>NC_079227.1:41792903-42095403 GCF_029633865.1 Lampris incognitus
GGTGGGTGGAGCAGCATGACTTGACAGATGACGTGTGAGGTGACTTGTTGTTAGAATAACACAATGAACAGATGTAGGATGGAGCAACAAGAGGTGGGTGGAGCAGCATGACATGACACATGACGTGTGAGATGTCTTGTTGTTAGAATAACACAGTGAACAGATGTAGGATGGAGCAACAAGAGGTGGGTGGAGCAGCATGACGTGACACATGACGTGTGAGATGTCTTGTTGTTAGAATAACACAGTGAACAGATGTAGGATGGAGCAACAAGAGGTGGGTGGAGCAGCATGACATGACACATGACGTGTGAGATGTCTTGTTGTTAGAATAACACAGTGAACAGATGTAGGATGGAGCAACAAGAGGTGGGTGGAGCAGCATGACATGACACATGACGTGTGAGGTGTCTTGTTAAATAACACAATGAACAGATGTAGGATGGTGCAACAAGAGGTGGGTGAAGCAACATGACATGACACATGACGTGTGAGGTGTCTTGTTGTTAGAATAACACAATGAACAGACATAGGATGGAGCAAGAAGAGGTGGGTGAAGCAACATGACATGACACATGACGTGTGAGGTGTCTTGTTGTTAGAATAACACAATGAACAGACATAGGATGGAGCAACAAGAGGGGGGTGGAGCAACATGACGTGACACATGACGTGTGAGGTGTCTTGTTGTTAAATAACACAACAGACCTGGGATGGAGCAAGAAGAGGTGGGTGAAGCAACATGACATGACACATGACGTGTGAGGTGTCTTGTTAGAATAACACAATGAACAGATGTAGGATGGAGCAAGAAGAGGGGGGTGGAGCAACATGACGTGACACATGACGTGTGAGGTGTCTTGTTGTTAAATAACACAACAGACCTAGGATGGAGCAACAAGAGGTGGGTGGAGCAACATGACATGACACATGACGTGTGATGTTTCTTGTAGTTAGAATGACACAGTGAACAGATGTAGGATGGAGCAACAAGAGGGGGGTGGAGCAACATGACATGACACATAACGTGTGAAATGTCTTGTTGTTAGAATAACACAATGAACAGATGTAGGATGGAGCAACAAGAGGTGGGTGGAGCAGCATGACATGACACATGACGTGTGAGGGGTCTTGTTGTTAGAATAACACAATGAACATATGTAGGATGGAGCAACAAGAGGTGGGTGGAGCAACATGACATGACACATGACATGTGAGGTGTCTTGTTGTTAGAATAGCCCAATGAACAGATGTAGGATGGAGCAACAAGAGGTGGGTGAAGCAAGATGACATGACACATGACGTAGGAGGTGTCTTGTTGTTAGAATAGCCCAATGAACAGATGTAGGATGGAGCAACAAGAGGTGGGTGGAGCAACATGACGTGACACATGACGTGTGAGGTGTCTTGTTAGAATAACACAATGAACAGATGTAGGATGGAGCAACAAGAGGTGGGTGGAGCAACATGACATGACACATGACGTGTGAGGTGTCTTGTTGTTAGAATAGCCCAATGAACAGATGTAGGATGGAGCAACAAGAGGTGGGTGGAGCAACATGACGTGACACATGACGTGTGAGGTGTCTTGTTAGAATAACACAATGAACAGATGTAGGATGGAGCAACAAGAGGTGGGTGGAGTAACATGACATGACACATGACGTGTGAGGTGTCTTGTTGTTAGAATAACACAAAGAACAGATGTAGGATGGAGCAACAAGAGGTGGGTGAAGCAACATGACGTGACACATGACGTGTGAGGTGTGGTGTTGTTAGAATAACACAATGAACAGATGTAGGATGGAGCAACAAGAGGTGGGTGGAGCAGCATGACATGACACATGACGTGTGAGGTGTGGTGTTGTTATAATAACACAATGAACAGATGTAGGATGGAGCAACAAGAGGTGGGTGGAGCAACATGACATGACACATGACGTGTGAGGTGTCTTGTTGTTATAATAGCCCAATGAACAGATGTAGGATGGAGCAACAAGAGGTGGGTGGAGCAGCATGACATGACACATGACGTGTGAGGTGTCTTGTTGTTAGAATAACACAATGAACAGATGTAGGATGGAGCAACAAGAGGTGGGTGGAGCGGCATGACATGACACATGGCATGTGAGGTGTCTTGTTGTTAGAATAACACAATGAACAGATGTAGGATGGAGCAACAAGAGGTGGGTGGAGCAACATGACATGACACATGACGTGTGAGGTGTCTTGTTAAATAACACAATGAACAGATGTAGGATGGAGCAAGAAGAGGTGGGAGGAGCAACATGACATGACACATGACGTGTGAGGTGTCTTGTTGTTAAATAACACAACAGACCTAGGATGGAGCAACAAGAGGTGGGTGGAGCAACATGACATGACACAGGACGTGTGAGGTGTCTTGTTGTTAGCATAACACAATGAACAGATGTAGGATGGAGCAACGAGAGGTGGGTGGAGCAGCATGACTTGACAGATGACGTGTGAGGTGACTTGTTGTTAGAATAACACAATGAACAGATGTAGGATGGAGCAACAAGAGGTGGGTGGAGCAGCATGACATGACACATGACGTGTGAGATGTCTTGTTGTTAGAATAACACAGTGAACAGATGTAGGATGGAGCAACAAGAGGTGGGTGGAGCAGCATGACGTGACACATGACGTGTGAGATGTCTTGTTGTTAGAATAACACAGTGAACAGATGTAGGATGGAGCAACAAGAGGTGGGTGGAGCAGCATGACATGACACATGACGTGTGAGATGTCTTGTTGTTAGAATAACACAGTGAACAGATGTAGGATGGAGCAACAAGAGGTGGGTGGAGCAGCATGACATGACATATGACGTGTGAGGTGTCTTGTTAAATAACACAATGAACAGATGTAGGATGGTGCAACAAGAGGTGGGTGAAGCAACATGACATGACACATGACGTGTGAGGTGTCTTGTTGTTAGAATAACACAATGAACAGACATAGGATGGAGCAAGAAGAGGTGGGTGAAGCAACATGACATGACACATGGCGTGTGAGGTGTCTTGTTGTTAGAATAACACAATGAACAGACATAGGATGGAGCAAGAAGAGGGGGGTGGAGCAACATGACGTGACACATGACGTGTGAGGTGTCTTGTTGTTAAATAACACAGCAGACCTAGGATGGAGCAAGAAGAGGTGGGTGAAGCAACATGACATGACACATGACGTGTGAGGTGTCTTGTTAGAATAACACAATGAACAGATGTAGGATGGAGCAAGAAGAGGGGGGTGGAGCAACATGACGTGACACATGACGTGTGAGGTGTCTTGTTGTTAAATAACACAACAGACCTAGGATGGAGCAACAAGAGGTGGGTGGAGCAACATGACATGACACATGACGTGTGATGTTTCTTGTAGTTAGAATGACACAGTGAACAGATGTAGGATGGAGCAACAAGAGGGGGGTGGAGCAACATGACATGACACATAACGTGTGAAATGTCTTGTTGTTAGAATAACACAATGAACAGATGTAGGATGGAGCAACAAGAGGTGGGTGGAGCAGCATGACATGACACATGACGTGTGAGGGGTCTTGTTGTTAGAATAACACAATGAACATATGTAGGATGGAGCAACAAGAGGTGGGTGGAGCAACATGACATGACACATGACATGTGAGGTGTCTTGTTGTTAGAATAGCCCAATGAACAGATGTAGGATGGAGCAACAAGAGGTGGGTGGAGCAACATGACGTGACACATGACGTGTGAGGTGTCTTGTTAGAATAACACAATGAACAGATGTAGGATGGAGCAACAAGAGGTGGGTGGAGCAACATGACATGACACATGACGTGTGAGGTGTCTTGTTGTTAGAATAGCCCAATGAACAGATGTAGGATGGAGCAACAAGAGGTGGGTGGAGCAACATGACGTGACACATGACGTGTGAGGTGTCTTGTTAGAATAACACAATGAACAGATGTAGGATGGAGCAACAAGAGGTGGGTGGAGTAACATGACATGACACATGACGTGTGAGGTGTCTTGTTGTTAGAATAACACAAAGAACAGATGTAGGATGGAGCAACAAGAGGTGGGTGAAGCAACATGACGTGACACATGACGTGTGAGGTGTGGTGTTGTTAGAATAACACAATGAACAGATGTAGGATGGAGCAACAAGAGGTGGGTGGAGCAGCATGACTTGACAGATGACGTGTGAGGTGTCTTGTTGTTAGAATAACACAATGAACAGATGTAGGATGGAGCAACAAGAGGTGGGTGGAGCAACATGACGTGACACATGACGTGTGAGGTGTGGTGTTGTTAGAATAACACAATGAACAGATGTAGGATTGAGTAACAAGAGGTGGGTGGAGCAGCATGACTTGACAGATGACGTGTGAGGTGTCTTGTTGTTAGAATAACACAATGAACAGATGTAGGATGGAGCAACAAGAGGTGGGTGGAGCAACATGACATGACACATGACGTGTGAGTTGTCTTGTTGTTAGAATAACACAATGAACAGATGTAGGATGGAGCAACAAGAGGTGGGTGGAGCAACATGACATGACACATGACGTGTGAGGTGTCTTGTTGTTAGAATAGCCCAATGAACAGATGTAGGATGGAGCAACAAGAGGTGGGTGGAGCAGCATGACATGACACATGACG
This sequence comes from Lampris incognitus, assembly GCF_029633865.1. Lineage (NCBI taxonomy): Eukaryota > Metazoa > Chordata > Actinopteri > Lampriformes > Lampridae > Lampris > Lampris incognitus. Next base: position 41,797,574 of record NC_079227.1, read on the forward strand.
TGTGAGGTGTCTTGTTGTTAGAATAACACAATGAACAGATGTAGGATGGAGCAACAAGAGGTGGGTGGAGCGGCATGACATGACACATGGCATGTGAGGTGTCTTGTTGTTAGAATAACACAATGAACAGATGTAGGATGGAGCAACAAGAGGTGGGTGGAGCAACATGACATGACACATGACGTGTGAGGTGTCTTGTTAAATAACACAATGAACAGATGTAGGATGGAGCAAGAAGAGGTGGGAGGAGCAACATGACATGACACATGACGTGTGAGGTGTGGTGTTGTTAGAATAACACAATGAACAGATGTAGGATTGAGTAACAAGAGGTGGGTGGAGCAGCATGACTTGACAGATGACGTGTGAGGTGTCTTGTTGTTAGAATAACACAATGAACAGATGTAGGATGGAGCAACAAGAGGTGGGTGGAGCAACATGACATGACACATGACGTGTGAGTTGTCTTGTTGTTAGAATAACACAATGAACAGATGTAGGATGGAGCAACAAGAGGTGGGTGGAGCAACATATCATGACACATGACGTGTGAGGTGTCTTGTTGTTAGAATAACACAATGAACAGATGTAGGATGGAGCAAGAAGAGGTGGGTGGAGCAACATGACATGACACAGGACGTGTGAGGTTTCTTGTTAGAATAACACAATGAACAGATGTAGGATGGAGCAACAAGGGGTGGGTGGAGCGGCATGACATGACACATGGCATGTGAGGTGTCTTGTTGTTAGAATAACACAATGAACAGATGTAGGATGGAGCAACAAGAGGAGGGTGGAGCAACTTGACATGACACATGACATGACGTGTGAGGTGTCTTGTTGTTGGAATAACACAATGAACAGATGTAGGATGGAGAAACAAGAGGTGGGTGGAGCAACAGGACATGACACATGACGTGTGAGGTGTGTTGTTGTTAGAATAGCCAAATGAACAGATGTAGGATGGAGAAACAAGTGGTGGGTGGAGCAACATGACATGACACACGACGTGTGAGGTCCTGTTGTTAGAATAACACAATGAACAGATGTGGGATGGAGCAACAAGAGGTGGGTGGAGCAACATGACATGACACATAACGTGTGAGATGTCTTGTTGTTAGAATAACACAATGAACAGATGTAGGATGGAGCAACAAGAGGAGGGTGGAGCAACATCACATGAAACATGACGTGTGAGGTGTCTTGTTGTTAGCATAACACAATGAACAGATGTAGGATTGAGTAACAAGAGGTGGGTGGAGCAGCATGACATGACACATGACGTGTGAGGTGTCTTGTTAAATAACACAATGAACAGATGTAGGATGGTGCAACAAGAGGTGGGTGAAGCAACATGACATGACACATGACGTGTGAGGTGTCTTGTTGTTAGAATAACACAATGAACAGACATAGGATGGAGCAAGAAGAGGGGGGTGGAGCAACATGACGTGACACATGACGTGTGAGGTGTCTTGTTGTTAAATAACACAACAGACCTAGGATGGAGCAAGAAGAGGGGGTGGAGCAACATGACATGACACATGACGTGTGAGGTGTCTTGTTGTTAGAATAACACAATGAACAGATGTAGGATGGAGCAAGAAGAGGGGGTGGAGCAACATGACATGACACATGACGTGTGAGGTTTCTTGTAGTTAGAATGACACAGTGAACAGATGTAGGATGGAGCAATAAGAGGTGGGTGGAGCAACATGACATGACACATAACGTGTGAAATGTCTTGTTGTTAGAATAACACAATGAACAGATGTAGGATGGAGCAACAAGAGGTGGGTGGAACAGCATGACATGACACATGATGTGTGAGATGTCTTGTTGTTAGAATAACACAATGAACAGATGTAGGATGGAGCAACAAGAGGTGGGTGGAGCAGCATGACGTGACACATGACGTGTGAGATGTCTTGTTGTTAGAATAACACAGTGAACAGATGTAGGATGGAGCAACAAGAGGTGGGTGGAGCAGCATGACATGACACATGACGTGTGAGGTGTCTTGTTAAATAACACAATGAACAGATGTAGGATGGTGCAACAAGAGGTGGGTGAAGCAACATGACATGACACATGACGTGTGAGGTGTCTTGTTGTTAGAATAACACAATGAACAGACATAGGATGGAGCAAGAAGAGGTGGGTGAAGCAACATGACATGACACATGACGTGTGAGGTGTCTTGTTGTTAGAATAACACAATGAACAGACATAGGATGGAGCAAGAAGAGGGGGGTGGAGCAACATGACGTGACACATGACGTGTGAGGTGTCTTGTTGTTAAATAACACAACAGACCTAGGATGGAGCAAGAAGAGGTGGGTGAAGCAACATGACATGACACATGACGTGTGAGGTGTCTTGTTAGAATAACACAATGAACAGATGTAGGATGGAGCAAGAAGAGGGGGGTGGAGCAACATGACATGACACATGACGTGTGAGGTGTCTTGTTGTTAAATAACACAACAGACCTAGGATGGAGCAACAAGAGGTGGGTGGAGCAACATGACATGACACATGACGTGTGATGTTTCTTGTAGTTAGAATGACACAGTGAACAGATGTAGGATGGAGCAACAAGAGGTGGGTGGAGCAACATGACATGACACATAACGTGTGAAATGTCTTGTTGTTAGAATAACACAATGAACAGATGTAGGATGGAGCAACAAGAGGTGGGTGGAGCAGCATGACATGACACATGACGTGTGAGGGGTCTTGTTGTTAGAATAACACAATGAACATATGTAGGATGGAGCAACAAGAGGTGGGTGGAGCAACATGACATGACACATGACGTGTGAGGTGTCTTGTTGTTAGAATAGCCCAATGAACAGATGTAGGATGGAGCAACAAGAGGTGGGTGAAGCAAGATGACATGACACATGACGTAGGAGGTGTCTTGTTGTTAGAATAGCCCAATGAACAGATGTAGGATGGAGCAACAAGAGGTGGGTGGAGCAACATGACGTGACACATGACGTGTGAGGTGTCTTGTTAGAATAACACAATGAACAGATGTAGGATGGAGCAACAAGAGGTGGGTGGAGCAACATGACATGACACATGACGTGTGAGGTGTCTTGTTGTTAGAATAGCCCAATGAAGATGTAGGATGGAGCAACAAGAGGTGGGTGGAGCAACATGACGTGACACATGACGTGTGAGTTGTCTTGTTAGAATAACACAATGAACAGATGTAGGATGGAGCAACAAGAGGTGGGTGGAGTAACATGACATGACACATGACGTGTGAGGTGTCTTGTTGTTAGAATAACACAAAGAACAGATGTAGGATTGAGTAACAAGAGGTGGGTGGAGCAGCATGACATGACACATGACGTGTGAGGTGTCTTGTTAAATAACACAATGAACAGATGTAGGATGGTGCAACAAGAGGTGGGTGAAGTAACATGACATGACACATGACGTGTGAGGTGTCTTGTTGTTAGAATAACACAATGAACAGACATAGGATGGAGCAAGAAGAGGGGGGTGGAGCAACATGACGTGACACATGACGTGTGAGGTGTCTTGTTGTTAAATAACACAACAGACCTAGGATGGAGCAAGAAGAGGGGGTGGAGCAACATGACATGACACATGACGTGTGAGGTGTCTTGTTGTTAGAATAACACAATGAACAGATGTAGGATGGAGCAAGAAGAGGGGGTGGAGCAACATGACATGACACATGACGTGTGAGGTTTCTTGTAGTTAGAATGACACAGTGAACAGATGTAGGATGGAGCAACAAGAGGTGGGTGGAGCAACATGACATGACACATAACGTGTGAAATGTCTTGTTGTTAGAATAACACAATGAACAGATGTAGGATGGAGCAACAAGAGGTGGGTGGAACAGCATGACATGACACATGATGTGTGAGATGTCTTGTTGTTAGAATAACACAATGAACAGATGTAGGATGGAGCAACAAGAGGTGGGTGGAGCAGCATGACGTGACACATGACGTGTGAGATGTCTTGTTGTTAGAATAACACAGTGAACAGATGTAGGATGGAGCAACAAGAGGTGGGTGGAGCAGCATGACATGACACATGACGTGTGAGGTGTCTTGTTAAATAACACAATGAACAGATGTAGGATGGTGCAACAAGAGGTGGGTGAAGCAACATGACATGACACATGACGTGTGAGGTGTCTTGTTGTTAGAATAACACAATGAACAGACATAGGATGGAGCAAGAAGAGGTGGGTGAAGCAACATGACATGACACATGACGTGTGAGGTGTCTTGTTGTTAGAATAACACAATGAACAGACATAGGATGGAGCAAGAAGAGGGGGGTGGAGCAACATGACGTGACACATGACGTGTGAGGTGTCTTGTTGTTAAATAACACAACAGACCTAGGATGGAGCAAGAAGAGGTGGGTGAAGCAACATGACATGACACATGACGTGTGAGGTGTCTTGTTAGAATAACACAATGAACAGATGTAGGATGGAGCAAGAAGAGGGGGGTGGAGCAACATGACATGACACATGACGTGTGAGGTGTCTTGTTGTTAAATAACACAACAGACCTAGGATGGAGCAACAAGAGGTGGGTGGAGCAACATGACATGACACATGACGTGTGAGGTGTCTTGTTAGAATAACACAATGAACAGATGTAGGATGGAGCAACAAGAGGTGGGTGGAGCAACATGACATGAAACATGACGTGTGAGGTGTCTTGTTGTTAGAATAGCCCAATGAAGATGTAGGATGGAGCAACAAGAGGTGGGTGGAGCAACATGACGTGACACATGACGTGTGAGGTGTCTTGTTAGAATAACACAATGAACAGATGTAGGATGGAGCAACAAGAGGTGGGTGGAGTAACATGACATGACACATGACGTGTGAGGTGTCTTGTTGTTAGAATAACACAAAGAACAGATGTAGGATGGAGCAACAAGAGGTGGGTGAAGCAACATGACGTGACACATGACGTGTGAGGTGTGGTGTTGTTAGAATAACACAATGAACAGATGTAGGATGGAGCAACAAGAGGTGGGTGGAGCAGCATGACATGACACATGACGTGTGAGGTGTGGTGTTGTTATAATAACACAATGAACAGATGTAGGATGGAGCAACAAGAGGTGGGTGGAGCAACATGACATGACACATGACGTGTGAGGTGTCTTGTTGTTAGAATAGCCCAATGAACAGATGTAGGATGGAGCAACAAGAGGTGGGTGGAGCAGCATGACATGACACATGACGTGTGAGGTGTCTTGTTGTTAGAATAACACAATGAACAGATGTAGGATGGAGCAACAAGAGGTGGGTGGAGCAACATGACATGACACAGGACGTGTGAGGTGTCTTGTTGTTAGAATAACACAATGAACAGATGTAGGATGGAGCAACAAGAGGTGGGTGGAGCAACATGACATGACACATGACGTGTGAGGTGTCTTGTTAAATAACACAATGAACAGATGTAGGATGGAGCAAGAAGAGGTGGGAGGAGCAACATGACATGACACATGACGTGTGAGGTGTGGTGTTGTTAGAATAACACAGTGAACAGATGTAGGATGGAGCAAGAAGAGGTGGGAGGAGCAACATGACATGACACATGACGTGTGAGGTGTGGTGTTGTTAGAATAACACAATGAACAGATGTAGGATTGAGTAACAAGAGGTGGGTGGAGCAGCATGACTTGACAGATGACGTGTGAGGTGTCTTGTTGTTAGAATAACACAATGAACAGATGTAGGATGGTGCAACAAGAGGTGGGTGGAGCAACATGACATGACACATGACGTGTGAGTTGTCTTGTTGTTAGAATAACACAATGAACAGATGTAGGATGGAGCAACAAGAGGTGGGTGGAGCAACATATCATGACACATGACGTGTGAGGTGTCTTGTTGTTAGAATAACACAATGAACAGATGTAGGATGGAGCAAGAAGAGGTGGGTGGAGCAACATGACATGACACAGGACGTGTGAGGTTTCTTGTTAGAATAACACAATGAACAGATGTAGGATGGAGCAACAAGAGGTGGGTGGAGCAGCATGACATGACACATGGCATGTGAGGTGTCTTGCTGTTAGAATAACACAATGAACAGATGTAGGATGGAGCAACAAGAGGAGGGTGGAGCAACTTGACATGACACATGACATGACGTGTGAGGTGTCTTGTTGTTGGAATAACACAATGAACAGATGTAGGATGGAGAAACAAGAGGTGGGTGGAGCAACAGGACATGACACATGACGTGTGAGGTGTGTTGTTGTTAGAATAGCCAAATGAACAGATGTAGGATGGAGAAACAAGTGGTGGGTGGAGCAACATGACATGACACACGACGTGTGAGGTCCTGTTGTTAGAATAACACAATGAACAGATGTGGGATGGAGCAACAAGAGGTGGGTGGAGCAACATGACATGACACATAACGTGTGAGATGTCTTGTTGTTAGAATAACACAATGAACAGATGTAGGATGGAGCAACAAGAGGAGGGTGGAGCAACATCACATGAAACATGACGTGTGAGGTGTCTTGTTGTTAGCATAACACAATGAACAGATGTAGGATTGAGTAACAAGAGGTGGGTGGAGCAGCATGACATGACACATGACGTGTGAGGTGTCTTGTTAAATAACACAATGAACAGATGTAGGATGGTGCAACAAGAGGTGGGTGAAGCAACATGACATGACACATGACGTGTGAGGTGTCTTGTTGTTAGAATAACACAATGAACAGACATAGGATGGAGCAAGAAGAGGGGGGTGGAGCAACATGACGTGACACATGACGTGTGAGGTGTCTTGTTGTTAAATAACACAACAGACCTAGGATGGAGCAAGAAGAGGGGGTGGAGCAACATGACATGACACATGACGTGTGAGGTGTCTTGTTGTTAGAATAACACAATGAACAGATGTAGGATGGAGCAAGAAGAGGGGGTGGAGCAACATGACATGACACATGACGTGTGAGGTTTCTTGTAGTTAGAATGACACAGTGAACAGATGTAGGATGGAGCAACAAGAGGTGGGTGGAGCAACATGACATGACACATGACGTGTGAGGTGTCTTGTTGTTAGAATAGCCCAATGAAGAGATGTAGGATGGAGCAACAAGAGGTGGGTGGAGCAACATGACATGAAACATGATGTAGGAGGTGTCTTGTTGTTAGAATAGCCCAATGAACAGATGTAGGATGGAGCAACAAGAGGTGGGTGAAGCAAGATGACATGACACATGACGTAGGAGGTGTCTTGTTGTTAGAATAGCCCAATGAACAGATGTAGGATGGAGCAACAAGAGGTGGGTGGAGCAACATGACGTGACACATGACGTGTGAGGTGTCTTGTTAGAATAACACAATGAACAGATGTAGGATGGAGCAACAAGAGGTGGGTGGAGCAACATGACATGACACATGACGTGTGAGGTGTCTTGTTGTTAGAATAGCCCAATGAACAGATGTAGGATGGAGCAACAAGAGGTGGGTGGAGCAACATGACGTGACACATGACGTGTGAGGTGTCTTGTTAGAATAACACAATGAACAGATGTAGGATGGAGCAACAAGAGGTGGGTGAAGCAACATGACGTGATACATGACGTGTGAGGTGTGGTGTTGTTAGAATAACACAATGAACAGATGTAGGATGGAGCAACAAGAGGTGGGTGGAGCAGCATGACATGACACATGACGTGTGAGGGGTCTTGTTGTTAGAATAACACAATGAACATATGTAGGATGGAGCAACAAGAGGTGGGTGGAGCAACATGACATGACACATGACATGTGAGGTGTCTTGTTGTTAGAATAGCCCAATGAACAGATGTAGGATGGAGCAACAAGAGGTGGGTGGAGCAACATGACGTGACACATGACGTGTGAGGTGTCTTGTTAGAATAACACAATGAACAGATGTAGGATGGAGCAACAAGAGGTGGGTGGAGCAACATGACATGACACATGACGTGTGAGGTGTCTTGTTGTTAGAATAGCCCAATGAACAGATGTAGGATGGAGCAACAAGAGGTGGGTGGAGCAACATGACGTGACACATGACGTGTGAGGTGTCTTGTTAGAATAACACAATGAACAGATGTAGGATGGAGCAACAAGAGGTGGGTGGAGTAACATGACATGACACATGACGTGTGAGGTGTCTTGTTGTTAGAATAACACAAAGAACAGATGTAGGATGGAGCAACAAGAGGTGGGTGAAGCAACATGACGTGACACATGACGTGTGAGGTGTGGTGTTGTTAGAATAACACAATGAACAGATGTAGGATGGAGCAACAAGAGGTGGGTGGAGCAGCATGACATGACACATGACGTGTGAGGTGTGGTGTTGTTATAATAACACAATGAACAGATGTAGGATGGAGCAACAAGAGGTGGGTGGAGCAACATGACATGACACATGACGTGTGAGGTGTCTTGTTGTTAGAATAGCCCAATGAACAGATGTAGGATGGAGCAACAAGAGGTGGGTGGAGCAGCATGACATGACACATGACGTGTGAGGTGTCTTGTTGTTAGAATAACACAATGAACAGATGTAGGATGGAGCAACAAGAGGTGGGTGGAGCGGCATGACATGACACATGGCATGTGAGGTGTCTTGTTGTTAGAATAACACAATGAACAGATGTAGGATGGAGCAACAAGAGGTGGGTGGAGCAACATGACATGACACATGACGTGTGAGGTGTCTTGTTAAATAACACAATGAACAGATGTAGGATGGAGCAAGAAGAGGTGGGAGGAGCAACATGACATGACACATGACGTGTGAGGTGTGGTGTTGTTAGAATAACACAATGAACAGATGTAGGATTGAGTAACAAGAGGTGGGTGGAGCAGCATGACTTGACAGATGACGTGTGAGGTGTCTTGTTGTTAGAATAACACAATGAACAGATGTAGGATGGAGCAACAAGAGGTGGGTGGAGCAACATGACATGACACATGACGTGTGAGTTGTCTTGTTGTTAGAATAACACAATGAACAGATGTAGGATGGAGCAACAAGAGGTGGGTGGAGCAACATATCATGACACATGACGTGTGAGGTGTCTTGTTGTTAGAATAACACAATGAACAGATGTAGGATGGAGCAAGAAGAGGTGGGTGGAGCAACATGACATGACACAGGACGTGTGAGGTTTCTTGTTAGAATAACACAATGAACAGATGTAGGATGGAGCAACAAGAGGTGGGTGGAGCGGCATGACATGACACATGGCATGTGAGGTGTCTTGTTGTTAGAATAACACAATGAACAGATGTAGGATGGAGCAACAAGAGGAGGGTGGAGCAACTTGACATGACACATGACATGACGTGTGAGGTGTCTTGTTGTTGGAATAACACAATGAACAGATGTAGGATGGAGAAACAAGAGGTGGGTGGAGCAACAGGACATGACACATGACGTGTGAGGTGTGTTGTTGTTAGAATAGCCAAATGAACAGATGTAGGATGGAGAAACAAGTGGTGGGTGGAGCAACATGACATGACACACGACGTGTGAGGTCCTGTTGTTAGAATAACACAATGAACAGATGTGGGATGGAGCAACAAGAGGTGGGTGGAGCAACATGACATGACACATAACGTGTGAGATGTCTTGTTGTTAGAATAACACAATAAACAGATGTAGGATGGAGCAACAAGAGGAGGGTGGAGCAACATCACATGAAACATGACGTGTGAGGTGTCTTGTTGTTAGCATAACACAATGAACAGATGTAGGATTGAGTAACAAGAGGTGGGTGGAGCAGCATGACATGACACATGACGTGTGAGGTGTCTTGTTAAATAACACAATGAACAGATGTAGGATGGTGCAACAAGAGGTGGGTGAAGCAACATGACATGACACATGACGTGTGAGGTGTCTTGTTGTTAGAATAACACAATGAACAGACATAGGATGGAGCAAGAAGAGGGGGGTGGAGCAACATGACGTGACACATGACGTGTGAGGTGTCTTGTTGTTAAATAACACAACAGACCTAGGATGGAGCAAGAAGAGGGGGTGGAGCAACATGACATGACACATGACGTGTGAGGTGTCTTGTTGTTAGAATAACACAATGAACAGATGTAGGATGGAGCAAGAAGAGGGGGTGGAGCAACATGACATGACACATGACGTGTGAGGTTTCTTGTAGTTAGAATGACACAGTGAACAGATGTAGGATGGAGCAACAAGAGGTGGGTGGAGCAACATGACATGACACATGACGTGTGAGGTGTCTTGTTGTTAGAATAGCCCAATGAAGAGATGTAGGATGGAGCAACAAGAGGTGGGTGGAGCAACATGACATGAAACATGATGTAGGAGGTGTCTTGTTGTTAGAATAGCCCAATGAACAGATGTAGGATGGAGCAACAAGAGGTGGGTGAAGCAAGATGACATGACACATGACGTAGGAGGTGTCTTGTTGTTAGAATAGCCCAATGAACAGATGTAGGATGGAGCAACAAGAGGTGGGTGGAGCAACATGACGTGACACATGACGTGTGAGGTGTCTTGTTAGAATAACACAATGAACAGATGTAGGATGGAGCAACAAGAGGTGGGTGGAGCAACATGACATGACACATGACGTGTGAGGTGTCTTGTTGTTAGAATAGCCCAATGAACAGATGTAGGATGGAGCAACAAGAGGTGGGTGGAGCAACATGACGTGACACATGACGTGTGAGGTGTCTTGTTAGAATAACACAATGAACAGATGTAGGATGGAGCAACAAGAGGTGGGTGAAGCAACATGACGTGATACATGACGTGTGAGGTGTGGTGTTGTTAGAATAACACAATGAACAGATGTAGGATGGAGCAACAAGAGGTGGGTGGAGCAGCATGACATGACACATGACGTGTGAGGGGTCTTGTTGTTAGAATAACACAATGAACATATGTAGGATGGAGCAACAAGAGGTGGGTGGAGCAACATGACATGACACATGACATGTGAGGTGTCTTGTTGTTAGAATAGCCCAATGAACAGATGTAGGATGGAGCAACAAGAGGTGGGTGGAGCAACATGACGTGACACATGACGTGTGAGGTGTCTTGTTAGAATAACACAATGAACAGATGTAGGATGGAGCAACAAGAGGTGGGTGGAGCAACATGACATGACACATGACGTGTGAGGTGTCTTGTTGTTAGAATAGCCCAATGAACAGATGTAGGATGGAGCAACAAGAGGTGGGTGGAGCAACATGACGTGACACATGACGTGTGAGGTGTCTTGTTAGAATAACACAATGAACAGATGTAGGATGGAGCAACAAGAGGTGGGTGGAGTAACATGACATGACACATGACGTGTGAGGTGTCTTGTTGTTAGAATAACACAAAGAACAGATGTAGGATGGAGCAACAAGAGGTGGGTGAAGCAACATGACGTGACACATGACGTGTGAGGTGTGGTGTTGTTAGAATAACACAATGAACAGATGTAGGATGGAGCAACAAGAGGTGGGTGGAGCAGCATGACATGACACATGACGTGTGAGGTGTGGTGTTGTTATAATAACACAATGAACAGATGTAGGATGGAGCAACAAGAGGTGGGTGGAGCAACATGACATGACACATGACGTGTGAGGTGTCTTGTTGTTAGAATAGCCCAATGAACAGATGTAGGATGGAGCAACAAGAGGTGGGTGGAGCAGCATGACATGACACATGACGTGTGAGGTGTCTTGTTGTTAGAATAACACAATGAACAGATGTAGGATGGAGCAACAAGAGGTGGGTGGAGCGGCATGACATGACACATGGCATGTGAGGTGTCTTGTTGTTAGAATAACACAATGAACAGATGTAGGATGGAGCAACAAGAGGTGGGTGGAGCAACATGACATGACACATGACGTGTGAGGTGTCTTGTTAAATAACACAATGAACAGATGTAGGATGGAGCAAGAAGAGGTGGGAGGAGCAACATGACATGACACATGACGTGTGAGGTGTGGTGTTGTTAGAATAACACAATGAACAGATGTAGGATTGAGTAACAAGAGGTGGGTGGAGCAGCATGACTTGACAGATGACGTGTGAGGTGTCTTGTTGTTAGAATAACACAATGAACAGATGTAGGATGGAGCAACAAGAGGTGGGTGGAGCAACATGACATGACACATGACGTGTGAGTTGTCTTGTTGTTAGAATAACACAATGAACAGATGTAGGATGGAGCAACAAGAGGTGGGTGGAGCAACATATCATGACACATGACGTGTGAGGTGTCTTGTTGTTAGAATAACACAATGAACAGATGTAGGATGGAGCAAGAAGAGGTGGGTGGAGCAACATGACATGACACAGGACGTGTGAGGTTTCTTGTTAGAATAACACAATGAACAGATGTAGGATGGAGCAACAAGAGGTGGGTGGAGCGGCATGACATGACACATGGCATGTGAGGTGTCTTGTTGTTAGAATAACACAATGAACAGATGTAGGATGGAGCAACAAGAGGAGGGTGGAGCAACTTGACATGACACATCACATGACGTGTGAGGTGTCTTGTTGTTGGAATAACACAATGAACAGATGTAGGATGGAGAAACAAGAGGTGGGTGGAGCAACAGGACATGACACATGACGTGTGAGGTGTGTTGTTGTTAGAATAGCCAAATGAACAGATGTAGGATGGAGAAACAAGTGGTGGGTGGAGCAACATGACATGACACACGACGTGTGAGGTCCTGTTGTTAGAATAACACAATGAACAGATGTGGGATGGAGCAACAAGAGGTGGGTGGAGCAACATGACATGACACATAACGTGTGAGATGTCTTGTTGTTAGAATAACACAATGAACAGATGTAGGATGGAGCAACAAGAGGAGGGTGGAGCAACATCACATGAAACATGACGTGTGAGGTGTCTTGTTGTTAGCATAACACAATGAACAGATGTAGGATTGAGTAACAAGAGGTGGGTGGAGCAGCATGACATGACACATGACGTGTGAGGTGTCTTGTTAAATAACACAATGAACAGATGTAGGATGGTGCAACAAGAGGTGGGTGAAGCAACATGACATGACACATGACGTGTGAGGTGTCTTGTTGTTAGAATAACACAATGAACAGACATAGGATGGAGCAAGAAGAGGGGGGTGGAGCAACATGACGTGACACATGACGTGTGAGGTGTCTTGTTGTTAAATAACACAACAGACCTAGGATGGAGCAAGAAGAGGGGGTGGAGCAACATGACATGACACATGACGTGTGAGGTGTCTTGTTGTTAGAATAACACAATGAACAGATGTAGGATGGAGCAAGAAGAGGGGGTGGAGCAACATGACATGACACATGACGTGTGAGGTTTCTTGTAGTTAGAATGACACAGTGAACAGATGTAGGATGGAGCAACAAGAGGTGGGTGGAGCAACATGACATGACACATAACGTGTGAAATGTCTTGTTGTTAGAATAACACAATGAACAGATGTAGGATGGAGCAACAAGAGGTGGGTGGAACAGCATGACATGACACATGATGTGTGAGATGTCTTGTTGTTAGAATAACACAATGAACAGATGTAGGATGGAGCAACAAGAGGTGGGTGGAGCAGCATGACGTGACACATGACGTGTGAGATGTCTTGTTGTTAGAATAACACAGTGAACAGATGTAGGATGGAGCAACAAGAGGTGGGTGGAGCAGCATGACATGACACATGACGTGTGAGGTGTCTTGTTAAATAACACAATGAACAGATGTAGGATGGTGCAACAAGAGGTGGGTGAAGCAACATGACATGACACATGACGTGTGAGGTGTCTTGTTGTTAGAATAACACAATGAACAGACATAGGATGGAGCAAGAAGAGGTGGGTGAAGCAACATGACATGACACATGACGTGTGAGGTGTCTTGTTGTTAGAATAACACAATGAACAGACATAGGATGGAGCAAGAAGAGGGGGGTGGAGCAACATGACGTGACACATGACGTGTGAGGTGTCTTGTTGTTAAATAACACAACAGACCTAGGATGGAGCAAGAAGAGGTGGGTGAAGCAACATGACATGACACATGACGTGTGAGGTGTCTTGTTAGAATAACACAATGAACAGATGTAGGATGGAGCAAGAAGAGGGGGGTGGAGCAACATGACATGACACATGACGTGTGAGGTGTCTTGTTGTTAAATAACACAACAGACCTAGGATGGAGCAACAAGAGGTGGGTGGAGCAACATGACATGACACATGACGTGTGATGTTTCTTGTAGTTAGAATGACACAGTGAACAGATGTAGGATGGAGCAACAAGAGGTGGGTGGAGCAGCATGACATGACACATGACGTGTGAGGGGTCTTGTTGTTAGAATAACACAATGAACATATGTAGGATGGAGCAACAAGAGGTGGGTGGAGCAACATGACATGACACATGACGTGTGAGGTGTCTTGTTGTTAGAATAGCCCAATGAACAGATGTAGGATGGAGCAACAAGAGGTGGGTGAAGCAAGATGACATGACACATGACGTAGGAGGTGTCTTGTTGTTAGAATAGCCCAATGAACAGATGTAGGATGGAGCAACAAGAGGTGGGTGGAGCAACATGACATGACACATGACGTGTGAGGTGTCTTGTTGTTAGAATAGCCCAATGAAGATGTAGGATGGAGCAACAAGAGGTGGGTGGAGCAACATGACGTGACACATGACGTGTGAGTTGTCTTGTTAGAATAACACAATGAACAGATGTAGGATGGAGCAACAAGAGGTGGGTGGAGTAACATGACATGACACATGACGTGTGAGGTGTCTTGTTGTTAGAATAACACAAAGAACAGATGTAGGATTGAGTAACAAGAGGTGGGTGGAGCAGCATGACATGACACATGACGTGTGAGGTGTCTTGTTAAATAACACAATGAACAGATGTAGGATGGTGCAACAAGAGGTGGGTGAAGCAACATGACATGACACATGACGTGTGAGGTGTCTTGTTGTTAGAATAACACAATGAACAGACATAGGATGGAGCAAGAAGAGGGGGGTGGAGCAACATGACGTGACACATGACGTGTGAGGTGTCTTGTTGTTAAATAACACAACAGACCTAGGATGGAGCAAGAAGAGGGGGTGGAGCAACATGACATGACACATGACGTGTGAGTTGTCTTGTTAGAATAACACAATGAACAGATGTAGGATGGAGCAACAAGAGGTGGGTGGAGCAACATGACATGACACATGACGTGTGAGGTGTCTTGTTAAATAACACAATGAACAGATGTAGGATGGAGCAAGAAGAGGTGGGAGGAGCAACATGACATGACACATGACGTGTGAGGTGTGGTGTTGTTAGAATAACACAATGAACAGATGTAGGATTGAGTAACAAGAGGTGGGTGGAGCAGCATGACTTGACAGATGACGTGTGAGGTGTCTTGTTGTTAGAATAACACAATGAACAGATGTAGGATGGAGCAACAAGAGGTGGGTGGAGCAACATGACATGACACATGACGTGTGAGTTGTCTTGTTGTTAGAATAACACAATGAACAGATGTAGGATGGAGCAACAAGAGGTGGGTGGAGCAACATATCATGACACATGACGTGTGAGGTGTCTTGTTGTTAGAATAACACAATGAACAGATGTAGGATGGAGCAAGAAGAGGTGGGTGGAGCAACATGACATGACACAGGACGTGTGAGGTTTCTTGTTAGAATAACACAATGAACAGATGTAGGATGGAGCAACAAGAGGTGGGTGGAGCGGCATGACATGACACATGGCATGTGAGGTGTCTTGTTGTTAGAATAACACAATGAACAGATGTAGGATGGAGCAACAAGAGGAGGGTGGAGCAACTTGACATGACACATCACATGACGTGTGAGGTGTCTTGTTGTTGGAATAACACAATGAACAGATGTAGGATGGAGAAACAAGAGGTGGGTGGAGCAACAGGACATGACACATGACGTGTGAGGTGTGTTGTTGTTAGAATAGCCAAATGAACAGATGTAGGATGGAGAAACAAGTGGTGGGTGGAGCAACATGACATGACACACGACGTGTGAGCTCCTGTTGTTAGAATAACACAATGAACAGATGTGGGATGGAGCAACAAGAGGTGGGTGGAGCAACATGACATGACACATAACGTGTGAGATGTCTTGTTGTTAGAATAACACAATGAACAGATGTAGGATGGAGCAACAAGAGGAGGGTGGAGCAACATCACATGAAACATGACGTGTGAGGTGTCTTGTTGTTAGAATAACACAATGAACAGATGTAGGATTGAGTAACAAGAGGTGGGTGGAGCAGCATGACATGACACATGACGTGTGAGGTGTCTTGTTAAATAACACAATGAACAGATGTAGGATGGTGCAACAAGAGGTGGGTGAAGCAACATGACATGACACATGACGTGTGAGGTGTCTTGTTGTTAGAATAACACAATGAACAGACATAGGATGGAGCAAGAAGAGGGGGGTGGAGCAACATGACGTGACACATGACGTGTGAGGTGTCTTGTTGTTAAATAACACAACAGACCTAGGATGGAGCAAGAAGAGGGGGTGGAGCAACATGACATGACACATGACGTGTGAGGTGTCTTGTTGTTAGAATAACACAATGAACAGATGTAGGATGGAGCAAGAAGAGGGGGTGGAGCAACATGACATGACACATGACGTGTGAGGTTTCTTGTAGTTAGAATGACACAGTGAACAGATGTAGGATGGAGCAACAAGAGGTGGGTGGAGCAACATGACATGACACATAACGTGTGAAATGTCTTGTTGTTAGAATAACACAATGAACAGATGTAGGATGGAGCAACAAGAGGTGGGTGGAACAGCATGACATGACACATGATGTGTGAGATGTCTTGTTGTTAGAATAACACAATGAACAGATGTAGGATGGAGCAACAAGAGGTGGGTGGAGCAGCATGACGTGACACATGACGTGTGAGATGTCTTGTTGTTAGAATAACACAGTGAACAGATGTAGGATGGAGCAACAAGAGGTGGGTGGAGCAGCATGACATGACACATGACGTGTGAGGTGTCTTGTTAAATAACACAATGAACAGATGTAGGATGGTGCAACAAGAGGTGGGTGAAGCAACATGACATGACACATGACGTGTGAGGTGTCTTGTTGTTAGAATAACACAATGAACAGACATAGGATGGAGCAAGAAGAGGTGGGTGAAGCAACATGACATGACACATGACGTGTGAGGTGTCTTGTTGTTAGAATAACACAATGAACAGACATAGGATGGAGCAAGAAGAGGGGGGTGGAGCAACATGACGTGACACATGACGTGTGAGGTGTCTTGTTGTTAAATAACACAACAGACCTAGGATGGAGCAAGAAGAGGTGGGTGAAGCAACATGACATGACACATGACGTGTGAGGTGTCTTGTTAGAATAACACAATGAACAGATGTAGGATGGAGCAAGAAGAGGGGGGTGGAGCAACATGACATGACACATGACGTGTGAGGTGTCTTGTTGTTAAATAACACAACAGACCTAGGATGGAGCAACAAGAGGTGGGTGGAGCAACATGACATGACACATGACGTGTGATGTTTCTTGTAGTTAGAATGACACAGTGAACAGATGTAGGATGGAGCAACAAGAGGTGGGTGGAGCAGCATGACATGACACATGACGTGTGAGGGGTCTTGTTGTTAGAATAACACAATGAACATATGTAGGATGGAGCAACAAGAGGTGGGTGGAGCAACATGACATGACACATGACGTGTGAGGTGTCTTGTTGTTAGAATAGCCCAATGAACAGATGTAGGATGGAGCAACAAGAGGTGGGTGAAGCAAGATGACATGACACATGACGTAGGAGGTGTCTTGTTGTTAGAATAGCCCAATGAACAGATGTAGGATGGAGCAACAAGAGGTGGGTGGAGCAACATGACATGACACATGACGTGTGAGGTGTCTTGTTGTTAGAATAGCCCAATGAAGATGTAGGATGGAGCAACAAGAGGTGGGTGGAGCAACATGACGTGACACATGACGTGTGAGTTGTCTTGTTAGAATAACACAATGAACAGATGTAGGATGGAGCAACAAGAGGTGGGTGGAGTAACATGACATGACACATGACGTGTGAGGTGTCTTGTTGTTAGAATAACACAAAGAACAGATGTAGGATTGAGTAACAAGAGGTGGGTGGAGCAGCATGACATGACACATGACGTGTGAGGTGTCTTGTTAAATAACACAATGAACAGATGTAGGATGGTGCAACAAGAGGTGGGTGAAGCAACATGACATGACACATGACGTGTGAGGTGTCTTGTTGTTAGAATAACACAATGAACAGACATAGGATGGAGCAAGAAGAGGGGGGTGGAGCAACATGACGTGACACATGACGTGTGAGGTGTCTTGTTGTTAAATAACACAACAGACCTAGGATGGAGCAAGAAGAGGGGGTGGAGCAACATGACATGACACATGACGTGTGAGGTGTCTTGTTGTTAGAATAACACAATGAACAGATGTAGGATGGAGCAAGAAGAGGGGGTGGAGCAACATGACATGACACATGACGTGTGAGGTTTCTTGTAGTTAGAATGACACAGTGAACAGATGTAGGATGGAGCAACAAGAGGTGGGTGGAGCAACATGACATGACACATAACGTGTGAAATGTCTTGTTGTTAGAATAACACAATGAACAGATGTAGGATGGAGCAACAAGAGGTGGGTGGAACAGCATGACATGACACATGATGTGTGAGATGTCTTGTTGTTAGAATAACACAATGAACAGATGTAGGATGGAGCAACAAGAGGTGGGTGGAGCAGCATGACGTGACACATGACGTGTGAGATGTCTTGTTGTTAGAATAACACAGTGAACAGATGTAGGATGGAGCAACAAGAGGTGGGTGGAGCAGCATGACATGACACATGACGTGTGAGGTGTCTTGTTAAATAACACAATGAACAGATGTAGGATGGTGCAACAAGAGGTGGGTGAAGCAACATGACATGACACATGACGTGTGAGGTGTCTTGTTGTTAGAATAACACAATGAACAGACATAGGATGGAGCAAGAAGAGGTGGGTGAAGCAACATGACATGACACATGACGTGTGAGGTGTCTTGTTGTTAGAATAACACAATGAACAGACATAGGATGGAGCAAGAAGAGGGGGGTGGAGCAACATGACGTGACACATGACGTGTGAGGTGTCTTGTTGTTAAATAACACAACAGACCTAGGATGGAGCAAGAAGAGGTGGGTGAAGCAACATGACATGACACATGACGTGTGAGGTGTCTTGTTAGAATAACACAATGAACAGATGTAGGATGGAGCAAGAAGAGGGGGGTGGAGCAACATGACATGACACATGACGTGTGAGGTGTCTTGTTGTTAAATAACACAACAGACCTAGGATGGAGCAACAAGAGGTGGGTGGAGCAACATGACATGACACATGACGTGTGAGGTGTCTTGTTAGAATAACACAATGAACAGATGTAGGATGGAGCAACAAGAGGTGGGTGGAGCAACATGACATGAAACATGACGTGTGAGGTGTCTTGTTGTTAGAATAGCCCAATGAAGATGTAGGATGGAGCAACAAGAGGTGGGTGGAGCAACATGACGTGACACATGACGTGTGAGGTGTCTTGTTAGAATAACACAATGAACAGATGTAGGATGGAGCAACAAGAGGTGGGTGGAGTAACATGACATGACACATGACGTGTGAGGTGTCTTGTTGTTAGAATAACACAAAGAACAGATGTAGGATGGAGCAACAAGAGGTGGGTGAAGCAACATGACGTGACACATGACGTGTGAGGTGTGGTGTTGTTAGAATAACACAATGAACAGATGTAGGATGGAGCAACAAGAGGTGGGTGGAGCAGCATGACATGACACATGACGTGTGAGGTGTGGTGTTGTTATAATAACACAATGAACAGATGTAGGATGGAGCAACAAGAGGTGGGTGGAGCAACATGACATGACACATGACGTGTGAGGTGTCTTGTTGTTAGAATAGCCCAATGAACAGATGTAGGATGGAGCAACAAGAGGTGGGTGGAGCAGCATGACATGACACATGACGTGTGAGGTGTCTTGTTGTTAGAATAACACAATGAACAGATGTAGGATGGAGCAACAAGAGGTGGGTGGAGCAACATGACATGACACAGGACGTGTGAGGTGTCTTGTTGTTAGAATAACACAATGAACAGATGTAGGATGGAGCAACAAGAGGTGGGTGGAGCAACATGACATGACACATGACGTGTGAGGTGTCTTGTTAAATAACACAATGAACAGATGTAGGATGGAGCAAGAAGAGGTGGGAGGAGCAACATGACATGACACATGACGTGTGAGGTGTGGTGTTGTTAGAATAACACAGTGAACAGATGTAGGATGGAGCAAGAAGAGGTGGGAGGAGCAACATGACATGACACATGACGTGTGAGGTGTGGTGTTGTTAGAATAACACAATGAACAGATGTAGGATTGAGTAACAAGAGGTGGGTGGAGCAGCATGACTTGACAGATGACGTGTGAGGTGTCTTGTTGTTAGAATAACACAATGAACAGATGTAGGATGGAGCAACAAGAGGTGGGTGGAGCAACATGACATGACACATGACGTGTGAGTTGTCTTGTTGTTAGAATAACACAATGAACAGATGTAGGATGGAGCAACAAGAGGTGGGTGGAGCAACATATCATGACACATGACGTGTGAGGTGTCTTGTTGTTAGAATAACACAATGAACAGATGTAGGATGGAGCAAGAAGAGGTGGGTGGAGCAACATGACATGACACAGGACGTGTGAGGTTTCTTGTTAGAATAACACAATGAACAGATGTAGGATGGAGCAACAAGAGGTGGGTGGAGCGGCATGACATGACACATGGCATGTGAGGTGTCTTGCTGTTAGAATAACACAATGAACAGATGTAGGATGGAGCAACAAGAGGAGGGTGGAGCAACTTGACATGACACATGACATGACGTGTGAGGTGTCTTGTTGTTGGAATAACACAATGAACAGATGTAGGATGGAGAAACAAGAGGTGGGTGGAGCAACAGGACATGACACATGACGTGTGAGGTGTGTTGTTGTTAGAATAGCCAAATGAACAGATGTAGGATGGAGAAACAAGTGGTGGGTGGAGCAACATGACATGACACACGACGTGTGAGGTCCTGTTGTTAGAATAACACAATGAACAGATGTGGGATGGAGCAACAAGAGGTGGGTGGAGCAACATGACATGACACATAACGTGTGAGATGTCTTGTTGTTAGAATAACACAATAAACAGATGTAGGATGGAGCAACAAGAGGAGGGTGGAGCAACATCACATGAAACATGACGTGTGAGGTGTCTTGTTGTTAGCATAACACAATGAACAGATGTAGGATTGAGTAACAAGAGGTGGGTGGAGCAGCATGACATGACACATGACGTGTGAGGTGTCTTGTTAAATAACACAATGAACAGATGTAGGATGGTGCAACAAGAGGTGGGTGAAGCAACATGACATGACACATGACGTGTGAGGTGTCTTGTTGTTAGAATAACACAATGAACAGACATAGGATGGAGCAAGAAGAGGGGGGTGGAGCAACATGACGTGACACATGACGTGTGAGGTGTCTTGTTGTTAAATAACACAACAGACCTAGGATGGAGCAAGAAGAGGGGGTGGAGCAACATGACATGACACATGACGTGTGAGGTGTCTTGTTGTTAGAATAACACAATGAACAGATGTAGGATGGAGCAAGAAGAGGGGGTGGAGCAACATGACATGACACATGACGTGTGAGGTTTCTTGTAGTTAGAATGACACAGTGAACAGATGTAGGATGGAGCAACAAGAGGTGGGTGGAGCAACATGACATGACACATGACGTGTGAGGTGTCTTGTTGTTAGAATAGCCCAATGAAGAGATGTAGGATGGAGCAACAAGAGGTGGGTGGAGCAACATGACATGAAACATGATGTAGGAGGTGTCTTGTTGTTAGAATAGCCCAATGAACAGATGTAGGATGGAGCAACAAGAGGTGGGTGAAGCAAGATGACATGACACATGACGTAGGAGGTGTCTTGTTGTTAGAATAGCCCAATGAACAGATGTAGGATGGAGCAACAAGAGGTGGGTGGAGCAACATGACGTGACACATGACGTGTGAGGTGTCTTGTTAGAATAACACAATGAACAGATGTAGGATGGAGCAACAAGAGGTGGGTGGAGCAACATGACATGACACATGACGTGTGAGGTGTCTTGTTGTTAGAATAGCCCAATGAACAGATGTAGGATGGAGCAACAAGAGGTGGGTGGAGCAACATGACGTGACACATGACGTGTGAGGTGTCTTGTTAGAATAACACAATGAACAGATGTAGGATGGAGCAACAAGAGGTGGGTGAAGCAACATGACGTGATACATGACGTGTGAGGTGTGGTGTTGTTAGAATAACACAATGAACAGATGTAGGATGGAGCAACAAGAGGTGGGTGGAGTAACATGACATGACACATGACGTGTGAGGTGTCTTGTTGTTAGAATAACACAAAGAACAGATGTAGGATTGAGTAACAAGAGGTGGGTGGAGCAGCATGACATGACACATGACGTGTGAGGTGTCTTGTTAAATAACACAATGAACAGATGTAGGATGGTGCAACAAGAGGTGGGTGAAGCAACATGACATGACACATGACGTGTGAGGTGTCTTGTTGTTAGAATAACACAATGAACAGACATAGGATGGAGCAAGAAGAGGGGGGTGGAGCAACATGACGTGACACATGACGTGTGAGGTGTCTTGTTGTTAAATAACACAACAGACCTAGGATGGAGCAAGAAGAGGGGGTGGAGCAACATGACATGACACATGACGTGTGAGGTGTCTTGTTGTTAGAATAACACAATGAACAGATGTAGGATGGAGCAAGACGAGGGGGTGGAGCAACATGACATGACACATGACGTGTGAGGTTTCTTGTAGTTAGAATGACACAGTGAACAGATGTAGGATGGAGCAACAAGAGGTGGGTGGAGCAACATGACATGACACATAACGTGTGAAATGTCTTGTTGTTAGAATAACACAATGAACAGATGTAGGATGGAGCAACAAGAGGTGGGTGGAACAGCATGACATGACACATGATGAGTGAGATGTCTTGTTGTTAGAATAACACAATGAACAGATGTAGGATGGAGCAACAAGAGGTGGGTGGAGCAGCATGACGTGACACATGACGTGTGAGATGTCTTGTTGTTAGAATAACACAGTGAACAGATGTAGGATGGAGCAACAAGAGGTGGGTGGAGCAGCATGACATGACACATGACGTGTGAGGTGTCTTGTTAAATAACACAATGAACAGATGTAGGATGGTGCAACAAGAGGTGGGTGAAGCAACATGACATGACACATGACGTGTGAGGTGTCTTGTTGTTAGAATAACACAATGAACAGACATAGGATGGAGCAAGAAGAGGTGGGTGAAGCAACATGACATGACACATGACGTGTGAGGTGTCTTGTTGTTAGAATAACACAATGAACAGACATAGGATGGAGCAAGAAGAGGGGGGTGGAGCAACATGACGTGACACATGACGTGTGAGGTGTCTTGTTGTTAAATAACACAACAGACCTAGGATGGAGCAAGAAGAGGTGGGTGAAGCAACATGACATGACACATGACGTGTGAGGTGTCTTGTTAGAATAACACAATGAACAGATGTAGGATGGAGCAAGAAGAGGGGGGTGGAGCAACATGACATGACACATGACGTGTGAGGTGTCTTGTTGTTAAATAACACAACAGACCTAGGATGGAGCAACAAGAGGTGGGTGGAGCAACATGACATGACACATGACGTGTGAGGTGTCTTGTTAGAATAACACAATGAACAGATGTAGGATGGAGCAACAAGAGGTGGGTGGAGCAACATGACATGAAACATGACGTGTGAGGTGTCTTGTTGTTAGAATAGCCCAATGAAGATGTAGGATGGAGCAACAAGAGGTGGGTGGAGCAACATGACGTGACACATGACGTGTGAGGTGTCTTGTTAGAATAACACAATGAACAGATGTAGGATGGAGCAACAAGAGGTGGGTGGAGTAACATGACATGACACATGACGTGTGAGGTGTCTTGTTGTTAGAATAACACAAAGAACAGATGTAGGATGGAGCAACAAGAGGTGGGTGAAGCAACATGACGTGACACATGACGTGTGAGGTGTGGTGTTGTTAGAATAACACAATGAACAGATGTAGGATGGAGCAACAAGAGGTGGGTGGAGCAGCATGACATGACACATGACGTGTGAGGTGTGGTGTTGTTATAATAACACAATGAACAGATGTAGGATGGAGCAACAAGAGGTGGGTGGAGCAACATGACATGACACATGACGTGTGAGGTGTCTTGTTGTTAGAATAGCCCAATGAACAGATGTAGGATGGAGCAACAAGAGGTGGGTGGAGCAGCATGACATGACACATGACGTGTGAGGTGTCTTGTTGTTAGAATAACACAATGAACAGATGTAGGATGGAGCAACAAGAGGTGGGTGGAGCAACATGACATGACACAGGACGTGTGAGGTGTCTTGTTGTTAGAATAACACAATGAACAGATGTAGGATGGAGCAACAAGAGGTGGGTGGAGCAACATGACATGACACATGACGTGTGAGGTGTCTTGTTAAATAACACAATGAACAGATGTAGGATGGAGCAAGAAGAGGTGGGAGGAGCAACATGACATGACACATGACGTGTGAGGTGTGGTGTTGTTAGAATAACACAGTGAACAGATGTAGGATGGAGCAAGAAGAGGTGGGAGGAGCAACATGACATGACACATGACGTGTGAGGTGTGGTGTTGTTAGAATAACACAATGAACAGATGTAGGATTGAGTAACAAGAGGTGGGTGGAGCAGCATGACTTGACAGATGACGTGTGAGGTGTCTTGTTGTTAGAATAACACAATGAACAGATGTAGGATGGAGCAACAAGAGGTGGGTGGAGCAACATGACATGACACATGACGTGTGAGTTGTCTTGTTGTTAGAATAACACAATGAACAGATGTAGGATGGAGCAACAAGAGGTGGGTGGAGCAACATATCATGACACATGACGTGTGAGGTGTCTTGTTGTTAGAATAACACAATGAACAGATGTAGGATGGAGCAAGAAGAGGTGGGTGGAGCAACATGACATGACACAGGACGTGTGAGGTTTCTTGTTAGAATAACACAATGAACAGATGTAGGATGGAGCAACAAGAGGTGGGTGGAGCGGCATGACATGACACATGGCATGTGAGGTGTCTTGCTGTTAGAATAACACAATGAACAGATGTAGGATGGAGCAACAAGAGGAGGGTGGAGCAACTTGACATGACACATGACATGACGTGTGAGGTGTCTTGTTGTTGGAATAACACAATGAACAGATGTAGGATGGAGAAACAAGAGGTGGGTGGAGCAACAGGACATGACACATGACGTGTGAGGTGTGTTGTTGTTAGAATAGCCAAATGAACAGATGTAGGATGGAGAAACAAGTGGTGGGTGGAGCAACATGACATGACACACGACGTGTGAGGTCCTGTTGTTAGAATAACACAATGAACAGATGTGGGATGGAGCAACAAGAGGTGGGTGGAGCAACATGACATGACACATAACGTGTGAGATGTCTTGTTGTTAGAATAACACAATAAACAGATGTAGGATGGAGCAACAAGAGGAGGGTGGAGCAACATCACATGAAACATGACGTGTGAGGTGTCTTGTTGTTAGCATAACACAATGAACAGATGTAGGATTGAGTAACAAGAGGTGGGTGGAGCAGCATGACATGACACATGACGTGTGAGGTGTCTTGTTAAATAACACAATGAACAGATGTAGGATGGTGCAACAAGAGGTGGGTGAAGCAACATGACATGACACATGACGTGTGAGGTGTCTTGTTGTTAGAATAACACAATGAACAGACATAGGATGGAGCAAGAAGAGGGGGGTGGAGCAACATGACGTGACACATGACGTGTGAGGTGTCTTGTTGTTAAATAACACAACAGACCTAGGATGGAGCAAGAAGAGGGGGTGGAGCAACATGACATGACACATGACGTGTGAGGTGTCTTGTTGTTAGAATAACACAATGAACAGATGTAGGATGGAGCAAGAAGAGGGGGTGGAGCAACATGACATGACACATGACGTGTGAGGTTTCTTGTAGTTAGAATGACACAGTGAACAGATGTAGGATGGAGCAACAAGAGGTGGGTGGAGCAACATGACATGACACATGACGTGTGAGGTGTCTTGTTGTTAGAATAGCCCAATGAAGAGATGTAGGATGGAGCAACAAGAGGTGGGTGGAGCAACATGACATGAAACATGATGTAGGAGGTGTCTTGTTGTTAGAATAGCCCAATGAACAGATGTAGGATGGAGCAACAAGAGGTGGGTGAAGCAAGATGACATGACACATGACGTAGGAGGTGTCTTGTTGTTAGAATAGCCCAATGAACAGATGTAGGATGGAGCAACAAGAGGTGGGTGGAGCAACATGACGTGACACATGACGTGTGAGGTGTCTTGTTAGAATAACACAATGAACAGATGTAGGATGGAGCAACAAGAGGTGGGTGGAGCAACATGACATGACACATGACGTGTGAGGTGTCTTGTTGTTAGAATAGCCCAATGAACAGATGTAGGATGGAGCAACAAGAGGTGGGTGGAGCAACATGACGTGACACATGACGTGTGAGGTGTCTTGTTAGAATAACACAATGAACAGATGTAGGATGGAGCAACAAGAGGTGGGTGAAGCAACATGACGTGATACATGACGTGTGAGGTGTGGTGTTGTTAGAATAACACAATGAACAGATGTAGGATGGAGCAACAAGAGGTGGGTGGAGCAGCATGACATGACACATGACGTGTGAGGTGTGGTGTTGTTATAATAACACACTGAACAGATGTAGGATGGAGCAACAAGAGGTGGGTGGAGCAACATGACATGACACAGGACGTGTGAGTTGTCTTGTTGTTAGAATAACACAATGAACAGATGTAGGATGGAGCAACAAGAGGTGGGTGGAGCAACATATCATGACACATGACGTGTGAGGTTTCTTGTAGTTAGAATAACACAATGAACAGATGTAGGATGGAGCAACAAGAGGTGGGTGGAGCAGCATGACATGACACATGACGTGTGAGGTGTGGTGTTGTTATAATAACACAATGAACAGATGTAGGATGGAGCAACAAGAGGTGGGTGGAGCAACATGACATGACACAGGACGTGTGAGTTGTCTTGTTGTTAGAATAACACAATGAACAGATGTAGGATGGAGCAACAAGAGGTGGGTGGAGCAGCATGACATGACACATGACGTGTGAGGTGTGGTGTTGTTATAATAACACAATGAACAGATGTAGGATGGAGCAACAAGAGGTGGGTGGAGCAACATGACATGACACAGGACGTGTGAGGTGTCTTGTTGTTAGAATAACACAATGAACAGATGTAGGATGGAGCAACAAGAGGTGAGTGGAGCAACATGACATGACACAGGACGTGTGAGGTGTCTTGTTGTTAGAATAACACAATGAACAGATGTAGGATGGAGCAACAAGAGGTGGGTGGAGCAACATACCATGTGTGGTGGTCCCTCATCATCAGCGGTTCTTGGTGGTGGTGTACGACCTCCATTCAAAGTGGCCGGAGGTTGTTTTCCCATGGGAACAGTCACCACGAGGGCCATTATCGATGTCCTCGACAGCTTGTTTGCAAGATGGGGTCTGCCCCTGTCCATTACCACAGGCAATGGACCCCAGCTAACCTCCGCAGAATTATCTTTCTACCTCCGCAGCAGAGGCATTAAGCACCTCCACACTGCCTACTTTCACCCTCAGGCCAATGGAGGGGTAGAGCGTTTTAATCAGACCTTTAACAATGGTATTAGAGCACACCTGACAGGTGTACTCGTTCCAGACCGCCCTGAATCAAACGCTGATACACGATAGGTCGAGTGAGCATTCTACCACTAACACCTCTCCGGCATCCCTAATGTTGGGAGGTGAGATGGAGCTCCCACTGGATCGGTTCAGGACCCGGGGCATAGCAGCACACAGAGCTCGAAGGGTCAAAGCAAAACGGGCCGTTATTAGGCACCAGAGGGAGATGAAGCAATGCTTCAACAATGCAAAGAAGCCTCTCATCCAGGTGTCGGAGAGGGTGTGAACCTGTCGGCCCCAGCGAGTCAATAAAATGAGCACCTTCTGGTCTCAGCCCCGGCACGTCACACACAAACTGGGGGCTGCCACATTCAGACTGAGTGACGGTTCACGTTGGCAGGCCAGTTGCCTCAGGGAAGTGCCTGTACCTCCTCCAGTTTATACACCTGAGTTTCCTCCCCATTCTAATACAGCAACCGGCTGCTCTGAGCCATCACCAGTACAGCCCGCACCCGACCTTCCACCTGAGCCTCAGGACCCAGAACCAGAACCGGTCATCAAGGCTGCGGGTCGGTCTACACGGGTACGCACTCGCCCTGCCCATCTTAAGGACTTTGTATTGTCTTTCCATCCCTGGGTCTGTTCCTCTCAGGTGTGTTAGCCTCTGGTTGAATGATGGTAACTGAGCACTGTTCACATCTTTGTGTTCGACATTTATATAGGAGGTGGTAAATGTTGTGTATGTGAGTACCCTGTTTTGGTGTTTTACGACAGTTGACAGCTTTACGGCAGTGTGCGTTGTGAAATAAAGAATTTTTATGTTGCATCGAACTACTGTGTGGATGTACTGTGTGTTGTACTATGCTACTGTTGGGTGAAGGAGAAGGAGAGGGGGGAGGCATGTCCAGAGGCAGCAGGAGAGGAGGAAGGGTAGGAGTGTGGAGGTGAGAGTCAGAACTTTGAATGTTGGCACTATGACTGGTAAAGGGAGAGAGCTGGCTGATATGATGGAAAGAAGAAAGGGAGGCATACTGTGTGTGCAAGAGACCAGGTGGAAGGGGAGTAAGGCCAGGAGTATCGGAGGTGGGTTCAAACTCTTCTACCATGGTGTGAATGGGAGGAGAAATGGGGTAGGGGTCATTCTGAAGGAAGAGTATGTCAAGAGTGTGCTGGAGGTGAAGAGAGTGTCAGACAGGGTGATGAGTCTGAAGCTGGAAATTGAAGGTGTGTTGCTGAATGTTATCAGTACATAAGCCCTGCTAGTTGGGTGTGAGATGGAGGAGAAAGAAGAATTCTGGAGGGAGCTGGATGACGTGGTGGGGAGTGTACCCAAGGAGGAGAGAGTGGTGATTGGAGCGGAGTTCAATGGACATGTTGGTGAAGGGAACAGAGGCTATGAGGACGTGATGGGCAGGTATGATGTCAAGGAGAGGGATGTGGAAGGACAGATGGAGGTGGATTTTGTGAAAAGGATGGAAATGGCTGTGGTGAATATGTGTCTGTGAATGTTCTCATTCATCCAGGTCGTCATGGTGATCCAAAGGAGTTGAATCAAGTGCAACTGGACTTGGTATAGTATATCTGTGAAGACGTTTCGCCTCTCATCCAAGAGGCTTCCTCAGTTCGTGCCTTTCTGACTAGACCAAGCTGGTCTGACTGGCAGGTGATGAGACTCAGATATTTATCCTCTTGAGGATAAATATCTGAGTCTCATCACCTTCTTCTCTCACATAACCATACAACATGTTAGCATCTCTTTCCACTAAACATATTCCACACCCCAGATTTCCTCTTTTCATAATGGGCTGTATTCAGGGCCGCTGCTAGCCGTTTGGGTGCCCTAGGCGTAATTGCTTTGTGGTGCCCGCCCCCCCCCCCCGCCGTGTGGTGGTGCACAAACTACACTGTGCCACCGTGCTGCCAAACCTTAATAAAAAGACAACATTTCCAATGTTCTTCTAGCTAATTAAGTAATGGCAGTTATGACTCGATTTCCCCTGCAGATATCGACCTTACCCTTACCCTGATGAAGAAATCGGTTTCACACAGCCAATTAGCAATCTCTGGACGCTGGTCCATCTGTCATGTCAGACCTGATTACAAGCAGCCTCCGATGTCCACCAGTTATTCCTGTGTTAAGAGGCTCCGACCTGATTCCCTCAAACGGCCTTACACGATCATAATGGGTCTTGCAAACGCCATGTTTTGAGATAAACATGCTGAACTTGGGTAACTGCTTTGCTAAAGACGGATGGATCCGGCATGCTAACGATGCAAGGGTACTGACACCTGAGGAGTAGGCTGACTATAACGGAGAAGAACGTATTCATGTATTTCACAATACACCGCCATCTATTGCCCAAAATCTGCCCCTAGTGACGTAACTACCAGCTCCCCTTAAACACCTGCCCCCTAAGCAACGCTGGCAGCGTTGAGGATGATGAGATGTGTGCTTGCAGCTCACGTTAGAAGATCTTTAGCTTGCTAACTTGACCTGCTGCTTGCCTCAAGATGTCTCCTGCCATTAGGCTATGTGTGTTGTGCAGGCCAAGGCTAACGTTTAAGCACTTTACACTATTTAAGAATGAACATTTCTAAAACATACCTGCAAGCCATGCACGAGCATCCTCCTGCTGCTGCTCCTCTGCTCCCGACTCCTGTCGCCTGTTCGAAGCCGAGGCGTGTAGCTAACGTTTCAGGTAGCACCAGGCTTGAGTTTGTTGGGCACCATCGCACAGACCACAGGAAGGAGGAGGAGGGGGAGGAGGGGGGCACCATCATTCATTTGATTATTTCGAGGAAATATGTATGTCCTACACATTACCTATAATGGTCTTATGATACCAATTATATTGGGGTTCATCTTAAATTTAAATAATTAATCATTATGAAAATTATAAATAAATAAATAAATAATTCTGGTGCCCCCTCCAGCAGTTGGTGCCCTACGCACAGTGCGTGATGCGCGTTATGGGAGCGGCGGCCCTGGCTATATTCCTCCTTAACTTGACAGCAAACCTTGCATGGCTTAAAATCTAATTTAATAAATCAACATTACATCCGTTCACTTTGCCAGTCACCCCAAACAACCACAAGTCTCTCCCTTCCATTCTGTCAACAACCACCTCTCCTACACCTACTTATTACTTCTGTCAGCAACCACCTCTCCTACACCTACTTATTACTTCTGTCAGCAACCACCTCTCCTACACCTACTTATTACTTCTGTCAACAACCACCTCTCCTACACCTACTTATTACTCCTGTCAACAACCACCTCTCCTACACCTGCTTATTACTTCTGTCAACAACCACCTCTCCTACACCTACTTATTACTCCTGTCAACAGCCACCTCTCCTACACCTACTTATTAATTCTGTCAACAACCACATCTCCTACACCTACTTATTACTTCTGTCAACAACCACCTCTCCTACTTCTACTTGTTAATTCTGTCAACAACCACCTCTCCTACACCTACTTATTACTTCTTTCAACAACCACCTCTCCTACACCTACTTATTAATTCTGTCAACAACCACCTCTCCTACACCTACTTATTACTTCTTTCAACAACCACCTCTCCTACACCTACTTATTAATTCTGTCAACAACCACCTCTCCTACATCTACTTATTACTTCTTTCAACAACCACCTCTCCTACACCTACTTATTAATTCTGTCAACAACCACCTCTCCTACACCTACTTATTAATTCTGTCAACAACCACCTCTCCTACTTCTACTTGTTAATTCTGTCAACAACCACCTCTCTTACACCTACTTATTACTTCTTTCAACAACCACCTCTCCTACATCTACTTATTACTTCTGTCAACAACCACCTCTCCTACACCTACTTATTACTTCTGTCAACAACCACCTCTCCTACACCTACTTATTACTTCTGTCAACAACCACCTCTCCTACACCTTCTTATTACTTCTGTCAACAACCACCTCTCCTACATCTACTTATTAATTCTGTCAACAACCACGTCTCCTACATCTACATATTATTTCCTTCATCTTCAACATGTATCCTCCAGGTCACAACATTCAACACACTCATGTATACATGTTTCCACTCCCACACCACACACATCACATTCTGTCTTCACATCCACGTCACACTTACTGATTATTACATTATTGAACACCCTGCTGTCTTAATAAAAAAAAAATCAAAACTCTCACATTCAACACTGTTTCACTTCACTCTGATTTGTCCATATCCTCCCTATACCCATCTCATTCATCACCCTCTCCCACACTTTCTCCATATCCTCCCTACACCCATCTCATTCATCACCCTCTCCCAAACTTTCTCCATATCCTCCCTACATCTGTTGTGGTTACACCGCCCCGAGCTGCCTCCCCGGCCACGTTCAAGCCACTCCCCCAGCTCGGACGTGCCGGAAACATCCGAGCGCTCGGCTCGCGCTCTGAGGAGACGAGCGCTGCACTGCACCAGGTGTTTGCCATCATCCATCAGGCACACCTGCGGCAATCAGGCAGCCTTCTACAAGAAGTCTCCCAGAACACCACTCCGGGCTTCGACGTACCGAACCCTGCGGTAAAGTTCTGACAAGCCCTCCAGCGTTCCTTGCATCCTGTTTATTCCCCAGTGTCTTCTCTTCGTGTCTCTGTTTCCTCCCAAGACTCTCCCTCCGCCACTTCCACGGCTCCCTCATCCCCAGCGACCTTCAAGTTTTTCCCCGGACCTCTCCTGCGATCTCCCCCCTTGTCCCTCTACCTGGACCCCTTCTTTCGGACTCGACTTCCCGGATCTCGGACCCGGACTTCCTCGGACAACCCCTCTTGGATCACGGACTGGACTTTCTTGCCAGGTGCGCGCACATTATTTCAACACCTCCTGGTCATTTACATACCGCACCACACATTGGCTAAAAACACTCACACATAATTATACACGCAAACCACGGGACACCACACATAGTTTATTCACACATCCCACTAACAGAACGCTTTTGCACCACACATTCCCCTCCCCCAATAAAACCACCTTTTTGGATTTTGAAGTCATCCTGTGTCTGTCTGCCTTGGGTTTCGCCACACGGGTCGGGTTCTGGTGCGCGAGCATAACAGAACGTCGAAGCCATTATGGACCCAGGCAAACCCAAGGAGCAGACGGTCCCTGTGACGCCCCAGAGCCCCGTCCCCCTAGAGGCAGTAGTAAGAAGTCACAGCTGCCAACTTGCCTCTATCCGCTCAGAGCTTACTACTGCCTTCACCCGTGTCACCGGAGAGATCAGCGATCTTCAGTCCGGCTCCCAGGCCGCGACGAGCGCGTTAGACGCCCTCTCCGCGCAGATCGCTGCACTCACAACAGCGGTCTCCAGGATGAGCGACCATCCTGCTCTGGCCCCGGTCTCTGCCCCCAGGTCGGCCTCCGGTTTCCCCGTTCCTGGTCCCGACGTTCCCCCTCCTCCGAGTCAACCCCCACTGGACCCCCGGTGCGAGCCTAACCTTCCCTGCTCCAAGGCCTTCGGTGGGGAGTTCGAGCTGTGCAGGGGTTTCCTTGGTCAGTGTGAGCTCCTGTTCAAACACCAGCCAGCCAGGTATAGGACAGGAGAGACCAAGGTAGCCCTTGTTATGTCCCTCCTCACCGGCAAAGCCCTCAGCTGGGCCATAGCGGCGGTTGGCCATACCGAGCGGCTCGCCTCGGACTATGGTGCCTTCCGCCGCGAGTTCAATCTGGTGTTCGACAACCCAGCTGACGGGGAGGACGCTGCCAGCCGCCTCCATCCAGCAGGGAGCCAGGTCGGTGGCAGATTATTCCTTGGAGGTGAGGATACTCGCGGCAGACAGTGGGTGGGATGACACTGCGCTCAAGACCGCGTACAGGAGGGGGCTGAGCGACCCCATCAAAGATCTCATCGTTCGGGCCCGCCCTGCCTCCTTCAACGAGTTCGTCGCCCTCCTGATGGACGAACGCCTGCGGGAGCGGCGCCAGGAACGCGCCCCGCGCACTGGCCCCTCCCATAGACCAACCCCCGTACGTTCTACCGGTGCCTTCCCTGGGTCAGCGTCCCGTGGGCTCTCTCCACCCTCACACTCCCCCTCGTAACCCTGGGTGGCTTCTGGATCCAGGCCGGAGGAGGAGCCCATGCAGTTGGGTCGCTCACGGCTCCCGCTGGAGGTTAGGGAGCAGAGGATGCGTGACTACCTCTACTGCGGGAGGTCGGGCCACTACATCAAGGCCTGCCCGACTCGCCCAAAAGACCCGGCTCACTAGCGAGGGGTGTCCTAGTGAGCCTGACGACCCTTCCTCAACCCCAGCCCAAGAAGGAGCACAACCAGCTTTTCCCGGTCACTCTCACCTGGGGTAACGACTCACTCTCTATTGGTGCACTCCTGGATTCGGGGGCGGACGAGTGTTTGATGGACATCTCGCTGGCCCGGCAGGCCGGCATTCTACTCGTCCCCCTAGACACACCCCTCACAGCCCAAGCCCTAGATGGTCGTTCACTTGGTAAGATCACACACAGCACTGCTTCCCTCACTCTTTCGGGTAATCACGTGGAAGCTATGCGTTTTTTGGTTTTGCGCGCCCCTGGTGTTAGGAAGACCGTGGTTGGAACGGCACGATCCCTACATCTCTTGGTCTACTGGGCGGATTTTGGGTTGGAGCGTTGCGTGTCATGCCAACTGCCTTCGCTCCGCCCACTCCCCGTCCAGCGGCCTCAGGCCCGTGCCTCCTCCCACGGATCTCACTGGTGTTCCTCCCATTTATCACGATTTAGCCCCTGTATTTAGTAAGGACAGTGCACTCCCCCCCCCTCACCGTCCCTATGATTGCGCCATATATCTCCTTCCCGGGGCCGCCCTTCCCACCGGTCGGTTGTATAATCTCTCCGTCCCGGAGAAGGAGGCTATGCGCAATTATACCACAGAGTCCCTGGCCTCGGGAATCATAAGGCCCTCGTCTTTCCCGGTGGCAGCGGGCTTTTTTGTGGCAAAGAAGGAGGGCAGCCTGAGGCCTTGCATAGATTATCGACTGTTAAATGACATCACGGTTAAAAATAAATATCCACTCCCCCTTATGAGTTCCACGTTCGAGCCACTCACTCACGCCACGGTGTTCACCAAGCTGGACCTGCACAGCGCGTACCACCTGGTGCGCATCCGGGAAGGGGATGAATGGAAGACGGCCTTCAACACCCACCTAGGGCATTTCGAATACCTCGTTATGCCCTTCGGCCTCACCAACGCCCGGGCCGTCTTCCAGGCGTTGGTCAACGACGTGCTCCGGGACATGCTGAACACGTTCGCGGTGGTGTACCTGGATGACATCCTCGTGTTCTCCAGGACTGAGGAGGAACACCACCAGCATGTCCGCCTGTTCCTCCAACGGCTGCTGGAGAACAGACTGTTCGTGAAGGCCGAGAAGTGCGTGTTCCACTCCGCCTCCGTGGAGTTCCTTGGCCACATCGTGGAGCAGGGGCTCGTCCGCACCGACCCCTGGAAGACCCGAGTTGTGGAGGAGTGGGCCCGGCCCACTAACAGGACGCAACTCCAGCGCTTCCTGGGGTTTGCCAACTTCTACCGGCGCTTCATTGGGGGGTTCAGCCGTGTGGCCGCCCCCCTCACTGCACTCACTTCCGCCCCTTCTCCTGGACCTCGGAGGCAGAGGTTGCCTTCTCGGCCCTGAAGAGGCTGTTCACAACAGCTCCGGTGCTCGCCCACCCAGACCCGTCCAGGCAGTTCATCGTGGAGGTGGACGCAGGCATCGGAGCCGTCCTCTCCCAGCGGTCGGAGGAGGACCAGAAGATCCATCCGTACGCCTTCTCCCGGCGTTTCAGTCCTGCGGAGAAGAACTATGACATCGGCAACAGGGAGTTGATGGCTGTCCACGCCGCCCTAGAGAAGTGGAGACACTGGCTGGAGGGAGCAGGGCAGCCGTTCATCGTATGGTCCGATCACAAGAACCTGACCTACGTGCGGACGGCTAATAGGCTCAACCCCAGGCAGGCGCGCTGGGCTCTTCAGCCGGTTCGACTTCACCCTCACCTACCGCCCGGGCACCAAGAATGTCAGGGCAGACACCATCCTTCCCCCGGCCTGCGTGGTGGGTGTCGTCACCTGGGCCATCGAATTGGTGGTGAGAAGGGCCCAGCCCAACCCCAGAACCGGCTATTTGTGCCTCCCTCTGTCTGGCCCCAGGTGCTGGAATGGGGCCACTCCAGCCGTTTTGCCTGCCACCCCGGTGTCCACCGAACGGCGGCCTTCATCCGCAGGGATTTCTGGTGGCCCACCATGGAGGCAGACACCAGGGAGTTCGTGGCTGCTTGCGCCCGCAGCAAGGCTCTCCATCACCCTCCAGCAGGTCTCCTGCGCCCCCTTCCTGTCCCCGGCCGACCTTGGTCCCACATTGCCTTGGACTTTGTAACCGGCCTCCCCGTGTCCCAAGGCAATGACACCATTCGGACCATTGTCGACCGGTTTTCCAAGGCCGTCCACTTTGTTGCCCTCACCAAACTCTCCTCTGCAGCCGAGACGGCGGACCTTCTCGTCTCCCATGTCGTCCGACCCCATGGGATTCCCCTGGACATTGTCTCTGACCGTGGTTCACTTCTAAGGTGTGGCAGGCCTTCTGTAAAGGGATTGGGGCCACGGTCAGCCTCTCCTCCGGGTATCACCCCCAGACCAATGGGCAGGCAGAGCGGGCCAATCAAGCCCTGGAGGCGGCTTTGCGTTACCACCAGCAACCCCGCCTCCTGGAGCAAGTACCTGCCCTGGGTGGAGTACTCGCTCAACTCCATGGAGTGTTCGGCTTCCGGTTTGTCCCCCTTCGAGTGTTCCCTTGGCTATCAACCCCCTCTGTTCCCCCATCAGGAGTTGGAGGTGGCGGTCCCGTCCACGAGGGTCCATCTCCGTTTGGAAGACCGCCCGGGCCGCTATGTTGCAAGCTACAGAGCGGGCCCGTCGCAGCGCCAACCGGCGGAGAGTGCCGGCCCGAGCTTATCGACCTGGCCAGAGGGTATGGCTCCTGGCCCGGGACCTGCCCCTCCCTACCCTCAGCCGGAAGCTGGCTCCCCGCTACGTCGGTCCCTACACCATCGACCGCATCGTCAACCCATCGGCGGTGCGTCTCCATCTCCCCACCTCACTCAAGATCCATCCCGTCTTCCATGTCTCGCGCCTCAAACCGGTAGCCACCAGCCCCCTGTCTCCCCCTGTCCAAGCTCCTCCACCCCCCAGGGTCCTCGACGGTGGGGACATGGTCTGAGATGTCGACCGGCTGCTCGCAGTACGCCGCCGGGGGCGTGGGTACCAATACCTGGTGGACTGGGTTGGCTATGGGCCCGAGGACCGCAGCTGGGTTCCCCGGTCCTACCTGGCCGACCCCGCACTCCTGGAGTTCTATCAGGCCAACGCCATCGGACGGTCGCCCGCTATCTCCCGTAGGAGGGGGGGTCCTGTTGTGGTTACACCGCCCCGAGCTGCCTCCCCGGCACGTTCAAGCCACTCCCCCAGCTCGGACGCGCCGGAAACATCCGAGCGCTCGGCTCGCGCTCTGAGGAGACGAGCGCTGCACTGCACCAGGTGTTTGCCATCCTCCATCAGGCACACCTGTGGCAATCAGGCAGCCCTCTACAAGAAGCCTCCCAGAACGTCTCTCAGTGCTTCGACGTACTGAACCCTGCGGTAAAGTTCTGACAAGCCCTCCAGTGGTCCTTGCATCCTGTTTATTCCCCAGTGTCTTATCTTCCTGTCTCGGTTTCCTCCCAAGACTCTCCCTCCGCCACTTCCACGGCTCCCTCGTCCCCAGCGACCTTCACGTTTTTCCCCCGGACCTCTCCTGCGATCTCCCCCCTTGTCCCTCTACCTGGACCCCTCCTTTCGGACTCGACGTCCTCGGACAACCCCTCTTGGATCACGGACTGGACTTTCTTGCCCGGGGCACGCACATTATTTCAACACCTCCTGGTCATTTACATACCGCACCACACATAGGCTAAGAACACTCACACATAGTTCTACACGCAAACCACGGGACACCACACATAGTTTATTCACACATCCCACTAACAGGACGCGTTTAGCACCACACATTCCCCTCCCACAATAACACCACCTTTTGGATTTTGAGGTCATCCTGTGTCCGTCTGCCTTGGGTTTCGCCACGCGGGTCGGGTTCTGGTGCGCGAGCATAACACTATCTTTTCCAAACAGTGGTTTGACAATGTTGTTTAACCAACATGGGCAACTTTACAATTATGTTGAATTCATTCAACATTATGGATTCCCTGTTCCACCTAAAGAATGTCGTGTTGTCTTTGATGCTGTTCCTTCTGGTGTTGTTTCAATGGTCCAAGGTGTGAGTGTGAGTATGTGTCCCCATATCAGTAGTGTAACTGAAACAGCTGTTGGGACAGCAAGCTTTTCATGGGACACCGAGAACCAAAACAAGATTATTAGTCAACTGTGTCAGCAAGATATTATTGGCTCACCCTCTGCCTTATCTCAGTGGTCTGCCTTTGTTGGTGGGAAAAAAAGGCTTTTACCTCCTAAGTTCCTCTTGACTAATAAAGTAGAAAAATTTCTAAATTATTCAGATTCTATCCAACTAATCAATATTTGCAGAGACTTAAGGAGGACATTGATGTGAGTTGCTCTCTCTGTGGTTTGTTTAATGAAACATTGGTTCATTTATTTTGGTCTTGCCCACACCCTAAACCACTGTGGAGTAGGTTGTCTCGTTTGATTATTGATCATATTGACCCTGAGTTGGAAAACTGTATGGTTTAGATATACTGAATTTGATAGGAACCTCGATTCTCAGTTTTATTTAATCAATTTGCTAATTATCTTAACAAAACTTTACATTTACGGATCTAAATTCTCCAGCAAGAAACCTAATTTTCCTGAGCTGTCTGCCTATATCAAACTATATATTTCATCAATATCTGATAGTGAGAATAAAAAGCTGTAAAAACATGTAAGCACTTTATCATTTACAAAATATGAATTTGTTACTTTATACAATCCCCCTGGCGTATTTGTGTTAATGTTGTATACATTTGATAATGTGACCATTGTTGTACACACTTGTTACTAAAGGTCTTAAGAGAGAGAGATGGAAACAAGGCGCGGAGGACACATCTAATGGGAGCTCTCTCTCTGTGTGTGTGTGTGTGTGTGTGTGTGTGTGTGACAGTGAAGGCAGACGCCTTGTGACGACAGAACACAAAGTCACCATCCTTGTTGAAAACACGTCTGTTTATTTGTAAGTAGGCAAAGCATCATCCGCTGAAGAGCAACGCCTCAACAATGACCGTTTCCTCCCTGTGGACACAGGTTGGAAGGGTTAGTGCCCATATTGTGGTTGAGTGAAAGTCCTTAGTGCCTTAAAAGAAGACTAAAAAGGGGTCTATCTTAATTTATTATTTTCTATTGTGAATAAATAATACGTCTTCATGAAAGGTGATGTCACTTGTCTCATTGTCCTGTTAATAAACATGTAATAAATAGAGGGGGTTAAAAGTACAGGATTTTATAGGTTTAAGGTTCAAGTATAAAATACCTCTGCATCCTAATATCTTAAGTTGGCAGACAACCAATACTGGACTGACCTTTAAGGGGTAACCTAGAGAAAAACAAAACGGGGTTTGTGTTAAAGGCCCCAGGGCCCCCCCTGTATCTCAGGTGAGGGGATGCCGACCAAGCGCTACAGGAGCTATACAGAGTTATTGACACCAGGACAGGACAGGACGGGAACCGAACGGGGGCCAACACAAAGTCCTAACAGGAGTAACCCCCCCCTTCCCCACCCCACCACCGACGGTGCTGAAGAGCCCCAAACCTGAAGACAGAAGGTGGCAACCGCTCCTACCCTATAGTGTGTCTAACAGAGGTGAGCTACGTCATGGGGTGTTTGCCCATGGGCACCTGACCTCGATCCTCTTGCCCAAAAGAGCTAAACAAACTAAAGGCTAAACACAACCACAATACTCAGGATTTAAACACAATGCCAAACTTAAGCAAACACGGGCCAGACGTCACAAACACAAAGTAGCTACAGACACACACAGACCAACACAAAGTAGCTACAGACACAAAGACCAACACAAAGTAACTACAACACACAAAGTAGCTCCAGAAACAAAGACCAACACAAAGTAGCTCCAGAGACAAAGACCAACACAAAGTAGCTCCAGAGACAAAGACCAACACAAAGTAGCTCCAGAGACAAAGACCAACACAAAGTAGCTACCGAGACAAAGACCAGCACAAAGTAGCTCCAGAGACAAAGACCAACACAAAGTAGCTCCAACACACAAAGTAAACCAGCTGGCGGGGGAAGTGAAGACCTGTGGGGGTTAAATGGGAGACTGCACAGCTGATGGAAACTGGGTGATTTGTTGACCGGTTGATGAGGTGATGAGGAGCACCTGGCGGACACCTGAATGTAGCGTCAGAGAGAGGGTTAGATACAGACAGGCAACACAACACACTTGTATGGACACGGACACACCCGTGGCCGTAACACCCCCACCCATAAAAACAAGCCCCTACAGGCTTATTTAAAAAAAATTTAAAAAAACCCACAAGAACCAAAAAAACTGACAATGTGCTACATAACAGTAACCAAACAAAAAGGTGGAGCACCTCAGCCACACCACAAGTAGCTCCACTACATCCAAAATGTGACCCAAAAATGGCCAGCCCCTTCCCACCAACACATGGTCACCTACAAAGTGGCCCTCAACCACAACAGGTTACTGACAGACAACACAAAGTAGCACACACACACACACACACCTCGGTCACCGTGGCGACCCACGCCAAATGACGTAGCTGCATTCGACCCGCAGGTGAACCAGCTACAACTCGTGACCACACAAAACAAAAAGACACACAGTCACACCACAAGGTGTGCTAGCATGGACCAGCTGGTGGAGGAGGCATGGTGGAGGTTGAGAGCGCAGCACGCCCCGCACTCACAGCTCTACAGGTCTACCGTCCGTAAGTCCCCTCCCGTCTCTCTGCCACAAGTCTCCCACTGGAGACCTGCCTCAGCCTGCCTCTCAGGCGGCCTCAGCACCCATGACGAGTGCAACACACGGGACCAGGGATCGAACCGCAACAGCGTGGCCGGCAGCTCCGCCACCAGGACCACTAGGTCCAACACCATGGCAGAGGGCGAAAGGAAGTGGACCAGCAGCCACAGCCGTACCCACCACCAAACCAAGAACACACCAACACCACCTGCCAACACTACACACAATGATGAACACCGTGCTTAACACCACACGTTAGCACAGCACACTACAGGAAATAGCAACTAGCCAGACCGAAGCCGCCAATATCCCGGACGAGCCCCCATTTGTTACGACCCTCGGTCTGGAGAGGCTGCGACAATTAGTGTACTGGGTAACAGTGAGGTGAGGGTGCAACACAGTGAGACATAAACGTTTAAATATAAATATTCATTGACACCACGACAGGACAAGGGAACCGAACGGTTGCCAAAACAACAAACGACTAGCAAAAGTAACCCACCCATGACAGTGCTGAAAAGCACCAAAGCTAAAGACAAACAGTGGCAACCGCTCCTACCCTAGTGTGTCTAACAGAGGTGAGCTACGTGATGGGGTGTTTGCCCATGGGCACCTTACCTTGATCCCCTTGCCCAAAAGAGCTAAACAACTAAACAACTAAACACAACTCAAAACAGTCCAAATGCAAACTTAAGCGAAAACGGGCCAGACATTGCAAACACAAAGTAGCTACAGCACACAAACTGAAATCACACAAACTCAACTAGCTGGCCGGTGAACTGAAGACCTGTGGGGGTTTAAATGGGAGACTGCACAGCTGATGAAGATGGCATGGTGGTGAGGACCACCTGGCGGACACCTGAATGTAGAGTGAGGGTTAGATACAGGAGGGAAGACAAAACAACTATACGGACACGGACACACCCGTGGCCGTAACACACAGTATAGCTCATCTTTATTGAATAGACAACTGATTAGTAGTATATTATAGTAGCTAATTATAATAATCAGTCTGTACACATGATGAAAAAAATTCCCAAATTAGAACAGCCAGATGACAGAAACCTTCGTCAGTGACCCAGCTTGTGAAGTGTCAGCTTTTTACGCCACGTCTTAATGCTGTAATTCTCTCCAGATTCATTTTTTTTACTGTAACTTCTGTCTTTATTTTCCAAGTAGGTGTTAAACAGGACTTCCAGTTTTATTGAACTTGTTCATACAGCAAACTTATGTAAGCAAACTTATATAAGCAAGTTTTTGTCAGTGTGGTGTGGAAAGACTGTTGAATCTTTTACACGGAAATAGAATATTTGAGATTAACAATTTTTGTGTACTGGAGCTTGCTGAAGAGGACTTATCATACTGTATTTGCCTCGGATCAGCTGACTGGTTGTTCTCTTAAATGGAGTCATGGGGAACAAAAACAGTTGTTTTGTTCTGGCATAGAGGTGGTTAGAACGACCCCCCAGTAACTTTTATTCCAAGTAACCAGTATCATTTATCAATTTATCACGTTTATATCAAACCAAATTTCGTTAAAATCGTTTCAGAATTAAGCGAATGACAGTCGACATATGTAGAGAAGTCTTAATCTCTCACTACACATTATATTGGTTTACTTTCGGATATTGACCGCTCAAATATGGCGGACGGGCAGCGGCGACGTAGAGCGGCGGCCAATGAGGTATCTGTAATTGCTGCCGTTCTATGTGCTTTTATTTGAAATACTTGCCTTTATTTTGACATTCTCAAAACCGGAAGTAGTCCACGTTAATTCCGTAAACGTCACACAAGTAGTACTGTAACCTTGCTAGTTTTTTTTTGCTTTGATTCAGAAGACATACCTTGGCCTGATGCTAAGTCAGTGTTTGACAACACAGTGTCCAGTGTCTCCTCAGCTCAAACCAGTAAGTCAAAACCCTCTTCCAAAGCATCCAGACACTCTTCTATCCTGTCACGGAGTGCAAAACAAGCAGCAGCTGAAGTTGCGGCTACACAAGAGGTGATAAAGATAATGACTGCACAACATCAACAAGTGGAAGAAATACAAAGACTTGAGGTGGAAGATCAAATCTTAAAGGCTGAAAGAGAAGCTGAAGAAAGGCAAATTGAAGCAGAAAGCGCTAAAAAAAAGAGCTCAGTTCATAGCAGAAAGTGCTGATAGAAAAATGAAGCTTGAAGGGAAAAGGAAAGAAGTGGAACGGCTGGAGGAACTAAAAAGGCACAATGCCGCACAAGCAAGACTACAAGTTTATTCAGAATCTCTCCACCCACCACTCACGCTTAACCCTTTAAGTGACCCCTTCTTTCCCTCTCAACAAGCACAGGTCTCCCAAGCTCTTCCTGCTCAACAAGCCAAGCCCACTCAAGTCCATCACCCACATCAGGTTACAGTCACCAAAACCTCTCTCCCATATCTCTCTGTGTACACCTCTTAATCTGTCCCACAACCAGCCACATTCACTCAAGTTCCTGCGAATCAAGCCACCACTCCGACTACACCTCTGCTCATGCAACAAGCCCCATTCACCCACGTTCCTACCACTCAAGCAGTCACCTTTACTACCTCTCATGAAGCTTCCAATGACCTTGTGAGAACACTTGCTGAAGCAATTACAGCTAACCGAGTTCCAATCCCAGAACCTGAGGTATTCAAAGGAGATCCTCTCAAGTATAATGATTGGAAGCTATCTTTCTGTACTCCGATTGATCGCAAGAACTTGCCAACTGAAGAAAAGCTGTTCTTTCTACACAAGTATGTTGGTGGCACAGCCAAGTGAGCTATTGAAGGACATTTCCTTGTAGGAACAGAAACAGCGTATCGTACTGCCTGGGACATACTTGAGGACAGATTTGGTAATTCATTCATAGTTGCCAAGTCATACCGTGACAAGATACATACAAGGCATAAAAGTGGACCCAAAGACAGCGAAAATCTTTGTGAGTTTGTAGATTTTCTGAGCAGTGTTGAATCAGCCATGCCACATGTTCAAGGTCTATAA
This sequence comes from Lampris incognitus, assembly GCF_029633865.1. Lineage (NCBI taxonomy): Eukaryota > Metazoa > Chordata > Actinopteri > Lampriformes > Lampridae > Lampris > Lampris incognitus. The sequence goes on from NC_079227.1 coordinate 41,841,713, forward strand.
ACTCTCAACGACTGTGTGGAAAACCAAAAGATTGCTGTCAAACTACCGGATTGGTTGAGCTCACGTTGGAATAGAGCAGTCACGATGTATCAAGATGAACACAAAATGTTCCCTGACTTCAGATACTTTTTCCATTCTCAACATAGAGGCTCGGATTGCATACAACCCCATCACATCATTACAAGCAATAAAGCCAACTGACCAAGAAAGATCAAAGCCAACAGAACGAGAACAGTCTAAGTATGAACGAAATCACAACTTCAGTGCTAAGACTTTCACCACGAGTACAATTGAGAAGACAAGCATCACGTGCATTTTCTCTAAGAAGAAAGGCCATACTCTCCATAGACGTCGCAAAATCATGGAAAAACCAGTTGAAGAAAGGGTTAAGTTTGTACAACTGAAGAAGTTATGTTTTGGCTGCCTTAAGATCGGCCATAACGCCAAAGCTTGTACATCCAGGAGTGTGTGTGACTCATGTGGAAAACGCCACCCGACATGCTTACATCAAGATCGTGGGAAGAAAGACCAAGAACAAGGAGTAAGAAACAAACAAGAAAGATCAAATGAAAACAAAGGAGACAAAGACCAAGAGTCTAACTCAATAGAAACACAGCAAGCTACCTCCAACTGAGTTGTTCAAGAGAGGAGTAGCACTCATACCTCATCAATTGTTTCAGTCTATGTCTCTACGACAACGGAACCAGACAAGGAAGTTCTAGTGTATGCTCTGCTTGATGGTCAGAGTGACACAACCTTCATCTTGAAGGATGCAGCTGAGACACTGTGCGCCAAGAAAGAGCCAGTAAAACTCAAAGTGTCCACGATAACATCAAAAACAAAGGTGGTGAACAGCCAAAAGGTGCAAGGACTACAGGTAAGAGGCATCAGCTCGGACACTAAAATCACACTCCCAACAACCTACACCAGGGATTATATACCAGCAAATAGATCCCATATACCCACAAGCACAACTGCAAAGTCCTGGCCTCACTTAGAACATGTGGCAGATGAAATGTCTCCTGAGCTCGACTGCGAAGTAGGGTTGTTAATTGGCTATAACTGTCCCCAAGCCTTACTTCCCAGAGATGTCATCATTGGCAATGAAGACCAGCCATACGCTCAAAGGTCTGTGTTGGGTTGGAGCATTATCAGCTACAGCAGCGCTGACGTTGACCATGAGCACGAAGATGAAATCGGTGTGAGCCACCGTATCATCATAAAGAAAATTCTACCAGCTACCAAGCCTCCTTCTGAGCTCAGTGATGAAGACCCAGAAATCAAAAGAGCACATGTTCACACAACCAACGCAAAGGAGGAGAGGTCTCTGTCAGACCGCCTTCAGAAGTTTTCAGATTGGAGGAGAGCTGTAATGGCCATAGCGAGACTTAAGCGTCTTGCAAAGGAAGTGAAAGGTCTGAAAACAAGATCCAATGAAGCTACAACGTTTGAGGAAAGAAAGGATGCCGAACAATTCATAATCCACATAGTTCAAGAAGAAGCATTCAGTGAAGAAATCAAGTCTCTAAAACAAAAGAAAGGGGTACAAAAGTACAAATCAACCGAGCTGCACAAGTTAAACCCATTCATGGATAGCCATGATATCCTGAGGGTGGGAGGCAGATTGACACAAGCAGCACTCCATGCCCATGTCGAACACCCAGCTATCCTCACAAAAAGACATCATGTGTCTCGACTGCTAATAAAGCACTACCACGAGAAGGTTAAACATCAGGGTCGTGGAATGACCATCAATGAACTATGCTCCAATGGGTTTTGGATCCTGGGATGTAGTAGTGAAGTGTCATCCCTCATCTTCAAATGCATTAAATGCAGGAAATACAGAAAGTGTAATCAAGAACAAAAAATGGCCGACCTTCCACCTGAAAAGATGGAAGCTACCCCTCCATTTACATACAGTGGTATGGACTGTTTCGGACCGTTTTATGTTAAAGATGGAAGGAAAGAACTGAAGAGATATGGACTCCTATTCACCTGCTTGTGTTCATGAGCCATCCAAATTGAGGTATTGGATGACCTTTCCACTGATGCCTTCCTTAATGCGCTGCGCTGCTTTATTGCTATAAGGGGTAATGTAAGTCAATTACAAAGTGACCAAGGCTCAAACTTTGTTGGTGCATGCGACGAACTCCAGGAATTGATGAAAGGGATAGAGCAAGAACGTGTGAAAGAACAAGGATGCAGCTTCGTCATGAACCCACCTGCTTCCAGTCACATGGGCGGTGTCTGGGAGAGACAGATACGTACCGTGAGAAGTGTCCTCACATCCATCTTTGACCAGGTTGCTGGAAGATTAGACAGCTCTTCATTAAGAACCTTCCTATACGAAGTGATGGCTATAGTGAATAGTCGACCACTGACCACAGAACACCTCAATGATCCATCGGGACCAGAACCCCTAACTTCAAACCATATATTGACAATGAAATCGTCAATCATCGCACCACCACCTGGAGAGTTCGTAAGGGAAGATCTCTATCTTTGGAAGAGATGGAAGAGAGTTTAATCTTTGTCCAATTCATTTTGGATCAGGTGGAGGAAGGAGTATTTGCTAAACCTGCAACAAAGAAGTAAATGGAACAAAGACAGGAGAGATGCTAAAGTGAATGACATTGTCCTGTTGCAAGATGATGCCACGCCAAGAAATCAGTGGAAGTTGGCAAAGGCCGTCGAGGTCTTCAGAGGAGCTGATGGAAAGGTCAGAAAACTCAAACTGTTACTTAGTGACACAACACTAGACAGTAAAGGCACTCACACAACTAGTGCCAGTGTACTTAGAAAGGTCCATACACAAAACAGTACTATTGCTTGAGGCTGAGTAAAGGATTAACTCTTAAATAAGAGTGTTTTGGTTTTCAAAGTATATTCGCTTATTTACATCAATGTCTTATAAGGTCCTGTTAACAATGTCAAGTTTAATTGAGAATCACACATTGTGTGATGGTGGGAGTGTAATTGCAGCCGTTCTATGTGCTTTTATTTGAAATACTTGCCTTTATTTTGACATTCTCAAACCCGGAAGTAGTGCACGTTAATTCCGTAAACGTCACACAAGGACTGACACGAACCCGTAGTAGTACTGTAACCTTGCTAGTTTTGTTTTGTTTGTTTTTTTGGTCACTCTATGCTTTGTAGTTTTCCACTACAGTTGCATATGAAAGAGTGCATGTAAGATTGAAGAAAAGTTTGTGTTCAAGCATCATATTTGGACTGAGAAGATTGCCTGGGAGTAATATCCAAGATAACTCTGCCGTTGGTTGAGAAGCAGGCTAAAGTGGTTAGTATTAGCTTGTTTTCTTTAGCTGTATTGGCTGCAGTGCTAAGCAGTGCTATTTTCCTAATGATTGTACAAGCTGATGTTGTTTTTTCTTTGTCTGTCTGCACTTTTAGTTCTACGCTGTAAATAAAACATCAGTAAAAAGAACTGGAGTCTCGCATCCAATCAGTGGGTGGCATAGTATCTACGTCTATATGTCTATGGGGGAGACACGCTGCTGCCAGGCCATCACAGGGCCGACACACACATTACATATATACAATACATAGATACAAGATATACTTAAAATATGTAGATATTACATATATAAAATATTTATATATTAACTATATAGAAAATACATATATATACATCTCAAAACATTTTGAATATTGTGGAAAAGTTCATTATTTTCCATAATTTAATTCAAAAAGTGAAACTTTCATATATTCTAGATTCATTGCAGTGATGACCCCTCCGCTCCACTAGGGGCGCCTGTAGTTTTGTGTTCTTCTTTGTCTTGCAGGCTCATGGTCAGGGGCGGAGGGTCATCATTTTGCTCATGAGCTGAGTACTGACTACTGTAGTGGTTATAGGGATACATAATTCCCCTTATTGAGCTAGTAGGAACGTTGGTTTACAACTGCTGTTTTCTCGGTTCGTGTTTACAGTGATACACTTCCGCTGCGCGGGTTTTTGTGTTGTTGTTGTAATGGTGAAGAAAGTTGTCACGACTCCTGCTTGAGCTCCTCTACACTGGTGACCCCGACGTTTGTCTCTTGGTAGTTATCAGAGACAATCTTTCAAACGAACATGGTTGACGAAATCAACGCGGTTTCTCTCAAATTGCCAGAGTTCTGGGAGTCATCGGCAACGACATGGTTCGCCCAGGCGGAAGCGCAGTTTCGACTGCAACTAGAGTGGTGAGTCTCCTTACAAATCCTCCGGCGGCAGACAAATACAAGGGGCTCAAAGATCACCTCTTGAGGATTTTTGAACTTTCCGACGCCGAGAGGGCCCACCGTCTCTTTTCTCTGCAAGGCTTGGGTGACAGCAAGCCATCCGAGCTCATGGACAAGATGCTGAATCTGTCAGATCCGACTATGGCCGGACTCGATGAAGCAGCAATCATTGGCAAACGCTGTCTTCGGGTGGGGGGCGGAGTCGGCTTGTGTTCGTCACGTGAATGCGTCTCTGTGTGTGTCGGAAGAAACAGTGGTTCGGCCTGGAGTCGCCTTGTCACGAAAGTGGGGAGGCGGTCTCCTTCGAGACTGCCGGCCGGAGAGATGCAGTTGGCGAATGCCTGTAGTACGAGGGTGGGTGTTTGAATTAAAATAGGGATCGATTGGCCACTAAATTGGGAGAAAAAAGGGAAAAATAAGAAATACATTTATAAAAAAAAAAAAGATGCTGAATCTGCTGGGACTGTCGCACACACCTGATTTCCTCTTTGTCCAACTGTTTCTGCGACAACTGCCTGCCTGCTCAGGTGCGGACCGCTTTGGCTAACACCAGCATTACCGGTTGCCGCAAGCTAGCTGAAGAAGCTGGCAAGTTCTTCCTGGCCGGCCAACAGCAGCACTGCGCGTGCGCGCTCACCCCCGGGACAACCCCCGGTCGGCGACAGGAGCCCGTCCTGTGCTTTTACCATGCAAAGTTCGGGGCCAAGGCGAAAAAGTGCAACTCCCCGTGCAATTTCAGCTCGTCGGGAAACGCCAAGGCCGGCGCTCACTAGTGGCCATGGGCGTTGGCGTGGAGGACAACAGGCTACTTTTCCTGCAAGACTCCATCTCGCTGCGGCGTTTCCTATGCGACACTGGGGCGCAGAGGAGTGTCGTACCTGCATGGAGTGTGGACGCCCTGTCGGGCGCTCACGGCCCTCCCATGGAAGCTGCTAACGGCAGCTCTATCCGTACGTACGGCACGAGGCACATTGACATGTGTTTTAACGGACAGCGGTTCAGCTGGGATTTTGTCACCGCCGACGTGGCATTTCCCCTCCTCGGTGCAGATTTTCTTTGTGCTCATGGGCTGCTGGTGGACGTCAGGAATCGACGCCTGATTGACGCCGTCACCTTCGCTTCACACGCGTGTGCACTCGGCGATACAGGCTCCGTCAGGCTGTCCAGCATGCTCTCCAACGAGGACGTGTTTCTCCATCTTCTCTCTGAGTTCCCTGACCTCACTCAGCCCACATTCTCGTCATCTACGACCAAACATGGGGTTGAGCACCACATCGTCACCACCGGCCCACCGGTGCACGCCCGAGCTCGGCGCCTCGACCCGACCAAGCTCTCTGTCGCCAAGGCGGAGTTTGAGAACATGGAGCGCGTCGGCATCATCCGCCGCTCCAGCAGCCCGTGAGCTTCACCCCTCCACATAGTGCCTAAGCCTGGTGGTGGGTGGCGTCCATGTGGTGACTACCGTCGACCCAATGACGCAACAACACCGGACTGCTACCCGGTCCCTCACATCCAAGATTTCTCCGCCCACCTGGCTGGGTAAGTGATCTTTTCCAAGGTGGACCTCGTCCGTGGATACCACCAGGTGCCCGTCCATCCCGCTGATGTCCCCAAAACGGCTGTGACAACTCCGTTCGGACTGTTCGAGTTCCTGCGCATGCCGTTTGGGCTCAAGAACGCCGCGCAGTCCTTCCAACGCCTTATGGACTCAGTGTTGCGGGACCTGCCCCTCCTCTTTGTGTACCTGGATGACATCCTGGTCGCTAGCGCCTCCGTGTCCGAGCACTTGTCCCACCTCAGATCCCTTTTCGAGAGGCTCAGCCTGCACGGGTTGATAGTTAACCCGTCCAAATGCCAGTTTGGTCTGAGCACCATCGACTTCCTGGGCCACCGGGTCACCAAGGACGGGGCGCCCCCCCTTCCATCTAAGGTGGAGGCCGTCGCAGACTTTCCACGCCCACACACGGCTCAGTCCTCCGGGAGTTCATTGGCATGGTGTCCTTCTACCATCGGTTCATCCCCCGGGCTGCCGATCTCCTCCGCCCCCTATATGAGGCTCTGAAGGGCACAGCCTCCAAACACGCCGTGGACTGGTCTGCAGAGGGACAAGGCTTTTAAGGGTGTGAAGGCCGCCCTGGCTGACGCGGCGATGCTGGCACACCCTGTGTCTGGAGCGCCCATCGCCATCACGACGGATGCTTCGGACTACGCTGTCGGCGCGGTTTACGAGCAGTGGGTGAGCGGCGCGTGGTAGCCGCTTGCCTTCTTCAGCCGGCAGTTGAACCTGAGAGAGCGCAAATGCAGCACCTTTGATCGTGAGCTGCTTGGCCTTTTCCTCGCTGTTAGGCACTTTCGTTTCCTACTGGAGAGCCGTCAGTTCACGGCTTTCGTCGATCACAAACCGCTGGTGTTCGCGATGGCCAAGGTGGCAGAGCCGTGGTCAGCCCGCCAGCAGCGACAGTTGGCCTACATCTCAGAGTTTACCATCGACATGAGGCATGTCGCTGGGAAGTCCAACCCGGTTGCCGGCTGTCTCGCCCGGGCCATCGCTGGTGCCGCCCATTTGGGACTCGACTACAGCCAGATGGCGGCTGACGAGGCCGCCGACCCAAGAGTGCAGGCATGTAAGACCGCCGTCACAGGGCTGCAGTTGGAGGATGTGGCGTTCGACGACGCCGGTGCCACGCTCCTGTGCGAAGTCTCTACGGGTCAGCCCCGACCCGTCGTTCCAACTGCTTGGAGGCGACGGGTCTTCGACGCAGTCCATGGGCTGTCTCACCCTGGCAGAAAGCCTTCACAGAGGTTGGTCTGGCATGGACTCAAAAAGGATGTGAGGGACTGGGCTGACACCTGTGTGGAGTGCCAACGCTCCGAAGTTCTCCGGCACGTCAAAGCGCCCCTGATACCTTTCACGGTACCTGAGAAGAGGTTCGACCACGTGAATGTGGACCTGGTAGGCCCCCTATCCCCCTCCCGTGGTTTCACATACTTGCTCACCATGGTCGACAGGACCATGGCCAGACGCCGTCCCGCTTTCGTCCCCAAAGCCGCCTGAGGTTGCCCGAGCGTTCATCGGAACCTGGGTCGCCCACTTTGGCACCCCATCTGACCTCTCCTCGGACAGAGGGCCACAATTCACGTCAGCGCTCTGGGAGGAGATCGCCGCGGGTTTAGGGGTGAGGCTCCATCGCACCACAGCATATCACCCCCAAGCTAATTGATTGGTCGAGAGGTTCCATCGCTCGATGAAGGCCGCATTGCGGGCTACCCTCAAGGACGACCGCTGGGTCGACAAACTGCCTTGGGTCATGCTTGGGCTCAGGACGGCCCCCAAGGAGGACCTCCAGTCCTCATCCGCCGAACTGGTCTACGGACAGCCACTTCGGGTCCCGGGGGATTTCCTTCTCACCGCCACAGCTCCCTGGTCCGCTAGCTGCCAACGGACTGCGCTGCAGGAGGAAGCCAGGGCTTTTGCACCGGTCCCCACTTCTCAGCATGGCGGCTCTCAGTCCTATGTCCCCACGGAGCTGCGGTCGGCGGAGTATGTTTTCATCTGTCACGACGCGCACCGCGGTCCCCTGCAGCCACGACGGCCCATTTCGGGTACGGGACACTGGAGATAAGCACTTTGTGGTGGAGGTTGGAGCGGGTTTCTGTGGACCGCCTCAAGACTGCTCACCTGCACTTAGACCACCCTGTTGGTCTGGCCCTGCCCCCACGGCGGGGGCGGCCCCGGGCCCTGCCCCCCTCCCCCGGCGAGCCGCTCCCTGCTTCCCCAGCCCCTCCCTTTCCCCGGTCCAGTTGTGGGGACTCTGCTGCTTTGCCTGCGGTTAACCAGCCCCCAGCTCCTGTTCAGCGGAGCCCTTGGGGCAGAGAGATCCGCCCCCTCGCCACAATGACTTTTCGTATTAAGGCGAATTCTGGGGGGACGTGTGTAGTGGTTATGGGGATACATAATTCCCCTTATTGAGCTGGTAGGAACGTTGGTTTACACCTGCTGTTTTCTCGGTTCGTGTTTACAGTGACACACTTCCGCTGCGCGGGTTTTTTGTGGTTGTTATGGTGAAGGAATTAATGGTGCACGTTGTGTAGCCGAAAGAGAAAGTTGTCACGACCCCTGATTGAGCTCCTCTACATAAGTCCATTATAATTGTGTTATCAATTTTCAATGTTGTATTGTGTTAATTGTGTATGTAGCCCAGTGCTTAATTGAGCTACTGTATGAAGCTACAATAAATAAGATAAATAAATAAGTTACAGTTCATCTGATAAATAAGCTATATTCTCTTCATGGTTATATACACTGCTATTTACAATGGTTACAAGTTGAGTGTATCAGTTATACAGTAAGCCCTAATGCCAGTTCGCTCATGGGCCTTGTTTATTTCAAGTGTTTACAGTATGGTTGCTGCCCATTGCTAATCTTGTCCTCTATCTGGATGAATATGTCATTCATCCCTTTTCTTTGTTTTCATTGGTCACTGTTTACTGTAACAAGCCAACCCGTATGTATGTTGAGATAAGGGGCGGGACATAGAATTTTGACATCGGTGATTTGAGGTAAAGCGGTCAGAAAGCTGGACGATGAAGACGAATGAACCGAAGCTTCTCTGTGTTGTAACGTTAGTAGCTGTTTGTACACAACGTTGGATCAACGGATTGTGACTCCTGTGGACTCGTGTGTACTTATAGGATATCCCAGAGGTAAATACATGTTTCTGGAACTATTGTGTAAAACTGTGACTACTCGTTGTGGTGTTAGAAGAGTGTTATAAGCTAATCGCGGCTAGCGGTTAGCCTAGCCGCTAGGCTAGCTACTGATTCATTCATATTCATGTTAGCTAGCGAGTGTTGCTAACGCTAGCTAAGTGACAAGTTGCTGCTAGGTTAAAACGAGCTGGTATTTGGACTTGGTCATGTAGTCTATGCTGTTGATTCAGGACCGACAGTGGTGGTGTGTGGACCAGGGAAGGAAGGAAAGCTCTTCGGGGGGACAACAACGGAGACCGTTTCTCTTCTTGGGGCCTGGGACTGTTCGTGTTGCTGTGTGTGTGTGTGAGGATTCTTCGCGCCATTCGTCGCCTCTACTTCTCCGACCTGCGCTCACGGTGGAGCGCAGGCCTGTCGCCATTCCCCCCTCATCTCCGCCTCTCTTCAGCTCTCTTCTCTTCTCCCATCCTGCTTTGGCTACTCATCACCCTGGCCCGGGTTCCGTGAGTACCGGTACCCATCCCGAGTCTGCACGTGCTTTTATTTAGGCTTGGTCGGTCAGTAAACAAGCGAAGTGGCCCGGACAGTTTTTAGGCCAGCGTTCACTTTCAACAACAACAGGCCCGCAACGGTAACCATGGTGACGGACTGTTACAGTGTGTGAGTGTGCGCGTGAATGGGCCGGCCATTTTCTTTTATTTGTGATACATGCACATATTGATTGTACATTGAGTTGACTTGATTTTGGGAATTACTTTGATTATTGATTAGAATTGGAATAGGCTTGTAGCCTATTTGTTTAATTGGATTTTGTATATTGTAAATTATTGTGATCTTTCTATTATTATGTTCATTCACTAATTAATACAAATACACTTTCTTTATTAACCTTTGTATGGTTAGTAAATATTCGCCATTGTTATTTGTATTTAAAGCAAAAGTGTTGCGTCCTTAATTAAATAGATAAGATCCTAAAATATAATTACATTAAAGGTACACATGGTATATTAAAGGTACACATGGTATATTAAAGGTACATAAGGAAGTTATTCTAACCACTTCCTCTAGTTGATGGAGGCACTAAGCGTCAAATTTACATAGTTTATCACTTCAGGTAATAGCGACCAGTATTCATTAGAAGAACTCTGGCCCCGGCCACATGGGAGGGGTTACATATAAACACAACATCCATTGCACGCTGCCCGTCTTGGGAGAGAGATCCTCCTCTGCTGCTCTCCCTGAGAGTTCTTCCTATTTTTTCTCCCTGTTAAAGGCTTTTTTTAGGGAGTTGTTCCTTATCTGATGAGAGGGTCTAAGGACAGAATGTTGTGTTGCTGTAAAGCCCACTGAGACAACTTTGTAATTTGTAATATTGGGCTATACAAATAAAATTGATTTGATTTGATTTGATGACACAGAAAGTGGTCTGGCGGCGGCCTCACCTGGTGTTGACTGTGGTGTTTTTGGCGTCATCGTGAGGAGTGCGGGGAGGTGTGTCGAGGGTGTCTGGCTGGGAGAGCCAGTGCTGGATCGGCTGGGACAGCTTGGTCTGCTTCGTCCGTTGGGCCCGGGGACCACGGCCCCTGCCTGAATCTGCGCCCGAGGAGGAAACGCCGAGGGCGGTCTGACAGGATGCAGAAGCGGAGCAGGCTAAGCTAACAGCTAGCCCATGCACACCAGCGGTTCCGACAGTCATCCTGGCTGGCGTTCGTTCCCTTGGACAGTGATTTTTTTTGTGTAGTTAGGATATAAGTCCATTTGAATATGTGTGTTCTTGTAATTTTTGGATGTGTTCTTGTCTTTGTGTTGTAAGTGTAAGTACAACACAAAGACAAAAATACATCCAAAAATACTGTACAGTGTACAGCGTGCAGTACTGCTGTGGGCTGGGGAAACGGCATTTCGTTTCATTTCATGTGCGCAAGTGCATGAAATGGAATGACAAATAAAATGTCCCTGATTCCTGATGAACAAGATAGTAAGTCCAGAAATGTGAACCAAGGCAAAGAATGGGTTAAGTACACATCGACACTTATCTGCCAAGCAACAAAACCAATTGTTTCCCATGACTGACCAACTGCAGATGATATGGCACTCAAAGCTTTAGTCGACTGGTTAATGTTGTCGCCCGTGGTGCGGGAGCCACGGGTTCGCGTCCCGCCTGTGGCGGTCCCGGGCAGCCCCCTTAATTCGCTACCAATGTAGTGAATGCCAATGCCCTCTCCAACTCTACTGCTGAATAATGCAACTAATTTCTCCAGTTTTTTGCAGACAAAATCGCCGCTATCAATGAATCACTGTCCCCTGCATCGGACTCAGCAGCACCTACTCCGGCCCCTCTTCTCCCCATTCCTCTTGACCTCCCTATCCCTCCCCCTGATCGCCGCCTCTCCCGGTTTGTTCCAGTTGCCGCTACCACTATCTAAACTCATCAACTCATCAAAATCTACAACATGTTCCATTGATCCCATCCCCACCCCCCTACTGAAGAAATGCCTCCCTGCCCTATGCCCTTACCTCACCAAACTTTTCAATTCCTCACTGTCCCATGGAATTGTCCCCTCTGCCTACAAAACTGCAGCTGTCACCCCAATTCTCAAGAAACCTGGTCTTGATCCGTCCTGCCTCAACCACTACCAGCCAATTTCCAATCTCCCTTTCCTCTCTAAAACCCTGGAACGCATTGTTAGCACACAACTCCAAACCTACCGACACTCCAACAACCTACTTGAACCCCTCCAGTCTGGTTTTCGCCCACTCCACAGCACTGAAACTGCACTCCTTAAAGTACTTAATGACCTCCTCATCTCTGCTGATACTGGAGCCCTTAACATCCTCATCCTCCTTGACCTGAGTTCAGCCTTCGATACTGTGAGCCACAACATCCTGCTCACCAGATTGAAAGATGTTGGTATTGAAGGCACCGTACTCAGCTGGCTCTAGTCCTACCTCTCCAACAGGTCACACTTCATCTCACTTCACAACCACTCCTCTGTTCCATCCACAGTCGCACAAGGTGTTCCCCAAGGTTCTGTACTCGGCCCACTCCTTTTCATCATCTACATCCTCCCTCTCGGTCAGATTCTCCGCCATTTCAACTTGGACTTCCACTGTTATGCTGATGACACCCAGATATACCTCAGCACCAAATCCCCTCACAATCCACCCCTCTCTCACATCGACTCCTGTCTGTCTGTAGTTAAAGTCTGGATGCAGCAAAACCTTCTCAAACTCAACAGTGACAAAACTGCACTCCTCTTCATTGGCTCCAAGTCCACTCTCAGCCAAATCAACAACCTTGCACTCACTATCGATGGCACTACTGTCTCCCCTTACCCCCAGGCACGCAACCTTGGTGTGATCCTTGATCCCACCCCCTCCTTTGAGCCACATATCCGCCAAATGGTCAAATCCTCCTTCTACCACCTTCGGAACATTGCAAAAATAAGATCCTCTCTCACACGCCCTGCTGCTGAGATGCTGATCCATGCCTTCATCTCTCCCGCCTTGATTACTGCAACTCACTCCTCTATGGCATCAGTGCTAGCTCTATCAAGAGATTCCAATTGGTCCAGAACGTATCCGCCCAACTTTTAACTTTCACCAATTCCTGGCACCACATCACCCCAGTCCTAAAATACCTCCACTGGCTACCCATCTCCCACCCGATCAATTACAAACTCCTGGTTCTTACTTATAAAGCCCTTCACAAAACTGGCTCCCCCATACCTCACCGATCTCCTCTCCCTCTACTAACCCTCTCGGCCCCTCAGATCCACCTCAGCCTCCCTTCTCTCTACCCCCAGGTCCAACCTCCACGGCTTTGGTGACCGAGCCTTCTCCAGAGCAGCTCCCAGGCTCTGGAACTCACTTCCCCAAATCATTAGAGACTCAGAATCCCTCCCACTCTCCAATTCTGTCTCAAGACACACCTTTTCTCCATTGCCTTCTCGTGCCCCCCCCCCCCCCCCCGTCCCCCCGCTCATACACCTCTGGTCTGGGGCAGGCTGGGGACTGAGCGCTTGACCTGCATCTGTGATTTATGTGATTTATGATGTTTGTTTTTCTTTCCCTTTATATCTGTCTAAGTGGGAGAGTACTGCTGGCGTCGTCTGTGGCTGCCGCCTCTCCCTCTCGTAGCCCCCCTCCCCATCCACCCCTGTATGTCTGTGTTATGTTCATCTGTCGTCTTGTTTCACTCCATTTATTATAAAGCGACTTTGAGTACTAGAAAAGCGCTATATTTGATTTATTATTATTATAAAGCTGATATGCAAAGTTTTACTAGGCTGCGCAGCAAGTCTGTGCACAAGACTACAGCTTATCTTTACTGTACACACTTGTTCTCTTGGCTGATAGATAAACTATATTAAAGCACCTGAAAGAAAAGCATACAGAAAATGAAAATAAACTAGTTCCTCTACAATTTCCCTTTCTTCCACCCACATTTAACAAGCCAGTGTGAATTCGATCCCAATTTTTATTTATTTAGGGGGGATTTCTCCTCCAATCGTACTTGGCCAATAAAATAGAAGAAAGAAATAAAATGTGTGTTAAACCAAATAAAACGCAGAACGTATTCCTTTTTTTATTTTTACATATATTACACTGGTCCTGAACAAGTAGAAATACACTTATTGCACATGACTGCACTTTAATGAAATTAACAAAACTGTTCTAACCATTTTACTTAACATAGAGAAAATCATGTAATATTTCAATACAGTATTTTTGCAACCAAAGTCATGTAGCTTCAATTGAATGCAACACATCCATTTGCAAATGGAGTTCTTACTTTGAGATGAAGGACATCTTTCCATAATTCTGAAGGAGAACCATCTCATTTCAAAGAGATCAAGTTATGCAGGTACCTTACAGTAATATAGTTTTTCTTTAATGTCCCACAGAGTTTGCCTACCATAACATTATATTACAAATACAATCTTAAATTCTTTACAAATTTGTAGAGAATGAATCTGAAACTTGAGGCTGAGGGTGTGGTGTTCCAAACAACCCAGCCACTGAGGATGCACAAGCCAGTGCATTGTTAGTGCCCGTCCCAAGCCTGGACAAATGGGGAAGGTTGCGTCAGGAAGGGCATCCGGTGTAAAGTCTTTGCCAAATCAAATATGCAGATCATAAATCAGATTTCCATACCGGATCGGTCGAGGCCCGGGTTACCAACGCCCATCACCGGTACTGTTAACCAGCAGGCTGCCGGTGGAAACTCTGCTACTGTTGGGCGAAGGAGAAGGAGAGGGGGAAGGCTTGTGCAGAGGCAGCGAGAGAGGAGGAAGGGTAGGAGTGTGGAGGTGAGAGTCAGAACTTTGGATGTTGGCACTATGACTGGCAAAGGGAGAGAGCTGGCTGATACGATGGAGAGAAGAAAGGTAGGCATACTGTGTGTGCAAGAGACCAGGTGGAAGGGGAGTAAGGCCAGGAGTATCAGAGGTGGGTTCAAACTCTTCTACCACGGTGCGAATGGGAGGAGAAATGGGGTAGGGGTGATTCTGAAGGAAGAGCTCTCTTGATATACAGGACACGCTGTTCACAGCCAATACACTCTTGTGTTGGAGGTGAAGAGAGTGTCGGAAAGAGTGATGAGTATGAAGCTGGAAATCGAAGGTGTGTTGATGAACGTTATCAGCGCATATGCCCCGCAAGTTAGGTGTGAGATGGAAGAGAAAGGGGAATTCTGGAGTGAGTTGGATGTTTTTGTCTGTCTTGATGCATGCTCAATAATACAGGTAAGAAAAATAAGGAAGGTTGAATCAGTTCATCTGGACAGAACGTTTATTGACTGATACGTTTCATCACTCAACTAAGCGACATCTTCAGTCTACTGACCGCAGACATCCCCACCACTTATCGTTCCATCCAGCCATTTTTCCTCCCTATGAATGATGGTTTGAACGGGGAGTCAAAGAGGCCATCTATGTTAAGAGGGAACAACCATGCCTGAACCGAGGTGGGGGGGGGTGCCCAAGAGAATACCTGTCGCTATCTTACAGTGCCGTGATTGCAACTATTCCCTACTCTGTGAATAGTACACATGGCCATCGAAACTCTAGTTAATGACACACCCATATTTGCATATGAAACTGGTTGATGGTTTTGGTCGTTATGCAACTGTTTTGTTTATTCGGATGGGGACACCTGCAGTCAGTTTAGACTGAAGGTCACTTAGATGATGATGAAACGTATCTGTCAATAAATGTTGTATCCAGATGAACTGATTCAACCTTCTTTGAAGAGAAGGAAGAATTCTGGAGTGAGTTGGACGACGTGGTGGAGAGGGTACCCAAGGAGGAGAGAGCGGTGATTGGAGCGGACTTCAATGGACATGTTGGTGAAGGGAACAGAGGTGTTGAGGAGGTGATGGGTAGGTATGGTGTCAAGAAGATAAATATGGAAGGACAGATGGTGGTGGATTTTGTGAAAAGGATGGAAATGGCTGTGGTGAATACATATTTCAAGAAGAGAAGGAAGACTGTTGTGTGGAGTTCAGGGAGGAGGTAAGTCAGGCACTGGGTGGTAGTGAAGAGTTGCCAGATGGCTGGGCAACCACTGCAGAAATAGTGAGGGGGACAGCTAGGAAGGTATGTGGTGTGTCATCAGGATAGGGGAAGGAAGACAAGGAGACTTGGTGGTGGAATGAATAAGTACAGCAAATTATACAGAGGAAGAGGTTGGCAAAGAAGAAATGGGATTGTCAGAGAGATGAAGAAAGTAGACAGGAGTAGGAGGAGATGCAGTGTAAAGTGAAGAGAGAGGTCACAAAGGCAAAGGAAAAGGCGTATGGTGAGTTGTATTTCAGGTTAGACACTACGGAAGGAGAATAGGACTTGTACCGATTGGCTAGACAGAGGGACCGAGCTGGGACGGATGTGCAACAAGTTAGGGCGATCAAGGATAGAGATGCAAATGTGCTGACAAGTGAGGAGAGTGTGTTGAGAAGTTGAAGGAGTACTTTGAGGAGCTGGTTAATGAAGAAAACAAGAGAGAGAGAGAAGGTTGGATGATGTAGGGATAGTGAATCAGGAAGTTCAGCGGATTAGCAAGGAGGAAGTGAGGGCAGCTATGAAGAGGACGATGAAGAGTGGAAAGGCAGTTGGTCCTGATGACCTACCTGTGGAGGCATGGAGATGTTTAGGAGAGATGGCAGTGGAGTTTTTAACTAGATTGTTTAACACAATCCTGGAAAGTGAGAGGATGCCTGAGGAGTGGAGAAGAAGCATACTGGCACCGATTTTCAAGAACAAGGGCGATGTGCAGAACTGTAGCAACTACAGAGGTATAAAGTTGATCAGCCACAGCATGAAGATTTGGGAAAGAGTAATAGAAGCTAGGTTAAGAGGAGGAGAGGTGATGATCAGCGAGCAGCAGTATGGGTTCATGCCAGGAAAGAGCACCACAGATGTGATGTTTGCTTTGAGAATGTTGATGGAGAAGTATAGAGAAGGCCAGACGGAGTTACATTGTGTCTTTGTAGATTTAGAGAAAGCATACGACAGGGTGCCGAGAGAGGAGGTGTGGTATTGTATGAGGAAGTCAGGAGTTGCAGAGAAGTATGTAGGAGTGGTGGAGGAAATGTATGAGGGTGGTGTGACAGTGGTGAGGTGTGTGGTTGGAATGACAGATGGGTTCAAGGTGGAGGTGGGATTACATCAAGGATCAGCTCTGAGCCCTTTCTTGTTTGCAATGGTGATGGACAGGTTGACGGACGAGATCAGGCAGGAGTGTCTGTGGACTATGATGTTTGTGGATGACATTGTGATCTGTAGCGAGAGCAGGGTGCAGGTTGAGGAGAGCCTGGAGAGGTGGAGGTATGCACTGTAGAGAAGAGGAATGAAAGTCAGTAGGAGCAAGACGGAATACCTATGTGTGAATGAGAGGGAGGACAGTGGAATGGTCAGGATGCAAGGAGTGGAGGTGATGAAGGTGTATGAGAGTAAATACTTGGGGTCAACTGTACAAAGTAACAGGGAGTGTAGAAGAGAGGTGAAGAAGAAAGCTGTCAGAGAAGAGGAAAAGAGGAAGGCCAAAGAGGAGGTTTATGGATGTGGTGAGGGAGGACATGCAGGTGGCTGGTGTGACAGAGGAAGATACAGAGGACAGGAAGAGATGGAAATGGATGATCCAGTGTGGCGACCCCTAACGGGAGCAGCCAAAAGTACTAGTAGTGGTAGTAGTAGTAGTAGAAGTAGTAGTAGTAGTAGGTGTGATTTTCCAAATCTAACTGATGAGAATGACAAAGGCAAAATAGAGACATATGTCGGCCTAACAGAGGGAACATTCAAAAAGAGGTTTAATGCGCATGTGTAGCTTTAGAAACAACCGTTTAAAGAATGTCACATATTTAAGCCGTTATATTTGGTCATTGGCAGACAGAAACATTAATTATTCAACCAGCTGGAAAATCCTCTCAAAGAACAAAGCATATTAGCCCAGCAGTAAAGTGTGTAATCTATGTCTAACTGACACACATTTTATCATCTGCAAACCAGAAATGTCCACACTGAATAACAGGAATGAATTGGCCAGCAATGGCAGACATAGATATAAGCACCTATTTCGTAATTATAAATAAATCATGCCAACAGACAAGTACACCCCCCCCCCCCACTGGACCGTTAGTGAACACGTGTTTTTGAATGTAAGCACCACTCCCTTCCCCACTGGACGTTGTCCACATGATGTGCATGACGAGGTGATTAACGATATGCCCTCTCTCGTTTAACTTGATTGACAGCTGATGATTGCTTATGGCATGAAACAAGTTTGTACTGTCTCACAAAGTATTTAACTGAATACTTGAATCACTGGATTATACATATACACTATATGTACAAAAGTGTTGGGACACACCTCTTAATCATTTAATTCAGGTGTTTCATTCAGACCCATTGCCACAGGTGTATAAATCCAGCAGCGTGCCATGTAGTCTGCATTTACAAACATTTGTGAAAGAATGGGTCATTCTGAACAGCTCAGTGAATTCAAACGTGGTACTGTCATAGGATGCCACCTTTGCAATACTAAATCAGTTCGTGAAATTTCTTCCCTGCTAGATATTCCACGGTCAACTGTAAGTAGTATTATTTAAAAGTGGAAGCATTTAGGAACAACAGCAACTCAGCCTTGAAGTGGCAGACCACATAAAGTCACACAGCGGGGTCAACGAGTGCTGAGGCACATAGTGCGTAAAAGTCACCAACGCTGTGTTGACTCAATAACTGCAGAGTTCCAAACTTCCTCTGGCATTAACATCAGCACAAAAACTGTGTGCCGGGAGCTTCATGGAATGGGTTTCCATGGCTGAGCAGCTGCATGCAAGCCTTACATCACCAAGCACAATGCCAAGCGTCGGATGGAGTGGTGTAAAGCACGCTGCCACTGGACTCTGGAGCAGTGGAAACATGTTCTGTGGAGTGACGAATCACCCTTTTCTGTCTGGCAGTCTAATGGACGAGTCTGGGTTTGGCTGATGCCAGGAGAACGTTACCTGCCTGACTGCATCTTGCCAACTGTACAGTTTGGTGGAGGAGGGATAATGGTATGGGGTTGTTTTTCAGGGGTTGGGCTAGATCCCTTAGTTCCAGTGAAGGGAAATCTTAATGCTTCAGCATACCAAGACATTTTGGACAATTCTATGCTTCCTACTTTGTGGGAACAGTTTGGGAAGGGCCTATTTCTGTTCCTGCATGACTGTGCCCCATTGCACAAAGCACGGTCCATTAAGACATAGTTGGGTGAGTTCAGTGTACAAGAGCTTGACTGGCCTGCATAGAGCCCTGACCTGACCTCAACCCCACTGAACACATTTGGGATGAACTAGAACAGCGATTGCGAGCCAGGTCTTCTCGTCCAACATCAGTGCCTGACCTCACAAATGCTCTTCTAGATGAATGGGCAAAAATTCCCAGACACACTCCAAAATCTTGTGGAAAGCCTTCCCAGAAGAGTGGAAACTGTTATAGCTGCAAAGGAGGGACCAACTCCATATTAATGCCTATGGCTTTAGAATGGGATGTCATAAAAGCTCCTGTAGGTGTAATGGCCACGTGTCCCAATACTTTTGTCCATATATACGTATATCCAGTGATCCAAGTGTATTTATTATTATTATTTTGATCCTTGTTTGTTGAGCACGTTCCCTACCATTCAAGGTTTCATTTAATGAAGTTATATATATATATAGCATTTTTTTTCGGAAACCGTCAATGGTGTTGATAAATGTGCTCAACAAATGAGGAGCGGAATATCAATGTAGATGTAGAAAAAATGTTTAATACATTTACATAATGTTTGACAAATTTACATATTTTTTCCTACATCAACATTCATTTATATATATATATATAGTCTAGGTCAGTGGTTTTCAAATCAGTCCTCAGGGACCCACAGTACTGCTGATGTTCTGTTCTACCATGTGGTTAATTATGTTTACCTGTTGTGTCAGTTATTCCAGCCATCTAATTAGGGCAGTTCCCCTGACACTACAGGTGAACATAATTAACTGTTGGTTCCTGAGGGCTGGGTTGAAAAACACTGGTCAAGGTTATAGACTGCAGATCTGGTGCAAATGGCTTCTCTAGCTGCTCCATACTATTGGTAGATTTTGTTTTGGAGAATTGTGGTCACCTAAAGTATACAATACATGATTCCCGGTTGTGAGTCACTTGTTTGAGACAGACAAACCAGTCAAGCACAGCTCCCAGACCAAGGCACGATAGACCTGCTTGTGTCTCACATGGCTGGTGACTAGAAGGATGCAAGGCAACTGGGCCTTGAGGGTTAAGGGGGTTAAGTGTAGATTTATCTGCAGGTAGGTACATATAGTCCATACTTTTCTTGACTCCTAGCTGCTTCGCTTGATTTCTCTTCCTCTTCCACTCACTCCTGATGCACAAAATCAGGGAAGAAACATGCCTCAAAATCCAAGGAGTGCTCAGGTCTTCATGCCAAGCTTGGCTTTCTAGAAATCAAAGAGCAAAGAAGTCAAAGGAAATCACACATATCCAGACAAAGACGCAGACAGACAAAAAGACATAGATGTGAAGACATAGTGCATAGGTGAAGACATAGTGCTTACACAGTCGAAGTGAAAATTCAGTGAAAATAAAGTTACACATTTCTAACATTGATAACCTTTACACAAATGTAATGTTCCAGATCGTCAGGCCAATACCAGCTGGAGGCTAAGACAAGAGCTCTGTCCAGATGCACCTTAAGGAAAATTATTAATGAAGGGATGACTGTTACCTGTCCAGTTCCCTGCCCAGTGTTTCCTTTCCTATAACTAGCTTTATGTGAACCGGTCTGGTGTGCACAGACCCATCTCTATGACCTTGAAAATAAAATTACCCACGAAGATGGAAAGGATGAGATAAACGTACGATTCCTGAAGCGTGTTTGGGCTTGACACTGTAAGTGGCCTTCTCCTTGGCCTGTCGGAAGCATTCCTCTGCTACTTTTAACCTGGACAAGAACAAAACACACAAACAGCAGACAATTATTTTAAGTTCACCAACTCTATTAATATCCATCCATCCATCCATTCTCCAAGCCGCTTATCCAGCACTCAGGGTCGCGGGATGCTGGAACCTATCCCAGCAGTCATTGGGTGGCAGGCGGGGAGACACCCTGGACCCTATTAATATACAAATATTTTAAAAGGTATACAGTTTGTTTTATGTGGACTTTTCCATCTTTGGACTCTGCTCCATCATTCAGGGATACATCCCAGTGATACATAACTCGAGACCCAACGAGACCTACAAGGCTTTAAATCAAGTGTTTATTCATAAATGCATACTTTTCCAGTCCATATGGTAAAAATCCCTGCTGGAACAAAATAGTTTCACAGACATCAAAAACTACAGAAAGTGACCCTGTATGAAACTAGAAAAGAGCATACTGAAGGTTTAATAAGAAATGTGTCTGTGGGGGGCATTTAAGCATTTATTTGACATGATACTAGAAGTGGACAGGAAATACTGTCAGTACTGAACCACAGGCTAGGACTCATAATGCAGACTCAGTCTCAGTTCACAAAAATCAGTCCTTTTAATAAAAATGAGGTAGGTACACAGGTGATCAGATCGGCAGGCGAAAGGCGAGGTCAAAAAGGCAAAAACAGGTCAGAAAACTATAGGGCTCAAGAAACTTACACAAGGGAAAAATGCTGGAACGCTGTCACAAGGAACAAGACGAACTGGCACAGAAGGAAGGGAACACTAAGACTATATACTCTGGAGGAGGGGAGACAATGAGACACAGGTGAAACACATTAAGGCAGGGCAGGTAATCACACAGGAGGGAGACACATGAGGGCAGGAAGTAAAGGACCTGAAACAGGACAAGAGGTGAGTGTCAAAATGAAACAGGAAGTACAAGACAAAGAACACAGGGAGAAACAAAAAGATAACTTAACTATCCAGATGGGGTGTGACAGTACCCCCCCCCCTACGGCCGGCTCCAGACGGTCCAGGGTTGCCAGGGTGGGCCCGATGGAAGTACAGGATGAGGGAGGGGTCCAGGACATTGCTGGCTGAGACCCAGGAACGTTCCTCCGGGCCATATCCCTCCCAGTTGACCAGGTATTGGGAGCCCCAGCCCCGACACCGGATCGCCAGGAGCTTGCGGACAGTGTAAATGGGGCCACCATCGACTAACAGGGGCGGAGGAGGGGGCCTGGAGGCAGGGACCAGAGGGCTTCATATGGCCGGTTTGATATGACTCACGTGGAAGGATGGGTGGACTCTCATGGGTCTGTGGAGTTTGAGCTTGACAGCAACAGGGTTGATGACCTTGGAAATAGGGAATGGCCCCACAAACCTGGGAGCGAGTTTCCAAGACTCCACTCTGAGAAGCAGGTCTTTAGTGGATAGCCATACCCTCTGGCCGCTCCTGTAGGTGGGGGCAGGGATTCGCCATCGGTCAGCCGCCTTCTTGTAATGCTCGGAATTGCGGAGCAGGGTGCGTCGGGCCTGGGCCCAGGAGTGGCGACAGTGGTGAACCAGAGCCAGCACAGAGGGCACACTGACCTCCTTCTCCAGGGCAGGGAAGAGAGGAGGTTGATACCCATAGGCACACTGAAAGGGGGAGAGACCAGATTAGGAACATGGGAGAGAGTTGTGTGCATACTCAACCCAGGTGAGCTGACTGCTCCATGTGTTGGGGCTCTGGGAGGCGAGGCAACACAGGCTGGTATCCAGCTCCTGGCTCAGCCGCTCCGTCTGACCGTTGGTTTGGGGATGGTGGCCAGATGTTCCCAGGAGTGAACAGAAAGCCCGCCAGAACTCTGCCACAAACTGCGGGCCGCGGTCAGACACAATGTCCCTGGGGAAGCCATGGAGGCGAAAAACATGATGCAACATCACCTCAGCTGTCTCCTTGGCTGAGGGCAAGGGAACAAAATGAACCATCTTTGAAAATCTATCCACCACCGTGAGGATGGTGGTGTTACCTTTGGAAGGGGGGAGACCAGTCACAAAGTCCACAGAGATATCTGACCAGGGTCGATGTGGCACAGGGAGTGGGTGAAGCTGACCAGAAGCTGGGCGTCAGGAGACCTTACTGCGAGCACACAGGACAGGCTGCCACGTACTCTGTCACCTCCTTCTCCATGACCAGCCACCAGAACTGCTGTCTTATGACGAACATGGTCCTGCGTAATCCAGGGTGACAGGATAACCGGGGAGACTGGACCCAGTGGATGACCTGTGAATGCAAGACAGGAGGCACAAACAGCCGGTTCGGCGGACAGCCGGCCGGAGGTTGACAGTTCACATTGGCCTCGTTGACCCTTCTCTCAATGTCCCAAGTGACAGAACCCACAACACACGAGGGAGGAAGAATGGGGGTAGGATCTTTACAAGAGTTCTCAGAGGGAAACAAACGGGAGAGAGCATCAGGCTTTAAGTTCTTGGAGCCAGGGCGATAAGACAGGGTGAAATGGAACCGGTTGAAAAAGAGAGCCCACCTTGCCTGTCGAGAGTTGAGCCTCTTGGCCGTCCTCAAGTACTCAAGGTTTTTATGATCTGTCCAGATGAGAAAAGGCTGTTCGGCCCCCTCCAACAAGTGCCTCCACTCCTCCAATGCCACCTGGATGGCAAGCAGCTCACGGTTGCCAACTTCATAGTTTCTCTCAGAGGCCGACAGCTTGCAGGAAAGAAAGGCACAGGGGTGTAGCTTATTGTCCTTAGCCGACCTCTGAGAGAGAACAGCTCCCACCCCCACATCGGAGGCATCCACTTCCACCAAAAACTGCGGTTGAGGTCAGGCAATGTGAGGACAGTAGCTGAGGTGAAGCTGGTCTTCAGTCTCTGGAAGGCGAGCTCAGCCCAGGGGTTCCACTTGGAAGCTAGGCTTAGGAGAGGTCAGTGCATGAAGGGGGGCAGCAACAGAACTAAAGTTTCTGATGAACTTTCTGTAAAAGTTAGCAAACCCCAGGAATCGTTGAGCCTCCTTACGACTAGTGGGAGTGGGCCAATCCACAACGGCGCTAACCTTTTCTGGGTTCACCCCCCTCAGACACGATGAACCCCAGGAAGGACACGGAGGGCATGTGAAACTCACACTTCTCAGCTTTGACAAAGAGTTGGTGGTGGAGGAGGCGCTGGAGGACCCGCCGGACATGCTGAATATGAGTTTGCTCCTCAGGGGAGAAGATTAAGATGTCGTCCAGGTAAACAAAAACAAACTCATTGAGCATATCCCGGAGGACGTCGTTCACCAGGGCCTGAAAGACAGCTGGTTCATTGGTAAATCCAAACGGCATGACCCGGTACGTGTAATGACCACTGGGAGTGTTAAATGCTGTCTTCCATTCATCCCCCTCCCTTATTCTAACTAGGTGATAAGCATTCCTTAAGTCCAGTTTAGTGAAAACCTTAGCACCATTTAGTAGTTCAAAAGCAGTGGAAATTAAAGAGAGGGGGTAACTGTTGCGAACGGTGATCTCATTGAGTCCTCTGTAGTCAATGCAAGGCCACAGGGTTTTATCCTTTTTTTCAATGAAGAAGAATCCAGTGCCAGCGCAAGAGGAGGAAGGTCGAATAATCCCTGCAGCCAGGGATTCCTCAGCGTACTTTCTCATGGCCTGGGTTTCAGGAGCTGACAGGGAATACAGGGGACACTTGGGTGGTGAAGTTCCAGGGAGCAGGTCAATGGCGCAGTCATAGGCACGGTGTGGAGGCAAGGATGTTGCATGAGCCTTGCTAAAAACCTCCTTAAGGTCACGGTAGCAGACGGGAACCCGGGAAAGGTCGGGAAACTCTGAATCCAGGCTGGGGGAGTTCTGGGAGGTGTTAGGAGGTTGAAGCTCTGACAGGAAAGGTTGAGAGGGTGAGAAACAGTTCTTTGCACAAGTCTTTCCCCATGAAATTACCTGACCTGTTTCCCAGTCTAAATAGGGGTTGTGGAGTGTGAGCCAGGGGTATCCCAGGATAAGTGGCTGCTGAGGAGCTCGAAAGACATGAAAGCTGTTTCTTGCAGTGTGAGAGTCGGGAAAAGACAGGTGCAGTGACTGAGTGTGATTGGTGACCTTACATAATAGCCTGCCGTCCAGGGCACTGGCATCCAGGGGCTGGTTGAGGTGGAAGGTTTTGAGGCCCAGCTTCCTGGCTAGATCAAAGTCCATTAAGTTAGCATCTGGGCCGGAATCAACTAGGACTGGATGCTTAAAAGAAAACGCAGGGGAGATGAGAGACACTAGAGGTTGCAAACGAGAGGGATTAGAAACAGTCAAAGTACGGCTCACCAGTGCCCTCACCTTCACTGGCGAGCCCGGTCTTTTAACAGGCAGAAGGCGATGAAGTGGCCCAGTTGGCCACAGTAGATGCAGCGACCCTCTGAAACTCGTCGCTGGTGTTCCTCTGGGGTCAGGTGGGTTCGGCCAAGCTGCATAGGTTCCTCCGTGTCTGCGGGAGGCGCTGTGATAGAGTCAGCAGGAGGAGTGTGTTGCCAGGAGGAAAAAGAAGAGCTGCTGACCTGTTGCCTCCGCTGGAGCGGTGGGGACTGCAGGGTTTGGTTCCGCCTCTCTCTCTCTCATACAGACGCTTGTCAATCTTTATAGCCAGGGCTATAAGGGAATCCCGTTCTGCAGGTAGGTCCAGGGGCGCTAATTGGTCTTTGAGAGTGTTAGAAAGTCCATCAAGAAAAGCATCAAACAAGGTTAGCTGGTTCCAATCACTCTCTGCTGCTAGAGTGCAGAACTCTATGGCGTAATAAGAGACTCTCTTCTTACCCTGTCACAGTCTCACCAGGGCTCATGCTGCCTCCCGTCCAGGGGCTGTCTGGTGGAAGATCTGGGTGAAGGTCTTGGAGAACAGTGACAGTGAATTATAGACAGGTGATTTCTGACTCCACTCTGCCATCACCCAGGCCTCCGCTCTCCCAGTCAGGTGAGAAATAACATATGCAATCTTTGAGCGGTCAGAGGGGAAGGCAGCAGCCTGAAGCTCAAAATGCAAATCACACTGGGTTAGAAAAGCTCTGCAGTCACCTGTGTCTCCAGAGAAACGCTCTGGACTGGAAAGGTGGAGAGGCAGGGACGGAGTGGCAGGTGCTGGAGAAGCAGCATTGGACCCAGAACCAGTAGGTGCCACTGGTGTCGATTCGCCAGAGTCCAGCGGGTTCTGCATCTTCTGCATTTGGTCAAAGCGATGGTTGAGCTGGGATCCGAAAGCTGCCAAGAGGGACTCCTGATGGTCTGTCAGCTCATTCACTTCATGGCGAAGAAGACTGATCTGTTCATCTTGACTCTGGATCTTGTGAACCTGTGCCCGGAGCACAGAGCATACTTTATCTGAGTCCGCTGAGTCCATGTTATGGCCAGTTCGTACTGTCAGTACTGAAGCACAGGCTTGGACTCAAATCACAGACTCAGTCTCAGTACACAAAAATCAGTCCTTTTAATAAAAATGAGGTCAGTACACAGGTGATCAGAAAACAAGGCAACAGTGTCCAAATCGGCAGGCGAAAGGCGAGGTCAAAAAAAGGCAAAAAACAGGTCAGAAAACTATAGGGCTCAAGAAACTCACACAAGGAAAAAATGCTGGAACGCTGTCACAAGGAACAAGATGAACTGGCACAGAAGGAAGGGAACACTAAGACGATATACTCTGGAGGAGGGGAGACAATGAGACACAGGTGCAACACATTAAGGCAGGGCAGGTAATCACACAGGAGGGAGATATGAGGGCAGGAAGTAAAGGACCTGACACGAGACAAGAGGTGAGTATCAAAATGAAACAGGAAGTACAAGACAAAGAACACTGAGAAACAAAAGATAACTTAACTATCCAGATGGGGCGTGACATATACAGGGTGGAAATGTACAAGAAAATTCTAAGACCACATTCAAACCTGAGAAAACTGCAATCAGGCCTGAGCCTATATGACATGTGCATGCCTGGATATTGACTTGTATGGCCCCTAGGTGTCTAAGCTCAAAATGTCCCCCCAACCCACCCATACCCATATCGCCATGTGTGCATTATGCCACCCAACACTTTGTTTATCACAACCATCAGACAACAAATACAAATGAATGCACATTCTCTCTGTCTCTCTCTCTCTCTCTCTCTCTCTCTCTCTCTCTCTCTCTCTCTCTCGCTCTCTCTCTGTGTATCTCTCATTCTGTTTCTCTCTCTCTGTGTGAGTCTCTGTCTCTGTCTGTCTGTCTGTCTGTCTGTCTGTCTGTCTCTCTCTCAGCCTGTCCGCTGCAGTGCACCAAATGTAACATGTGCTTTATAGGTACAATGCGTACCTATAAAGCTAGTTATCTATCAAACTGTAAGGTGTAGTATGGCAGATGAAAAGTGCCAAAAACCTCTCAACCGACCAATCGGTCGACCAACCAAACATCATATCAACCGTCTTACTGACCATCTATTGGAACATGTTATAGACCACTTTAGAGTGGATGTCACGGTTATGTAACTGCAGTTGTGCGCGTATTGTGGAGGCTTGTAGGTTTGTTATGGTTTACAGTCCTTTCCAGATGGAGGGACAGGATAACTGCTGCACAATTAGAATAGAGAGAATCCATCCATTGGTGCAGCATCAGCAGTAATGCGAACATTGTACCGGACCATTGTGGTGAAGAGGGAGCTGAACCGGAAGGCAACACTTTCAATTTACCAGTCAATCTTCATTCCAACCCTCACCCATAGTCATGAGCTTTGGGTAGTGACTGAGAGGGTGAGATCACGGATACAAGCGGCTGAAATGAGTTTCCTCCATAGGGTGCCTGGGCTCAGCCTTAGAGATAGGGTGAGGAGTTCGGACATCCGGAGGGAGCTCGGATGGTCAATCCTACGCAAATTAAGATGTGGAAAAAATGACCAACTCTGTAATGTATTCGTATTCACCAGGCAGAAGGAGTATGATCACAGTGTTCACAATCAGCGCACTGAGCGGCTGTGGCATGACTTATGGTTATCAGTCTTGAACAACTACTACATTACTTTCCACCATCTGGACTCTTCTCTGCCTTCAATTTGTGATGATTCTCAGGATCAATGCAAATCCTGAGATTTCCCGCACACGTGGGATTGGCATCGACTTTCTTCTGAAGGAAGTCAATGTGTGTGGATTTCTGGACAGCTGTCACAAATAGCCACATTGTGTGACCAGGTAGACTTGATCTACACTATATGTACAAAAGTATTGGGACACCCCTCAAATTGAGGTGTTTCATTCAGACTCATTGCAAAAGGTGTATAAAATCAAGCAGCTAGCCATGCAGTCTGCTTTTACAAACATTTGTGAAAGAATGGGTCGTCTGAAGAGCTCAGTGAGTTCAAGCGTTGTACTGTCATAGGATGCCACCTTTGCAATAAGTCAGTTCGTGAAATTTCTTCCCTGCTACATATTCCACGGTCAATTGTAAGTGGTATTATTGAAAAGTGGAAGCGTTTAGGTAAAACAGGAACTCAGCCACCAAGTGACAGACCACATAAAGTCATAAAGCGGGGTCAGTGAGTGCTGAGGCGCACAGTGTGTAAAAGTCGCCAACGCTCTGTTGACTCAATAACTGCAGAGTTCCAAACTTCCTCTGGCATTAACATCAGCACAAAAACTGTGCGCCGGGAGCTTCATGGAATGGGTTTCCATGGCCGAGCAGCTGCATGCAAGCCTTACATCACCAAGCACAAAATGCCAAGTGTCGGATGGAGTGGTGTAAAGCACACTGCCGCTGGACTCTGGAGCGGTGGAAACGTGTTCTGTGGAGTGATGAATCACGCGTCTCTGTCTGGCAGTCTGATGGACGAGTCTTGGTTTGGCAGATGCCAGGAGAACGTTACCTGCCTGACTGCATTGTGCCAACTGTAAAGGTTGGTGGAGGAGAGATAATGGTATGGAGTTGTTTTTCAGGGGTTGGGCTAGGCCCCTTAGTTCCAGTGAAGGGAAATCTTAATGCTTCAGCATACCAAAACATTTTGGACAATTCTATGCTTCCAACATTGTGGGAACAGTTCGGGGAGGGCCCTTTTCTGTTCCAGCATGACTGTGCCCCAGTGCACAAAGCAAGGTCCATTAAGACATGGTTCAGTGAGTTCAGTGTACAAGAGCTTGACTGGCCCGCACAGAGCCCTGACCTCAACCCCAACTCAATTTTTCAAGGTTGAATATTAAAGCTAAGGTAAACCCACTTCCAACAACTTCAATGTGGAACAAGACCATGTAATTAATTGTGGATCATTTTACTCTTGCTAGGTCAAGTATCTCCTCCAAAAAAATGTTATCATGTTGAACCAAATCCTCATAGATGGTGTGAGCAGGTGAACTGAACCCTGATGAAGTTGACATGGGTAGAAGGAAAAAGCCTAAAATAACAAACAAGGCAAGGGGAAAAGAAAAAAAAATCTAAACTCAGAATCTAATGACAGCATTTGTGTACCTGTCCTGGAGAATATTCTTGTTCTCCTTCTTCCAGAGGTCCTTGAAGTCCGATGAAAACTCATGCCATATGGAGAAGAACGTGTGGGGAGAAACCTCCTTTTCTCCTGACTTAGCCTTCACAGAAAAGAACACTGTAAGCTCCAGGAACCTGGGCAGAGAGAATTATATTTTGTAGGTTAAATTTTATTATAAGCAATGTCTTCCCTCAATGAGTAGAAAATTGGCCATTTTGGGAATATCCAGATGTTTCAGATTTGTATCGGTCCAGCACAAGACAGGACACAAGGTCCTTATTCTTGGATCAGGTGTGGTTGGATTAGGTTTGGTTTGGTTTCCCATGGCACCATTTCAAATGAACCAAAATGTATCAACAGCATGTATCAACAACATGTATCAACAACATGTAATAAAATGTATCAACAAAATATATATGCAAAATGTATCAGTAACATGTATCAACAACATGTATCAACAGAATATATCTACAAAATGTATCAACAAAAGCTATGTGGGAGCCGTCACTGTTCATTGGTCAGAAATCTCGTAGGGTTGGTGAGTGGAAAAAGGACTTTGTTTTTCTTCTGGGATAGAAAAGCAAACAATCCTCTGAAAACTGAAAAAAAATTCTCTTACAAATTGAGCAAATCTCAAACTTTTAACACCTGACTTTTTATTAATTTACGATTATTTGCCACAAATTTGCATACTTTCTATACTTGCATAAAAAAACCTTACATGAAAAGTTCTCAGTCCAGAAATTGGGTATTCATTTCAACTCATTGGTTTTACGTCTTTATTCCTACATATTATTCTTCTATTACACTGAGCTTCTATTAGCCAAACATTTAATCAACAGAACCTCATTCAAAGCCCCCTCCAAACAGTATATGTTGTCTTGTCCTTGGACCTGATATCAATAGAACACAACTGTTCTTATACTGTACTAGGACACACAACATTGAAACCATATATTTTCAAGGTGTTTATTGTTGTTATGTACTATACTGACCTCATGACGATTTTTATTTCTAAATTAATCACAAATGTCTTCAGTGATCATTCAGAAGAAACATCAGGTCTAAGTGAGTCTTGCATTAATTTAAAGAGTGAAAAGAGCCAGTAACAGATTGCCTGGGAGCAATGATCCTGTGCGCAGATAAAGAATAGTGGTTTTACTTACGTTGTGTGTGTGGTGCTAAGCTGAACCTCCTGAGTCTCCAGTTCACTTTTAGCTGAGAAAAGAAAGGAAGTTGGTTAGTATGAAAAGACAGACATACAGAAATGGTTTGCTCCTGTTACACTGCTACCAGCTGTGGAAGCAAACATGCCCTGCAGCTCATTCCTGACAAGACAGAGGTCCTGGTTCATTCCTGACCAGACAGAGATCCTGGTTTATTCCTGACAAGACAGAGATCCTGGTTTATTCCTGACAAGACAGAGGTCCTGGTTTATTCCTGACCAGACAGAGATCCTGGTTTATTCCCGACAAGACAGAGATCCTGGTTTATTCCTGACAAGACAGAGGTCCTGGTTCATTCCTGACCAGACAGAGGTCCTGGTTCATTCCTGACCAGACAGAGATCCTGGTTTATTCCTGACAAGACAAAGGTCCTGGTTCATTCCCGACAAGACAAAGGTCCTGGTTCATCCCTGACAAGACAGAGGTTCTGGTTCATTCCTGGCAAGACAGAGATCCTGGTTTATTCCTGACAAGACAGAGGCCCTGGTTCATCCCTGACAAGACAGAGGTTCTGGTTCATTCCTGACAAGACAGAAGTCCTGGTTCATTCCTGACAAGACAGAGGTCTTGGTTCATTCCTGACAAGACAGAAGTCCTGGTTTATTCCTGACAAGACAGAGGTCTTGGTTCATTCCTGACAAGACAGAGGTCGTGGTTGTTTGTTCAGAGGCAGATCATCTATGCCCACCTAAACTCTCACTCTAAAACTGAGCAGGTCAGAAGCACAGATTTAATTTTTGAATCTGATCTTAATTTCTAATGTTGTGTTAACAGTCTCATTAAAAAGCTTTTCATTAATAAAAAAAATCCAAACTAAAAGGTTTCTCATCACAGACACTGAAAAACAAGTACATACCTTAATTTTGAGTAGCTTGGGTAATTGTGACATGATTGTGATGCTCTTTTTCCTGGCTGCAACTCATTCAAAATGATGTAGCCAGTTTTGAGAGGGACCAGTAAATGTGAGCACATCACACCTGGGTGATCCACAACTGTCTTTAAGATCCTACTGCTTGTTTGTAAAGCAGTAATTGGCCAAGAACCACAATATGAGCTAACCAGCCCTCGGAGGTCACCTGTCACTGGCCAGTAATTCACTCTCAGGGCAAAATAAAAAATAACCGGTGAAAACAATTTTAGTTATTATGCTGATGATAATGCTATTATGTTGTTGAAAATGTTTGGAGGGACAACTTACCCTATTGTTGTTGTTTTTTTTTTTGACCACATGGTACAAGAGGTCTAATCAGCTAAAGTGACCAAAAACACCCGTGCATGTGTCCTGGGTGTTTAATATGCAGGTGCATTATCTTTACCAGAAAACAAATGCTTAATGTCTTCTACACATGATCACCAGTAAAACTTCTTTGTGCGAGCTGAGCTGTTGCTTTCCTACCATAGTCAACGTTTCTGTTGTGAACCTGTTTGCTGCTGACCTTTTAAAGGATGTGCAAATGTGGTCAATTCAAATGTTATCTCTATGCACCAGTTGAACCATTGCTTTCTGCTGGCTGTCACATTGTTGCTGGGTTGGACATTGCAGACCACTCTTTAGATTTTCTGGTTTGCAGCTATTAAGTTGAAACTGTCAGAATCCGTAAGGTTAAAACTAAGATTTGAATGTCTGTAATAAATGCTTAGCAGTCAATGTTTGCAATGTAGCATTTTCATTGAAACAACACAGTGAATTTACACCAGCAGAGTTACAGCACCTTGCCCAGAAAAGGGAAACTGGGGCCCCTTCCTGGAGCCAGACCTGGGAAGGGAGCTCACCAGCGAGTGTCTGGTGGCCAGGCCTTGGCCCATGGGGCCTGGTTGGGCCCAGCCCAAAAAAACAACATGGAGCCACCATCCCATGGACCCACCACATGCAGGGATGAGCATTGGGGTAGGGTGCAATGCAGGCCGGGTGGCAAGCCAAGTCGAGGACCGGGGCGTGCCGACTTGGCCTGTGCCAAGGTAAATTGTGCCCCCCCCCCAAAAATGTTTTACCACCAGCCACCACTGCTGTCAACTGATCACCACCTGGTGGTGAGTTGGATCAGATGGCAGGGAAGTTCTGCTGGACAGACCTGGAAAACCCAAACGTGTAGTGAGGGTGAACTGGGAACGTCTGGCTGAGAACCCTGTCTGTGAGGTCTTCAACTCCTGCCTTCGGAAGAAGTTCTCGTGTATCCTGAGGGAGGCTGGGGACGTGGAGTCTGAGTGGACCATGTTCAAAGCCTCTATTGCAGATGCATCAGGCAGGAGTTGTGGTCATAAGGTCATCGGTGCCTGTTGAGGTGGCAACTAAGAACCCGCTGGTGGACACCGGCGGTGAGGGAAACCGTCAGGCTGAAGGAGTCCTTTCGGGCTTGGTTGGCCAAGGGGTCTCCTGAAGCAGCAGACAGGTATCAGGAGGCCAGAAGGGCTGCCGCTTCGGCGGTCATGGAAGCAAAAACTTGGGTGTGGGAGGAGTTCGGTGAGGCTATGGAGGAGGACTTTCAGTTGATCTCAAGGAAGTTCTGGCAACCATCTGGTGACTCAGGAAAGGGAAGCAGGGCTTGACTCAGGCTGTCTTAAGCCTGTAAGCGGAACTGTCGACCCAGACTGGGGATGTTGTCGAGCGGTGGAAAGAACACTTTGAGGAGCCCCTGAACCTGGCTAACACGTCCCCAGTGGAGGAGGTAGAGTCTGAAGACTCAGGCTAAGTCCCACTCATATCCCTAGCAGAAGCCTCTGAGGTAGTTAAGAAGCTCCTTGGTGGCAAGGTGCTGGGTGTGGATGAGATTTGCCCTGTGATGCTGAAGGCTGTGGACATTGTTGGGCTGTCTTGGCTAACACACCTCTTCAGTGTCGAGTGGAGGTTGAGGACAGTACCTGTGGAGGGTGGTGGTTCCCATATTTAAAAAGGGGGACCGAAGGGTGTGCTTCAATTATCGGTTATCATCTACTCAAGCACAAACTAGGAGCCATCGGGATGCTGCACCACTGAGCTGACAATGTCCCCACCGACACAGCAACCAGGGAAGGGGAGAAATCCCACATTAAACAGGCCCTGGAGAAGTGTTGTTATTGTAACTGGGCATTTGCCAAGCCAGAAAGATGCCCACACACTGCACCAGCCGATCGAAGAGAGGAGAAGGACAACAGCTGTCTCAGCGAAAACCTGTAGTAATTCCCTATATGGTGGGAGTGTCAGAACAGTTGAGATGTGTATTTTACTAACACCGCATCTTGGTTGCGTTCAAACCCCAAACAATGCTGCATCAGAATGTGGTCCACCCCAAGGATCAGGCTCCCCGGAACAAACAGAACAATATAGTGTACGCTGTTAACCAGTGGCGCCGGCAGCCTTAATCCTGTACGCACCATGCGTACATTTTTTAATGATTTTGTTCGGTTTTTTTTGCCACTCAAGCCGTTTGACGCAAATACATTTGAAGGCTGATGATTGGTGTTAACATCACTGGCTAATAGCGCACGGTGCGTACAGAATTACGGCAGCCGGCACCACTGCTGTTAAGTGCTGGGAGGATTCCCGTGATTTGTACATCGGGGAAACCAAACAGACTGGCGTCGTGGATGGCACAACACAGGAGAGCTAACACGTCAGGCCAGGACTCCACAGTCTACACCATCTACAGGCCAGGATGAGGATGTGCTCATCCTTGAACGATGGTTTGAACGGGACGTCAAAGAGGCCATCTATGTGAAGAGGGAACGAAAATCCCTGAACTAAGGAGAAAATGTTCATCATCTTACAATCCTGTGATTGCAGCTATTCCCCAATCCTCTTTGAATAGTACATGTGGCCATTATAACTACAATTAACGGTCACGCCATTTGCACATGAAACCGATCACCGGTTTCGGTTGTTATGCAACTGTGCTATTTATAAGGCTGGGGATACCTGAAGTCAGCTGAGACAGACAAAGTCACTTAGATGAGTGATGAAACGCTTATCCCACTAAACTTTGTGTCCAGATGAACTACATATACTGCATTCAAAGAAATGAACTTCATCCCAACCGTGAAGCATGTTGGTGGCAGTATTTTGGTTTGGGGCTGCTTCGCTGCCTCTGGATCAGGATGGCTTGCCATCATTGATGGTACAGTGAATTCTGGATTGTAACAGAAAATTCTACAGGAGATTGTCAAGGTGTCATTCCACGACCTGAAGCTCATCAGAAAGTGGGTCATGTAGAAAGACAACCTAAAATATACAAATCTGTCTTCTAATGTATAGTTAAAGCAGAAGAAATTTAATGTTCTGGAAGTGCCAAGTCATGGAAGGCACGGTGGCACAGTGGTTAGCACAGTTGCCTCACAGCAAGAAGGTACTGGGTTCGAGCCCCGGGGTAGTCCAACCTTAGGGGCTGTCCCGGGTCGTCCTCTGTGTGGAGTTTGAATGTTCTCCCCGTGTCTGCGTGGGTTTCCTCTGGGTGCTCCAGTTTCCTCCCACAGTTCAAAGACATGTAGATCAGGTGAATCGGCTGTACCACATTGTCCCTAGGTATGAATGTGTGTGTGTGTGTGTGTGTGTGTGTGTGTGGGCCCGCCCTGTGATGGTCTGGATAGGCTCCAGCATCCCTACGACCATGAGAGCAGGATGAGTGGTTTGGATAATGGATGGATGGAAAGAAGTGCCAAGTCAAATTCCAGACCTTTATCCATTAGAAATGTTGTGGAAGGGACCTGAAAGAGAGCAGTTCATGCAAGGAAGCCCACCAACATCACTGAGTTGAAGTTTTGTAAGGCGGAATAGGCCAAAATTCCTCCAAGCTGATCTGCAGGACTGGTCAACAGGTACGGGAAATGTTTGGCTGAAGTCATTGCTGCTCAAGAGGGTCACAGCAGTTACCAAAGTGAGGGTCACATACTTTTTCCAACAAAGATATTTGATGTTGGATAATGTTGCTCAATAATTTGATGAAATGGTGTATTTTTGTTTTATTTTTTTAATGGGGCTCTCTTTACCTAGTTTTAGGACTTAGATGAAGATAGGATCACAATGTACATCAAACCTATGGAAAAATATAGAAAATTCTAAAGGATTCACAAATTTCTAGCGCCATTATAAATATATTGTATCATACTGGTTTTATGGCCGTTGTATAACAAACATCTTTGTTTTCTGTTGTCCCTCCTGTACAAGAGGTTAACAATGATGCTATGAGAGAGAGGGGGGGGGGCTCTCAACGTGTTAAAATATAATTTTATCAGGATCAGCAGCAGCCTGTCATTGTAGATATTAATTTTATTACAGTGTGCTCCTTTTAAATCTTGCTATAATTTGAAGTTTTGGCTTCCTGAACAAATTCCATGATACAGTTTTAGCCAATGTTCACTCAAAATGCCCAGCTGAAACAAAGATATATGTATATATATATATATATATATATATATAAACTTTTAATACATGGCAGTACAAGCTTGTTTCGTGTGTCACGCACTCATCAGCTGCTAATGTGATTCAACAAAAAAAACACACAGTATACGCTGCCCCGCGTCACGCCACTAATTTCGGTGGACAGCAACTGTTGAGGTTTCACCGCCCCGAGCTGCCTCCCCGGCACGTTCAAGCCACTCCCCGAGCTCGGACGCGCCGGAAACATCCGAGCGCTCGGTTCGAACTCTGAGGACGCAAGCGCTGAACTGCGCTGCGCTGCACCAGGTGTTTGCCATCATCCATACCTGCGGCAATCAGGCAGCCCTCTACAAGAAGCCTCCCAGAACAAAAAGCCTCCCAGAGCAAGAAGCCTCCCAGAACAAGAAGCCTCCCAGAACAAGAAGCCTCCCAGAGCAAGAAGCCTCCAAGAACAAGAAGTCTCCCCGAACAAGAAGCCTCCCAGAGCAAGAAGCCTCCCAGAACAAGAAGCCTCCCAGAGCAAGAAGCCTCCCAGAGCAAGAAGTCTCTCAGAACAAGAAGTCTCCCAGAACAAGAAGTCTCTCAGAACAAGAAGCCTTCCAGAACAAGAAGCCTCCCAGAGCAAGAAGCCTCCCAGAACAAGAAGTCTCCCAGAACAAGAAGTCTCTCAGAACAAGAAGCCTCCCAGAGCAAGAAGCCTCCCAGAACAAGAAGTCTCCCAGAGCAAGAAGCCTCCCAGAACAAGAAGCCTCTCAGAACAAGAAGCCTCCCAGAACAAGAAGCCTCCCAGAGCAAGAAGTCTCTCAGAACAAGAAGTCTCCCAGAACAAGAAGCCTCCCAGAAAAAGAAGCCTCCCAGAACAAGAAGCCTCCCAGAGCAAGAAGCCTCCCAGAACAAGAAGTCTCCCAGAACAAGAAGCCTCCCAGAGCAAGAAGTCTCTCACAACAAGAAGCCTCCCAAAGCAAGAAGCCTCCCAGAACAAGAAGTCTCCCAGAGCAAGAAGCCCCCCAGAACAAGAAGCCTCTCAGAACAAGAAGCCTCCCAGAACAAGAAGCCTCCCAGAGCAAGAAGCCTCCCAGAACAAGAAGCCTCCCAGAGCAAGAAGTCTCCCAGAACAAGAAGTCTCCCAGAACAAAAAGCCTCCCAGAACAAGAAGCCTCCCAGAACAAGAAGTCTCTCAGAACAAGAAGCCTCCCAGAGCAAGAAGCCTCCCAGAACAAGAAGTCTCCCAGAGCAAGAAGCCTCCCAGAACAAGAAGCCTCTCAGAACAAGAAGCCTCCCAGAACAAGAAGCCTCCCAGAGCAAGAAGTCTCTCAGAACAAGAAGCCTCCCAGAACAAGAAGTCTCTCAGAACAAGAAGTCTCCCAGAACAAGAAGCCTCCCAGAACAAGAAGCCTCCCAGAGCAAGAAGTCTCCCAGAACAAGAAGCCTCCCAGAGCAAGAAGCCTCCCAGAGCAAGAAGTCTCTCAGAACAAGAAGTCTCCCAGAACAAGAAGCCTCCCAGAACAAGAAGCCTCCCAGAACAAGAAGCGTCTCAGAACAAGAAGTCTCCCAGAACAAGAAGCCTCCCAGAACAAGAAGCCTCCCAGAGCAAGAAGCCTCCCAGAACAAGAAGTCTCCCAGAACAAGAAGCCTCCCAGAACAAGAAGTCTCTCAGAACAAGAAGCCTCCCAGAGCAAGAAGCCTCCCAGAACAAGAAGCCTCTCAGAACAAGAAGCCTCCCAGAACAAGAAGCCTCCCAGAGCAAGAAGCCTCTCAGAACAAGAAGCCTCCCAGAACAAGAAGCCTCCCAGAGCAAGAAGTCTCCCAGAACAAGAAGTCTCTCAGAACAAGAAGCCTCCCAGAACAAGAAGTCTCTCAGAACAAGAAGTCTCCCAGAACAAGAAGCCTCCCAGAACAAGAAGCCTCCCAGAGCAAGAAGTCTCCCAGAACAAGAAGCCTCCCAGAGCAAGAAGCCTCCCAGAGCAAGAAGTCTCTCAGAACAAGAAGTCTCCCAGAACAAGAAGCCTCCCAGAACAAGAAGCCTCCCAGAACAAGAAGCCTCCCAGAGCAAGAAGTCTCTCAGAACAAGAAGTCTCCCAGAACAAGAAGCCTCCAAGAACAAGAAGCCTCCCAGAACAAGAAGCCTCCCAGAACAAGAAGTTTCCCAGAACAAGAAGTCTCCCAGAACAAGAAGCCTCCCAGACCGCCTCTCTGGGCTTCGGCATACTGAACCATGCGGTAAGCTCCGATAAGCCTGTTCCAGTGACTCCTAGTAAGCCTCTTCTCGTGTCTATTCCCACGCTGTTGTTTTGTTTCTCCCAGTATCTAAGTCCTGTGTTCCTGTTTTTCGTCTTGCTGTTTTTGTTCCCCTCAAGAACCTCCCTCCGTGACTCACATGGTCCCCGCGTCTCCCTCGCTCCTCGTCCTCAGCGACCATCACTTTTTCCCCGGACCCCCTCCAGCGGTCTCTCTCCCTGGACCCCTCCCTTCGGACTGGACTTCCTGGATCTCGGACCCGGAGTACCTCGGACAACCGCTCGCTCAACCGATTCGGACTCTGGTAGCCAGGCGCACACACATCGTCACAACACCCCGACGGAGATTCCCCTGTTATCATTCTGTGGCAGTTTTATTTTCCTGCAT
Source organism: Lampris incognitus (assembly GCF_029633865.1). Classification (NCBI taxonomy): domain Eukaryota; kingdom Metazoa; phylum Chordata; class Actinopteri; order Lampriformes; family Lampridae; genus Lampris; species Lampris incognitus. The sequence continues at coordinate 41,879,791 of NC_079227.1, forward strand.
TAAAATTGCCTTCGGGTTTCTCGGTGCTCCTTGTCCGTGTGTCCTTTGGATTTCGCTACACTGGTCTCTGGTCTTCATTCGAGACCCGTAACAAGCAACCAATCAGAGGAGAAAACATTTAAACTATTACAACCAACGGGGTAGGTCGTTACAATGGAGAAAACATTACAACCAATGGGGTAAGGGGCTGGGGCTTGTTTGGAAAAAAACAGTTAAATGACCAGGGCACCGTTGAAATAGCCTTCATTCATCTTCGGTCGGTTCGCGGTGGCAGCAAGCTAAGTAGGGCACTCCCAGATGTTCCTCCCGGGGGATTCCAAGGCGTTCCCATGTAGTCCCTTTAGCGAGTTCTGGGTCTACCCCGGGGTTTCCTCCCAGTTGGTCGTGCCCAGTAAACCTCCAAAGGAAGGCACCCAGGAGGCATCCTAATCAGATGCCCAAACCACCCCACCTGCCTCTTTTTGACACGAAGGAGCAGCGGCTCTACTCCGAGCTCCCTCCGGATGTCCGAGCTCCTCACCCTATCTCTAAGGCTGAACCCGGACACCACTCATTCTAGCCACTTGTATCAGCGATCTCACCCTTTCGGTCACTACCCAAAGCTCATGACCATAGGTGAGGGTTGGGTACGAAGACTGACTGGAAAATGGAGAACTTTTGACTTCCGGCTCAGCTCCCTCTTCACCACAGCAGTCCGGCACAACGTCCACATTACTGCTGATGCTGCACCAATCCACCTGTCAATCTACCGCTCCATCCTACCCTCACTCGTGAACAAGACCCCGAGATTCTTGAACTCCTTCACTTGAGGCAACAACTCATCCCCAACCCGGAGGGAGCAATCCACCATTTTCCAGTAGAGAACCATGGCCTCAGACTTGGAGGTGCTGACTTTCATCCCAGCCATTTCACACTCAGCTGCAAACCGCCCCAGTGCGCATTGAGCAATGTGATGGCCCGATAATTGGAGCACACCCTTCAGTCCCCCTTTTTGAATATCGGAACTACCACCCCAGTCTGCCACGCCACATGAAATAGCCTATATTTTGAATATAAGAAGGTAACGTCAAATGGGGTAATTTGCATATATAATATAGTGGGGTGGTGTTGGGGCACAGTTGGAAGGGCAGACAGTTAAAATACATCTAATGGCACATGTGTATAACTTAAAGGGGGGGGATAATAAAGACGTTTTACTTGTAGTTACAAAGGAGATATTTTTTTTCGGTGTGTACAGCTGGTGGCCAATTCGTTTCTATTATTCAAGGTCGACATATCAGGTCTGCAAATAATAAAAATAAAATGCTTTTCTGCCGAGCACAGGTTACATCTTTTGCCACTTGTTGCGATTATGGTAGTACGTAAGGGCACATGTGGGCATCTGTCATTTCATGTGACTAGAGTGACAAACAAGTGTGGCAAGTAGCATAAGGCCACATAACCAGGACAGAACGTCAGTAGAAGATAAACTTGTTTATGCCCAAAAGTAGGATACGTGACATTCCATCATGTAAGGGTAACCACTATTATGCAGGAAACAGTAGCAGCAGTGGTAGCAGCATGTCAAGACAACCATTAAACTGTCAAAGGGGGAGGACTGAAGACATCCTAACGTCATCCTTACATCGATAGAGAGGCTCCTGCTCCACCAACATGTCCTCATCAACAAGGACCCTGATTAATAGCAGGACATTGACTGACGCCAGTAGATTGTTCACTAGATTTGGAAATGGTATAAAGACAGGGAGGCTTTTGTCTGATTTTCAGTCACCCTGCAGACCTGACTCAGATTTTGTTGATTTGTCAATAAGTCTTATTTTGAAGGATCCTCGTCTCATTGAGATTTTTTGCAAGTTCTCTGTATCACTGGCCACCACACGATACACACCGTTGGTTGTAATGTTTTCTATCCCACCATTGGTTGCTGTGCATCGTAACTGCCTACACCTACTACTACTACTTTCAACTGCTTCCGTTAGGGGTCGCCAAAACGGATCATCCGTTTCCATTTCTTCCGATCTTCTGCATTTACCTACCTACCCCATTGGTTGTAATAGTTCAGGCGTTTTCTCCTCTCATTGGCTGCTGTCCACCGAAATAAGGGGCGTGACGCGGGGCAACGTAAACTGTTTTCTTTGTTGAATCACATTAGCAGCAGGTGAGTGCGCGACACCTGAAACAAGCTTGTACTGTTATGTAGTAAACGTTTTTTTCCCCCCTACGTCTATATTGATATTCTGCTCATTTGTTGAGCACTTTTATTTGTGTATATATTGTAACGTGCATGGATAAGTAGACACGTTGGTCATTGACTAATGGGTCGGACCCTTTAGTCGACTGGTTAACATTGTCGCTTGCGGAGCGGGAAACACGGGTTCGCGTCCCGGCTGTGGCGACAGTCTCCCAGACTGCCCCCCGAATTCGCTATAAAATATATATAGATCTTCTGTCCTCGCCAAGCGTTGTCCTCGTGAACGTGTACTCGGCTGTACAGACAGCTAAACACTCCCCTAATCAAGCTCCAAGGAACAGACAGATGTGTTGAATTTGGCAGTTTAATCAGGATAAGAGTGAAACAGTGGACAAAGAATGGAGATATACAAATGACAATCTTACGCTACTGTACTAAACAACAAAGAAATAATGATGCATATTTGTTTTATACCAATAAAAAAATGCAACTTACAGATGATGCCATGTATAAGCTATGAAGGAAAGATTGCGTTGTATTGTAGCTAGCAGTAACATGCTGCCGTCTCTGGTAAGATCTCGAGAGGAAATGGAGCACTTCCTGTTTCCAGGGTTAACAAAAGGAACTACTCAGAACAACTAGGTTTGCAGATGACACCACAGTCATTGGCCGTATCACAAACAATGACGAGATGGCCTACAGAGACGAGATTGAGCACCTCACATCATGGTGTACTACCAACAATCTTGCCCTCAATGTGCAGAAGACGAAGGAGCTGATTGTGGACTTCAGGAGGTCTAGAAGCTGCAGCCACTCCCCCATACACATCAATGGGGTGGAAGTGGAGCGTGTCTCCAGCTTTAAATTCCTTGGAGTCCACATCAGCAAGGACCTTTCATGGACATTAAACACCCAGGCCCTTGTGAAAAAGACCCACTAATGCCTGCATTTCCTGAGGAGGCTGAGGAGCGCCCGTCTACCCCCCAAAATTCTCACCAACTTCTACCACTGCACCATAGAGAGCATCCTGACCAGCTGCATCTCAGTGTGGTACGGCAACTGCACCTCAGTAGACCAGAAAGCTCTGCAGTGGATCGTCAAGGCGGCCCAGCATATCACCGGTACCCAGCTCCCAGCCATAAAATACATTTATCACAAACGCTGCCTTCGAAGGGGTCTGAGCATCAGCAGAGATCCCACCCACCCCAACCATGGACTGTTCTCCCCCCCCCCCCGCGCTCTGGGAGGCGCTACAGGAGCCTCGGAGCCCACACTACCAGGCTCAAAAACAGCTTCTTTCCACAAGCTGTTGCCCACCTGAACCTGGCTACCCACTGAATGTCTGTAGATATTTTTAAATATTTTGTACTCCAGCTGTTTTTTAACTTATTTTTAGCTTTTGGTCTTCATGTGTGTATATCTTATACTGTGTTTGCTGTGTTTGTGTGTCAGTCTTGCACTATTTGGTGAAGCCACAGCCCTTATTTAATTTCTAACATGTGCCTGCACATTGTTTTTAATGACAATAAATTGAATTGAATTGAATTGAAAGGTAATCTTGATTGATAGTTTATATGAACTCTGTGAACGCAAAAAAAAAAAATAGAAACGAGGATGTTGGGTAGACTGCCAGGCTTCCAGCAAGCCCCAAAGCGTATTCTTGCTCTTTCTTGAAGGGTCTCACTACTATCACACAAAGTCTTTCAGATGAGCAGGAGCCTGCCTTGTCCTCACGGAGCATCACAGTGCAGGTGGAGGCTCTGCTGTCACGTCTGGCGGCCTGTCAGTTGGAGAGCGTTCAGGAACTCCTTCAGGAGCAGTTACTTTCTCGCTGACCAGAGTGGTGACGACAGAGTCCTCAGGTGAGGCCTACGGCGAGTGTTCTGGACCTTGTAAGAGCACATCAATCAATGCTATGCCCTTGAACTGTGCACTTGAGTCAAAGGCAATCCTCATTTTCCCGGGTTTCAGGGGGTGGTAAACATCGAAGCTTGGTCAATACCAATACTTTTGTGTCTGTGAATGTTCTCATTCATCCAGGTCATGGTTATCCAAGGAGTTGAATCAAATGCAACTGGACTTGGTATATATCTGTGAAGACGTTTCGCCTCTCATCCAAGAGGCTTCCTCAGTTCATGCCTTTCTGACTAGACCAAGCTAGTCTTATTAGCTTGGTCTAGTCATCAGCTGCGCGTCTCCCGTCAGCAACGGGGCGACGATATTCGCCCATTGTGCCTCGGGCCAGCCCTCTTGCGTTGCCACCCGCTCGAAGACCTCCAGGTACGCCGTCACGTCGTCCTCCGGTGTTTGTTTGGTGAGACGGCTGGCTGGTGTCCCTCCGGGCAGCGCCGCGGTGTGTCGGGCGCCCAGCTGCACCACCATCGTCTGGAGAGTGGCCATGCCCTCAGCCTGCTTGGTTTGGGCTTGGATCAGCAACTGCATTGCTGCCTCCATGTTTCGGCTGTTCACAGTCTGCTTCACTGAATCGGGTGTTCTGGTAGTGGTTTCACGCCGCCCGCATCCTCCACCAACTGTGACAACCACGGGGGAACTTTAGCACCCGACCCAACAACGAAACAGAGACTGTCAGCAGGTTGAGCCCGCTGAGGGCATTTATTCAAAACACACAAGGAAAACAGGAGTCTTGCTCCTCGTCCGAGCCAGCTGGCTCCCGTCTTCCTTGGCTCCTACGCTGGGCAGCCAACACAACTATAGCTTTCTCTCTCGCCCCCTGGCGGCTGTCTCTGTCTCCCTTTTATCCTTGGGCTCCTCATCAGCCTTTGATTGGGGCCAGGTGTGTCGCTCACTCTCCCTCTCGTTGAGGGGGAAGTGGGTACAGGTGTGTTTCTGGGCTGTGCTGGGTCGCTGGCCATGGTGCAGAAGCTGGGCTGACACCGGGGTTGTCACACAGGTGACAACCCCGCAGACTGACTACAGGCGTTCCAGAGGGTTCGGTTCTTGGTCCTCTCCTTTTCTCCCTGTACACGACATCCCTGGGTTCTGTTATTCGCTTTCATGACTTCTCTTACCATTGTTATGCCGATGACACCCAGCTGATCTTGTCCTTTCCTCCCTCGGGCACACAAGTATAGACATGCATTGCTGCGTACTTGACTGACATCTCGGAGTGGATGGCAACACCCCACCTGAAGCTCAATCTGGACAAGACAGAGCTGATGTTCCTCCCAGGGGAAGGTTGATCACACCGTGATCTGGCCATCACCATTGATAACACCATGGTGACGCAAACTCGGACTGTGAGGAATCTGGGTGTGATCCTGGACGACCAACTGTCGTTTGCTGCAAACATTGCATCGGTTGCTTGCTCCTGCAGACTTCTCCTCTATAACTTCAGGAGGATTCGCCCATTCCTCACCGATGAGACGGCACAGGTGCTCATCCAGGCTCTGGTCATCTCCCAGCTGGACTATGGCAACTCTCTCCTTGCTGGCGCCCCGGCGTTGGCCATCAGACCTCTGGAGCTTGTTCAGAAAGCTGCAGCTTGTCTGGTGTTCAACCACCTTAAGTTCTCTCACACAACTCCCCTTCTCATGTCCCTACACTGGCTCCCAGTAGCTGCTCGCATCCAGTTTAAGACTCTGGTGCTAGCCTACAGGGCAGTGAAAGGATCAGCTCCTTCCTATCTCCAGGCCATGGTCAAGCCCTACACCCCCACCCGACCACTTTGCTCTGCGGCCTTGGGACGCCTGGTTGCCCCGTTGCTCAGAGGCCCTTGCTGCTGATCGACCCGGTCATGGCTCCATTCTGTCCTGGCCCCACAGTGGTGGATTAACTCCCCACTGATGTTAGGACAGCAGAGTCGCTGCCCATCTTTCGACGCAGGTTAAAAACTCACCTCTTCAAGAACTACTACCCTGTTTCTTGTTCTTAGCACTTATTGTATTCACTCATGTAAAAAAACAAACAAAGAAAAAATCTCTTTCTTGCACTTTTACTTTAGCACTGGTTTTGCTCTTAGATGCTTGTTTAGATGCACTTATGACCTCTGATGACTAGTAGTTCTCCTGATTTCCTACGTTAAATGATGCACTTATTGTAAGTTGCTTTGGATGAAAGCGTCGGATAAATGACTGTAATGTAATGTAATGCCGATGATGAAGATGATGCAGCACACTCTGACTTGACATCCAGGTCTCGAGGATCGATATTAATGGGATTTGGGTCTGACATCACCGTATTGGGCAGGTGGATGTATCTCCAGTCCACAGGAAATGTTCTTGAAGATGTAGGCTTTTTTTTTCTCTAACTTTTCTAAACTGGCTGAAATATGTGCTCAGTTTGGGGGATGAGATGCCAGTCTTCCTCTATATGTGTCTAATCAATAAAACTAATTGCGGTTTGGCAGGGGATGAACTTGTATGTCCCGTCGAGTGGATTCTACTAGACGCATATATGTTATTTCTTCACAGCTTGTATTGGTGGTACATATTTTCACTGTTCTGTCCACGCTAAGCGTTATAAGCATTTTATATATATATAATGTAACAGCCTGAGTGTTGATATCTCTTGGTTAGGGTTGCAGGGTTGCCACATGGACCTTTTTGGGGGAAGGTGTAATCATCAGTATAAAAGTGTGTAAAGAGACTAAACTAAAGACATAAATTGGTTTGATCAACACTGGAAGTGTGTGTGTGTGTTTGGGGGGGGGCATTTAATACATTTTCTTTCTTACCTTGGGTAAGAAACTCCTCCATCTTGTCTTTGAAGGGCTGCAGGTGTTCTTCCTCTGAAACCTTACAAACCTTCACCACCTCTGAGGTACAAGCTGCCAACATAATACACAGAATAAAGCGTCATCATCTGAATGTTTAATGGAATCTGTTATGCAGAGCAAGTTAAAATATGGACATGTTACGAGTTTCTGGATCCTGTCTCCAGATGTTGCAAGTACTGAGTAAAACGAGTGAAATAAACAGCAGTGGAGCACTTGGAGCTACATAAAAGCCTTTATTACAAACCCCAATTCCAATGAAGTTGGGACGTTGTGTAAAACGTAAATAAAAACAGAATACAATGATTTGCAAATCCTTTTCGACCTATATTCAGTTGAATACACTACAAAGACAAGATATTTAATGTTCAAACTGATAAACTTTATTTATTTTTTGCAAATGTTCACTCATTTTGAATGTGATGCCTGCAACACGTTCCAAAGAAGCTGGGACAGGGGCATGTTCACCACTGTGTTACACCACCTTTCCTTTTAACAACACTCAATAAGCGTTTGGGAACTGAGGACACTACTTGTTGAAGCTTTGTAGGTGGAATTCTTTCCCATTCTTGCTTGATGTACGACTTCAGTTGCTCAACAGTCCGGGGTCTCCGCTGTCGTATTTGGCGCTTCATAAGGCGCCACACATGTTCAATGGGAGACAGGTCTGGACTGCAGGCAGGCCAGTCCAGTACCCACACTCTTTTACTACGAAGCCCTGCTGGTGTAACACGTGCAGAATGTGGCTTGGCATTGTCTTGCTGAAATAAGCAGGGACGTCCCTGAAAAAGACGTCGCTTGGATGGCAGCATATGTTGCTCCAAAACCTGTATGGACCTTTCAGCATTAATGGTGCCTTCACAGATGTGCAAGTTACCCATGATGCCATGGGCACTAACACCCCCCCCATACCATCACAGATGCTGGCTTTTGGACTCTGCGCTGATAACAATCTGGATGGTCCTTTTCCTCTTTAGCCCGGAGGACACGACGTCCATGATTTCCAAAAACAATGTGAAATGTGGACTCGTCAGACCACAGCACACTTGTCCACTTTGCGTCAGTCCATCTCAGATGAGCTCGGCCCAGAGAAGCCGGTGGTGTTTCTGGGTGGTGTTGATATCTGGCTTTGGCTTTGCATGGTAGAGTTTTAACTTGCACTTGTAGATGTAGCGACCAACTGTGTTAACTGACGATGGTTTTCCCAAGTGCCCCTGAGCCCACGTGGTCATGTCCTTTACACAATGATGTCGGTTTTTAATGCAGTGCCGCCTGAGGGGTCGAAGGTCACGGGCATTCAATGTTGGTTTTGGGCCTTGCTGCTTACGTGCAGAGATTTCTCCGGATTCTCTGAATCTTGTGATGATATTATGGACTTGAGAGGATGAAATCCCTAAATTCCTTGCAGCTGTACGTTGAGAAACGTTGTTCTTAAACTGTTGGACTATTTGCTCACGCAGTTGTTCACAAAGTGGTGAACCTCGCCCCATCCTTGCTTGTGAACGACTGAGCCTTTCAGGGATGCTCCTTTTATACCCAATCAGGACACTCACCTGTTTCCAGTTAACCTGGTCACCTGTGGAATGTTCCAGACAGGTGGTTTTTGAGCATTCCTCAACTTTCCCAGTCTTTTGTTGCCCCTGTCCCAGCTTCTTTGGAACGTGTTGCAGGCATCAAATTCAAAATGAGTGAATATTTGCAAAAAACAATAAAGTTTATCAGTTTGAACATTAAATATCTTGTCTTTCTAGTGTATTCAATTGAATATAGGTTGAAAAGGATTTGCAAATCATTGTACTCTGTTTTTATTCACGTTTTACACAACGTCCCAACTTCATTGGAATTGGGGTTTGTACAAGGAATTCCAAAAATATAAATTGTTCTCTCATTTTCAGAGATGTAAGAAGTATTTAAAATGTTTGCATATCTGGGCATTTAGAAATATCCATGAGCCAGGGTCAGCACATGGCTTTGGTGTATTTATGGAGTAGTTTATCATTTGTTATGATGGCTAATGTGTGTATAAAATCTCCCCGTAGGTCAGTCCCCTTTCGACACATAAATATATGTCGTTAGAAAAAGAGTGAGTGCAAAAGTTAATAAAACGATGCAATAGAAAACAAGCAAATGAGAGACGTGGAGAGAGGAACTTTTCCATGACTACATAGCCACATTAATTAAAATAATGATAACAGTTTTACCTCTATAAACCTTCCCAGTCCTCAAGGTGGCTTAACAATAGTAATTATCAACATAATATAACACAGCAGAAACAACCAGAACGTGACAACATAGCAACAACTAACAGAGTAAAACAGGACAGGATAAAGATATAAGTCCAGATGAAGGTGACATGGAGAGAGACAGGTCACACTATGACCAGAGAGGAGTCTTACACAAAATGTAACGCTATGATGGAGGAAATGTAACAGATGCTCTTTGAGAGAATTCCAAAGTTTGAGAGCCATGACACATGGCCTGTAGAAGAAACACACACACACACACACACACACACACACCTGCAGAAGAAAGCCTGAACCCAGGACAGAGAGTCAAGCACCACTGGAACTCCTCGCTGTACTGGAGCTCCTCACTGTACTGGAGCTCCTCGCTGTATTGGAGCTCCTAACTGTACTGGAGTTCCTCACTGTACTTGAGAGAGTGTATGTACTGGAGCTTCTCGCTATGCTGGAGCACCTCGCTGTACTGGAAATCCTCACTTTATTGGAGCTCCTCACTGTACTGGAGCTCCTTACTGTACTGGAGTTCCTCACTGTACTGGAGCTCCTCACTGTACTGGAATTTCTTATTTTACTGGAGTTCCTCCCTGTACTTGAGAGAGTGTATCTACTGGAGCTCCTCACTCACTGTACTGGAGTTCCTCACTGTACTGGAGAGAGTGTGTGTAATGGAGTTCCTCATTGTACCGGAGAGAGTGTATGTACTGGAGAAAGTGTATGTACTTGAGTTCCTCACTGTACTGGAGTTCCTCACTGTACTGGAAATAGTGTATGTAATGTAGCTCCTCACTGTACCGGAGCTTCTCACCGTACTGGAGAGCGTGTATGTACTGGAGAGAGTGCATGAGGGGAATGTATGTCCTGGAAAGAGTGTATGTACTGGGGACAGTGTATGGGGGGATTATATGGGGGAAGTGCATGTGCTGGAGATAGTGTATGGAGAGCGGGTATGGGGGAGTGTATGTACTGGAGAGACTGTATGGCGAGAGTGTTGGGGAGTATATGTACTGGGGAGAGGTTATGGAGAGAGCGTATGGGGGAGTGTATGTGCTGGAGAGAGTGTATGTACTGGAGAGCCTACGGAGAGAAAGTTGGGGTAGTATATGTACTGGAGAGTGTATGGGGGAAGTGTATGTGCTGGAGATAGTGTATGTACTCGAGAGGGTGTATGTACTAGAGACAGTGTATGGGGGAAGTGTATGCACTGGAGAGAGTGTATGTGTATGTACTTGAGAGAGTATGTGTACTGGAACAGTTTATGGGGGGAGTGTATGTACTAGAGAGAGTGTACGGGGGAAGCAGGACAGACTAATACTGTGCGGCAAGACCATGGGGAGCTTGAAGCGTACTTCCTTGAGGCCAACCTTTAGTCCTCCTCAATAGCCTCACCAAACTTCTCCCACACCCGAATTTTTGCTTCTGCAACTGCCAAAGCTGCAGCCCTTCTGGCCTCCCGGTACCTGTCTGCTGCTTCAGGAGACCCCTGGGCCAACCAAGCCCAAAAGCCCTCCTGCAGCCTGACGGCTTCCCTCACTGCTGTCATTCACCAGCAGGTTCTTAGATTGTCACCTCGATAGGCACTGATGACCTTATAACCACAGTTCCTACCTAGCACATCTGCAATAGAGGTTTTGAACATGACCCACTCAGAGTCCATGTCCCAGCCTCCCTCGGGATACATGATACACGATAACTTCTTCCGGAGATGGGAGTTGAAGACCTCCTGGACAGGGGCCTCCGCCAGATGTTCCCAGTTCACCTAACTACACGTTTGTTTGTTTTTGTTTTTATATTGTTTTTTATTACTTTGGTTTATTATATTTGTGAGAAGCTATTACATGAACGGTTTCTTTTGCATTCTTCATATGTGATTCAAATTTGATGACATAGTTGACCTGCTCACTGGTCCAATTCAGGACTCTGAGAGAGCACACGGTAAATTCAACTAATTGCAATGCTGATGCCCAGTTTGCACCTCATACCCACAGTTTCTTGCAGATAGGTTGGCAAGTAGAAATGTTCATGTTATGATGTTCTGCAAGACCAGGTTAAAAATGAATAAATAAATAAATAAATAAATGAACAAGTAAATAGTAAATAAATAGATAAATCAATTAATTAATAAATACATAGATAAATGGATAAATAAATAAATGGATAAATAGATTAATTAATTAATTAATTAATACATAGATAAATAAATAAATAAATGGATAAATAAATAAATGGCAGAGAAAATGGTCAGACATGCTTGCTTTAGAACTGTTAATGCCAAGACTGGGCAGTGACAACAGGAAGTATTGTAAGAACAACTGTATCAAATCATCAGAAGAAGAGTTGTATCGCTTGGTTTTAGAGATATTGGATTATTTCAAACTATATAAACTCTGATCAAAACATGACCTTGACCAGATTATGTCTGATAATCGGGTTACTGGTTTCCATATGAACATACTGGATGTGTATTGCAAGTTTATTTTGATTTGTTAGTTTGGGTGTTCTACCTCTCAGGTCCTTCCTCAGTCGACTCAGGTCTTTCTGAAAATCTTCGAACTTCATCTGTGAAGCCTGGAATAGGTCCTGAGGCTCAGGGAGAGGGTAGAAACAATTTTCTCTCCCCGCTTCCTGAGAAGTGAAACACATTATAAACACAGTAAGAGTTGTGAGTAAAACAAGGCTAGGTCTTGGCTAGTACAGCCGGAAAAAAGCGAGTGTAAAGTGCTTGTGTGACGATGTCAAATGTGTGTATAATGGTTGAGAATATCATGTAGGTTACATTCATGGGCCTTCCAGCAAAGATTTTGTTTCGCAAGTAAACAAATATTACTGAGAATGTAACAGGGACAGGTTTACCACACAGGATGAGCTGAGCAAAAAGGCAAAGCAAAAATAGCTAAAATCCTAAAATAGCTAAATTTCGGTCGTTCCTGTCCATGGCTGATGCAGAGTGTCTGCTACATGCACTTGTTTCATCCAGATTTGATTACTGTACTGTTCTGTTTTCAGGTCTCCCACATGCTACTACCCAAAGTCTTCAGATTGTTCAGAAAGCTGAAGCGAGAATCCTCCCCAATTGTATCCGGACAATTACCCCACCCTTCCGAGCTGTCTCGGTCGCTGCTCCAGCCCCTCTGCCAATCCGGGGAGCGCTGCAGACTACCACGTCTCCTCCGATACCTGTGGCGTCACCGGCCGCTTCTTTTCACCTGACAGTGAGGAGTTTCACCAGGGGGACGCAGCACATGGGAGGATCACGCTGTTCCCCCTCCCCCCTGAACAGGCGCCCCGACCGACCAGAGCAGGCGCTAGTGCAGCAACCAGGACATATACACATCAGGCTCCCCATCCACAGATACGGCCAACACGGGTAATCGAACCGGCGTTCCCCGTGTTGGTAGGCAATGGAATAGACCACTACGCCACCCGGATGCCCTGCAGCTAGAATCCTAACCAAATCTAGGAAATCTGACCATATCACCATTTAGATCAGAATACAAGGTGCTTCTGCTGGCTTATAAAATCCTACATGGGCTTGTCCCATCCTACCTGTCTGATCTCCTTAAACCTTACATGCCATCTCGAGCTCTTCGTTCTCAAAATACAGGGCTCCTGCGTGTACCCAAAGTTAAAAAGAAGTCAGCTGGTGGCAGCAGGGCCTTTTCCTATCGGGCTCCATTGTTGTGGAATAACCTGCCTGCTGCCATCAGACCATCAGAGTCTGTTGAGTCTTTAAATCCAAACTTAAAACTCATCTTTTTGCCTTAGTTTACAATTAGTTGTCTTTAAATTGAGTGCTTCACAACCCGTACTGCATGGCGGGTCGGTTTCTGTCTCAATGAATTTACCAACCACTGTTCTGCCGATGAGATTATAGAGTATAGATTATAGAGTATATATTATAGAGTATATATTACTGAGTATAAATTATAGTGTATAGATTATAGTGTATATATTATAGAGTATAGTGTATAGATTATAGAGTATAGATTATAGTGTATATATTATAGAGTATAGTGTATAGATTACAGGGTATAGATTATAGAGTACACATTATAGTGTATAGATTATAGAGTATATATTATAGTGTATAGATTATAGAGTATACATTATAGAGTATACATTATAGTGTATAGATTATATATTATAGATTATAGTGTATAGATTATAGATTATAGAGTATAGTGTATAGATTATAGTGTATAGAGTATAGATTATAGTGTATAGAGCATAATTTATAGAGTATATATTATAGTGTATAGATTATAGATTATAGATTATAGTGTATAGAGTATAGATTATAGAGTATAGATTATAGTGTATAGATTATAGAGTATATATTATAGAGTATATATTATAGAGTATATATTATAGTGTATAGATTATAGATTATGGATTATAGTGTATAGAGTATAGATTATAGAGTATAGATTATAGTGTATAGATTATAGTGTATAGAGTATATATTATAGTGTATAGATTATAGTGTATATATTATAGTGTATAGAGTATAGATTATAGTGTATAGAGTATAGATTATAGTGTATAGATTATAGAGTATAGTGTATAGATTACAGGGTATAGATTACTGACTCAGTTTTATGAACTGAGATTGGAAGCCTCTGCCTCCTGTACTTAGGCACTGTCTTCCCATCACTGGAGGGTCGGCACTGCCTGGAATGAGGGGGAAGCTAGGATTATTTCACGTCTTGGCTTGCCGGCAAACGAAATCAATAAGTAGGCAAATGGGGAAAGGGACGTTGTACTCTCCCTTGTACTTAGAATCGTGCGAGAGCCTCTCCTGCAAATTATAAGGCAGGCTCTGCACAATGGGGTTGATACCATGGGCTGTGTCTGAGCAGGTGAGTCCCGGCAGGCCCCCATCAGATTTAGCAGCTTCAACTCACCTAACTCTCTTAACTTCCGGGTGAGCTGCCGGATATACACCATGGGAAACAAGTCTGAAAACATTTTTCAGTCCTTTGTGTTCACCGACGAGGCTCATGAAAATGACTTTGAAAGAGTGCTCGCTGAAATCGACGAGTATTTTGTCTGCAGAAGGAATGTAATTCATGACCGTGCATGCTTCCATCAGCTTGTTCAGAGACCGGGTGAGAAAGCGGAGACTTTCATAAGGGCCTTGGACGAGTTGTCAGAACATTGCGAATTCGGCGCGAGCAGGGATGAAAACACCTGTGACCGGATAGTTGTCGGCATACTCAACAAGGAAGTCTCCCGGAAACTGCAGCTGACAAAGGACCTGACACTAGCACTGACCATATACACCGTCAGGCAGTCTGAGGAGGTTACAGCACAAATTAGCATGCAAGGTGAAGCAACGGGGGCCGTTCATGAAGTCACCCAGAGGCGCAGCAAATACACCAAGCATCCCGGTAAGCCAACAGGGGGAAATAAGCAGCAGGGCCAAAATAAGCAGCAGGGCCGATGTGGAAAAGTGAGGCATAATAAGGATGAAAACTGCCCAGCTAAAAGATCCACATGTAACACACGTAACAAAGTTGGACAGTGGAGTAGAGTGTGCAGGAGTCGGAGAGCGGTGAGTGAGGTGGTGACAGAGCCAATGGAGCAGCAGCAGTCATATTTCCTCGGGGCTGTGAGTGAGGCAGACGGGGAAGCAGAGCAATGGGCTGTCCGGTTGCTAGTGGGCTCCACACCCCTGGAGTTTAAGATCGACACGGGAGCTGATGTGACTGTCATCTGTGAGGAGGCCTACCACTCAATCACTCCCACCACACCGCTAGAGCCTGTATACATTCCCCTTGATAGCCCGGGCAGCGAGCTACAGTCCCTAGGGCGGATCCAGAGCGCTGTCACCTACAAAGGCAAGACTTACCCACTCACAGCATATGTCGTCCGTGGACACTCCGTGAACAACTTACTCAGCTGGAAAAAGCCTGTGGAGATGAACCTGGTGAGGAGAGTGGAGGAACCTGTGTGCAAGGGAGCACATACGTATGCACAGGCATATGGGGGCATGGGACATAAAGATACAGCTGAAAGACAATGCTCAGCCATATGCTGTGTATGCCGCAAGGCGTGTGCCTTCCCCATGCTGCCAAAAGTAAAGGAAGAACTGCAGAGGATGGAGAGAAACGGTGTCATAGAGAAAGTATAGAGAAAGTGACGCAGCCCACTGAGTGGTGTGCACCGATGGTGTCAGTATTAAAGAAAACCACAGGCAAAGCGCGTATCTGCGCCGACTTCAAGGGGCTGAATGAGGCTGTCAAGAGAGAACAGTACGTTCTGCCAACAGCAGATGAGTTTATAGCAAAGCTCAGCGGAGCCACACTCTTCTCTTCACTGACTGAATGCAGCCAGCGGGTTCTTCCAAATACCGCTACACCCAGATAGCTGTAAACTCACCACCTTCATCACACCGTTTGGCAGGTTCAACTTCAAGCGGCTGCCATTTGGCCTAACAAGTGCACCCGAAATCTTCCAGAGGAAGATGGCGGAGACCCTACAGGGGTTGGAGGGTGCCGGGGTGTTTATGGACGACATAAATGGTCTATGGTGCTACAGAGGAGGAGCATGACAGTCGCATTGGGAAGGTGATGCAGCGTATAGGGAGTGCTGGTCTGAAGCTCAACCGAGAAAAGTGCTCCTTCAGGCAGAGTGAGCAGCAGTTTCTCAGCATCTCATCGACCGATCCGGGGTCTGGCCAGACCTGGATAAAGTGGAAGCCATACAGCAGCTCTCACCACCCACAGACGTGCACGAGTTAAAGAGGATATTGGGAATGGTGAACTATCTTGGGAAATACGTTCCCAACCTTGCAACCGTGGGAGAGCCTCTGTATGAACTTTTGAAACACAAAAACACATGGACATGGGGTCACGCACAACAAGCGGCATTCAAACAGATCAAAAGGCTGCTGACGTCCGCACCCGTGCTGGCCTACTATGATGCGACCAAACCCACCAAACCCAGCAGCTACGGGTTAGGGAGCGTACTGCTTCAACTCCACGGGGAGCAGTGGAAACCAGTGGCGTATTGCTCCAGATGCCAAACTGAAGCAGAGACTCACTACGCCCAAATTGAGAAGGAGCAGCTGGCGGGTGTGTGGGCGTGCGAGATATTTGACAGATATCTTGTGGGACTGGAGCAGTTTAAACTGACAACTGACCACAAGCCGCTAGTGCCTCTCATAAACAGCCGCAGCCTGGACAACGTCCCCATACGTTGGCAGCGCCTTCTCACGAGGCTCATGAGATTTAATGCAGTAGCAGTACACTCCTGGAAAACCTGCTGGTTGCAGACACCCTGTCATGCAGTCCACCAGCAGGCATGGGCAAAGTGAGTAACACAGACAGCGAGGTGGCTTTCTACGTGGCCATTGTAGTGGGGGCAATCCCCGCATCCAAGAGTAAGATGGATGAAATTAGAGGGGTGACTGCAGCTGATGTTTGTCATGCAGCTTATAAAGAGAGGATGGCCTGAGCACTCACAGACTGTACCTAACGATGCTAAAGCATACTTCCAAGTCAGATCAGAGCTATCAGAGTATGATGGCCTCGTCCTAAGAGGAAGCAGGATTGTAATACCGAGGTCAATGAGGGCAGAGATCCTTCAAAAGATTCACGAAGGGTACCAGGGCCTCACAAAATGTAGGGAGAGAGCATATTCATCCGTGTGGTGGCCCGGACTCACTACGGAGATTAACAGGCTAGTGCTGAAGTGCCAGGTGTGCTGTGAAGTGAAAAGAACTCAGCAGAAGGAACCTCTCATTTCCACACCTCTCCCAGCATGACCCTGGAAGAGAAGTGCCATGGACCTCTGCAAGCTCAATCACCACAGTTACCTGGTAATATCAGACTATTACTCGAGGTTTCTAGAAATACTGCACCTTCCCTCCACAACTAGCGCACAAGTCATCCAAAAGCTCAAAACAGTTTTTTCTAGGTTTGGTATCCCAGACGAGGTGGTAAGTGATAACGGACCACAACTTTCAAGTGCAGAGTTCAGAGAGCTCGCCAAGAAGCTCGACTTCAAACACTATACATCCAGTCCTCACCACCCACAAGGCAACGGCCATGCTGAGAGGGCCGTGCAGACAGCTAAGAAAATGCTCAAGTAACAGGACCCAGTGACGGCTTTAATGAACTATAGGTCCACACCCTGCTCCACCACAGGCTACAGCCCAGCCGAGCTGTTGATGGGGAGAAAAATAGGCACCACACTCCCCACTTTGGAGAAACATCTCCTGCCAAAACGGCCCAGCAGAGCAGCTGTGGAAGAGAAGGACAGGAGAGGAAAGGCCAAACAGGCCCACTACTACAACCTTCGCCATGGAGCTAAGCCACTGCCTGCCCTGCGACCAGGAGACGCAGTGCTTTCCAAGTTAGACCATGAAAAATCGTGTTCTCTGCCAGCGGTGATCTCAGGTGAGAGTTCTACCCCAAGATCCTTCGTCATCACGACGCAGAATGGAGGTGCTGCGACGGAACGGCCGTCACCTCCAACCAGGGCCGGTTCCCCAACCCACCACAGCAGTGCCGGATGAGAACTCTGGGACAGATAACCACTCTGACACAGCCACCATGATAGAGACTGTTCCTGTCGGTCCGAGTGTGGCTACTCCCACATCCCCTCTGCCTGGTCAGACCGTGACCAGATCCGGATGGGTGTCCAAGCCAGTTAACAGGATGAACCTGTAGACACTGTTGTATCGATCTATGGCCTTTTGAGGGGGGGGGGGGGGGTAATGTGAAGAAACTGAAGAAATGTGTGTTGACATTTATGTTTGCATTTTTCATGTTGTGGGAAGTTGATTGAAATGTATTGATAATTGTTGTGAAAGTGTTTAGAGTTGAATTACAGTGCCTTTGTTGAGTCAGAATAGGGACCAGTAATAGTATGTCGAACTGTCTCGATTTAAATAATTTTTGGGTTAGGTTATGTGCCATCGAGAATGGTCATTCTCTGGGTTTTCCCAGCAGGTTATTAAAATAGCACTCAAAAAGGAGGGAGATGTCATATACGGTAATATATGTGAGCCTATACTGTAGTATTTACGGTAATTGAAAGCGCTTGCGCTAGTACTGTATTGTTCCGGGAGTACTATATGTTGTTGCCTGCCTCATAGTTTCATTAAACTGACTGATGCTACAAGAAGCCTGCTTGCCGTCATTCACAATATAGAAATCTGTTGACCCCCCCCCCCCATGGACGTGTTCCCTTGTTTACATGCGCCAAATGTGCGTGTGCAGATTGTGAGGTAAAAAGGGGCCAGGGTTCTTGTATTTATGAACATTACTATGTTCATTCCGAAGAGGTCATCACAGAGAAATGGATTTAAAACGAAACGAAGCGTCTCACAGTTGTTGCGCTGTCGGTTGTACAAATCGTTAAGATGGTAAAAACAAGCATCTGCATTTTTATCGCATGCTGAAAGGGAAAAACCCAATCGACAAACGAAGAAGACAGGCGTGGCTTCATGCGATCCGTCAGGAGGACTGGAAGATGTGGTCAGAAGAGCAAATATAAAACGCGAAGACTTGCGCAGAACATTTCATCTCTGGTATGTATCCGTTTCTTACACAAATAAGTATTGTGACGAACATACTGTAACGTGCATGGATAAGTAGACACGTTGGCCCTTGGCTAGCGGGTCAGACCCTTTAGTCAACTGGTTAACGTTGTCGCTTGCGGAGCGGGGGACACGGGTTCGCGTCCCGGCTGTGGCGGTTCCCGGACTGCCCCCCGAATTCGCTACAATACGTACGTAACTGCTCTACATGTGATACTATCCTAGTAGAGCAACTGCCAAACCAAAGACTGGGTTGTTAACACCTAGCATTCCTCAAGTTTGACAACGATTCCACCAGTTTTCTTGTGTTATGTTGTTTGAGGCAGGAACTGCTTGAGCACTGTTTGAGGTCATACTTTGACTCCAGCCTCGAGCTCATAACCGTACAAACAATTCAATTTTTGTCGAATACAAACAATTCCACCGCACAAACAATTAAACTACGAGGGCTTACCTTTGATTTGATGACACGAAACTTGTTTTCCTTCGATAGCGGATGGTAAAAGCAGTGTGCTTCTAAAGACTTGTATGCTTCATGGTTCTTTGGTAAATCTACTTGGTGTGTGTGAGGTGTTTAGTCACGTCCCTCCAGCCCATGTTGGGCAACTTCGTGACGTCACTTGTCCACTGAGCTTCAGCAAGCAGAAACGGATCGGGACGTTTTTCTCCAGCGCTTAGCCTAAGTTTCGACTCGTAATGCGTTCTGTCTTCCTTGCTTAGACCTTCAACATATTCTGAAATTTCTATTTTCTCAAATTTCTAAATTTTCTCCGTTTAATTTTAGGTTTTATAGCTTTCACCTGTGAGTTTCATAGGTACGCACGTTGTTTCTCGGCCGTATTTTGCCACATGTTCTTACAACGCAGCTTTTACGTCACGTGATAAGGGGTCTTTTAACAGGCAGTAAATTATTTATTGTTTACACATTATTTATGCAGTGTACATTCTATGAGATCCATGAACTTCAAGGTATGTGACTTTAAAAAGAGCGTGTTAAACTTAGGGTAAAGAACGTTTTTTTATCTTTCTTTTACTTTTAGCCAATTAATTATGTCTTTCTTAAAATCCATACGCTAAAATGGCATCAGAATGTTTACTTTATGAGTGTCCCCCCCCCCCCCCCGTCCCTAATACATTGGACTATTCCATGATCTTACTGCGCATCTGTACAGATGATTCAGGAAGACAGTAGCCAACAGCTCGGTGTGGTGCACAGACTGTCGACAAACAAAGTGACGCTACCGCAGAGGCGCTGAAAGAAAGAGCAAGTGGGAGGAAAGTGGAATGCTATTAGCAAAACCGCCAAATGTAACAACCTCTCTTACGGTGGCTACTGACGACACTAGCATTACCACAGAGCAGCAGCAAGCCGCTGCTTGCGCAAGCACTAGCGTTGGCATTGCTAATATACTAGCAAATAGGAGCCACCCGTTGCTGCCGCAGTGTCGCCCCAGGTTGCTCAATCGATGCTGCTGCTGCATGCAAGGCAACCTTACAGGATCCTCCAACTGGAGATGGTAACGGAACTGGCGCGTTCACTCTCCATGATAACTATGGCTCTGATGAGGATGGCGATACAGATAATAACCCACAATTGGTGAGTAGAGTATCAGTCACCCTGCCGATGTGTTACACTCTGGCTGAAACAGCTGCCAGACAAAGAGCGCTGCTCAGAAGTGCAGAGGACCATTTCAGGTCAAGGACAGAATTTTTCCAAAACACCAAGAGCAGTGCAAATGTGCAAGCAGTAACTATTAAATACAAATGAAGAATGGACAAAGGAGAAGCAGGTCCTGGCTCATGTACAGTGAAAAAAGGACTTCGTTGTGTCCTTTTTTTTTGCCGCCCGTTTGGAAACCAAGAAAAGAGCACTCGGCTTAGTGGGGATAGGTTCAATAACTTGAGACAGCATCAGAAGTCTACTGAACACATCGCACATGGATATCTAGCACAATCAATCACAGAAACTACAAACACAGCTATGGATCAGGTGACCCAAGAAGGTTATTAGGTCTCAAATCATACAGCAACATGGCGATTTTTTTCTGGTTCACATAAAGAACATGGTGATGCAGGCTTCTATCACGAAAACCACATCATTTGATTTATTCTAGATGTGGCATGTAGTGACATAAGTGAAGCCATAATGTTTAATGTTCAGCCTATAAACCATAATTGATCTTGAAGTAAACCAATGGAAAGATATTTTAAGATGATTAACTTCAATTATGAGCCATCTGGCAGAGTGTAATCTTGCATTTCAGGGCCACTCAGACAGGTTGTTTGAGTCTGGCAATGGACATTTCCTTGGGCAAGTAGAACGGATGGCTCAGTTTGACCCAGTCATGCAAGAGCATTTGAGGGGAATTCATGCAAAAGAACTAAGTGACACTTATTTAAGCAGGCATATTCAAAATGAAGTAATTTCCCTTGTGGCAAAGTGTATGACTGATGCAATTGTAGAGACCAGATATTATGAAATAATCATGGATTGCACTCCAAACCTCAGTCACAATGAGCAGTTGTCAGTGTTGCTACAATTTGGAAATTGTGAGACCCCCAAAAGGCCTCCGCACCAGGCCCATGACTGCGCCATTGACCTGCTCCCCTGAACTTCACCACCCAAGGGTCCCCTGTATTCCCTGTCAGCTCCTGAAATCCAGGCCATGAGAAAGTACGTTGAGGAATCCCTGGCTGCAGGGATTATTCGGCATTCCTCCTTCCCGCTGGCACTGGATTCTTCTTTGTTGACTAGAAGGACAAAACCCTGCGGCCTTGCATTGACTACAGAGGACTCAACGAGATCACCGTTCGCAACATCTACCCCCTCCCTTTAATTTCCAATGCTTTTGAACTACTAAATGGTGGTAAGGTTTTCACTAAACTGGACTTAAGGAAAGCTTAACACGTAGTTAGAATAAGGGAGGAGGACGAATGGAAGACACTATTTAACACTCCCAGTGATCATTACGAGTACCTGGTCATGCCGTTTGGACTTACCAATGCCCCAGCTGTCTTTCAGGCCTTGGTGAATGATGTCCTTCGGGATATGCTTAATGAGTTTGTTTTTGTTTACCTGGACAACATCTTAATCTTCTCCCCTGATGAGCAGGTCCTTCAGCGCCTCCTCCACTACCAACTCTTTGGCAAAGCGAAGAAGTGTGAGTTTCATATGCTCTCCATGTCCTTCCTGGGGTTCATCGTGTCTGAGGGGGAGGTCAGGATGGACCCAGAAAAGGTTAGTGCGGTTGTTGATTGGCCCACTCCCACTAGCCATAAGGAGGTTCAACGATTCCTGGGGTTTGCTAATTTTTACAGAAAGTTCATTAGAAATTTTAGTTCTGTTGCTGCCCCCCTTCATGCACTGACCTCTTCTAAGCCTAGCTTCCAGTGGGAACCTCCGGGCTGAGCTCGCTTTCCAGAGACTGAAGACCAGCTTCACCTCAGCTCCTGTCCTCACGTTGCCTGACCCCAACCTGCAGTTTGTGGTGGAGGTGGATGCCTCCGATGTGGGGGTGGGAGCTGTTCTCTCTCAGAGGTCGGCAAAGGACAATAAACTACACCCCTGTGCCTTTCTTTCCCGCAAGCTGTCGGCCTCTGAGAGAAACTATGATGTTGGCAACCATGAGCTGCTTGCCACCAAGGTGGCATTGGAGGAGTGGAGGCACTGGTTGGAGGGGGCCGAACAGCCATTTCTCGTCAGGACGGATCATAAAACTTTGAGTACTTGAGGACGGTTAAGAGGCTCAACTCTCGGCAGGCAAGGTGGGCTCTCTTTTTCAACCAGTTCCATTTCACCCTGTCCTATTGCCCTGACTCCAAGAACTTAAAGCCTGATGCTCTCTCCCGTATGTTTCCCTCTGAGAACACTTGTAAAGAACCTACTCCCATTCCCCCCTCGTCTGTTGTGGGTTCTGTCACTTGGGACATTGAGAGAAGGGTCAACGAGGCCAATGTGAACTGTCAACCTCCGGCAGGCTACCCGCTGAACTGGTTGTTTGTGCTTCCTGTCTTGCATTCACAGGTCATCCACTTAGCCCACTCTTCCCCAGTTATCTTGTCACTCTGGAGTACGCAGGACCTTGTTCGTCATATGACAGCAGTTCTGGTGGCCAGTCATGGAGAAGGAGGTGACAGAGTACATGGCAGCCTGTCCTGTGTGCTCGCAGTAAGGTCTCCCGGCGCCCAGCTTCTGGTCAGCTTCGCCCACTCCCTGTGCCACATCGACCCTGGTCAGATATCTCCGTGGACTTTGTGACTGGTCTCCCCCCTTCCGAAGGTAACACCACCATCCTCACGGTGGAGGATAGATTTTCGAAGATGGTTCATTTTGTTCCCTTGCCCAAGTTGCCCTCGGCCAAGGAGACAACCGAGGTGATGCTGCATCATGTTTTTCGCCTCCATGGCTTCCCCAGGGACATTGTGTCTGACCGCGGCCCGCAGTTTGTGGCACAATTCTGGGGGGCTTTCTGTTCACTCCTGGGAGCATCCGTCAGCCTCTCATCTGGCCACCATCCCCAAACCAATGGTCAGACGGAGTGGCTGAGCCTGGAGCTGGATACCAGCCTGTGTTGCCTCGCCTCCCAGGGCCCCAACACATGGAGCAGTCAGCTCACCTGGGTTGAATATGCACACAATTCTCTTCCATGTTCCTCATCTGGTCTCTCCCCCTTTCAGTGTGCCTATGGATATCAACCTTCTCTCTTCCCTGCCCTGGAGAAGGAGGTCAGTGTGCCCTTTGTGCTGGCTCTGGTTCACCGCTGTCGCCACTCCTGGGCCCAGGCCCGACGCACCCTGCTACGCAATTCTGAGCATTACAAGAAGGCGGCTGACCAATGGTTTATCCCTGCCTCCACTTACAAGAGCGGCCAGAGGGTATGGCTATCCACTAAAGACCTACCTCTCGGAGTGGAGTCCCAGAAACTCGCCCCCAGGTTGGTGGGGCCATTCCCTATTTCCAAAGTCATTCACTCAGTTGTGGTCAAGCTCAAACTGCCCTGAGCCATGACAGTCCACCCATCCTTCCACGTGAGTCAGATCAAACCGGCCATAGAGAGCTCTCTGGTCCCTGCCTCCAGGCCCCCTCCTCCCCCTCGGTTCGTCAATGGTGGCCCTGTTTACACTGTCCACAAGCTCCTGGCAGTCCAGCGTCGGGGCCGAGGCTCCCAATACCTGGTCGACTGGGAGGGATACGGCCCGGAGGAATGTTCCTGGGTCTCGGCCAGCAACATCCTGGACCCCTCCCTCATCCTGTACTTCCATCGGGCCCACCCTGGTAACCCTGGGCCGTCTGGAGCCAGCCATAGAGTGGGGGGGGGGTACTGTCACGCCCCGTCTGGATATTTAAGTTATCTTTTTGTTTCTCCCTGTGTTCTTTGTCTTGTACTTCCTGTTTTATTTTGATACACACCACGTCTCGTTTCAGGTCCTTTACGTCCTACCCTCATGTGTGATTACCTGCTCTGCCCTAATGTGTTGCACCTGTGTCTCATTGTCTCCCCTCCTCCAGAGTATATAGTCTTAAGGCCCAAACATACTCGGGTGGAACGTACGCGGAATGTACGCAGAGCAGACTCCGCCGGACTAAAAGCAGACGTCCGCAAGCCCTGTGCGTGCAAAGCTCAGATTTTACGACCGCGATGAGTCCGCGCCACGCACCAGTGTCAGCGGCGCGTACGTTCCGCCCGAGTATGTTTGGGCCTTGAGTGTTCCCTTCCTTCTGTGCCAGTTCGTCTTGTTCCTTGTGACAGCGTTCCAGCATTTTTTCCATTGTGTGAGTTTCTTAGGCCCTATAGTTTCCTGGCCGTTTTTTGGCCTTTTTGACCGCTCCTTTCGCCTGCCGATCTGGACACTGTTGCCTTGTTATCTGATCACCTGTGTACCGATCTCATTCTTATTAAAAGGACTGATTTTTGTGAACTGAGACTGAGTCTGCGTTTTGAGTCCAAGCCTGTGGTTCAGCACTGACACTATCAGCTTCTTTGGTCTGTTACAATGACTTTACACTCTGTTCAGCTCCTCAGTTCATCACTGGACCATTCTCACAGAACATGACATTAACTTTACACTGAAGGCATTGTCTACAACCAGGTGGGCGTGTGGGGTTGAAGCTGTTAAAGCTGGTCACTACCAGCTGCTTGAAATGTGAAGGCTCTGCTCTAAAGGAATATGCCACAGACAGGCGGGATGCAGATGTTGTCTAAACAGCTGGAAGCATCTGCCAGGAGATGCAGAGATGGTAAGTTATTGTGGTACGTACCATTGTGTGGTACAAAGTGTGGTTCCAGATAAATAAAGTGAGCAAGCTCGTGCAGAGCCCCAAAGTTTCAGCTGAGACAGTCAGGAAAGAAATCGGGGCAGTTACAGAATTCCTTAAGGAATTTCGAGATCATGGATTCAACTCTGTCAAAACAGATCCCAGGGAGATAGCGGAGAAGCGTGAGGTGGAGATGAGCTGGCCAGAGGTGCATCATAAAAGAACAACTCGACAGTTTGAGTAAGAATGCAGAGAGCAAACGCTGTCAACTGCGGAAGAGCTCTTCAAAAAAGAGATTTCCTGTCTCGTAGATACAGCCCTTGTCATATTAGAGGAGATATTTTCACACAGGCAAACCTTCTGTGAGCTCTATGGAGTTCTCTACTGCGTTAACTTAGTGTGAAGCACTGAGAAGGGAGGAAGCTGTATGAATGCTACAACAAATTGGAGCAGAGAATGGATGATACTGATGCAGACGACCTGAAGCTTGAGGTAAAAAGTGCATTTAGAGCTTTATACATATAAGGAGCGCGAGACGCACGAAACAGGCCTGCACTGCTATGTATTAAAATCTTTTTTCCTGTATCCGTGTTGATATATATATATATATATATATATATGTGTGTGTGTGTGTAAAGAGACATTCATGGAGAATACCTTTGCATGTCTCTTTATCTGATGTTAGGGTCTAAGAACAGGATGTTGTGTAGCTGTCAAGCCCACTGAGGCACATTTGTAATTTGTGATATTTGGCTATATAAATAAAACTGACTTGACTTGAAAAATTGTTAAATTTAGATAGTACACACATAAAGAGCTATAGATGCATTAAAGGGAAAATTCACCGATTTTCCACCTTATTTCTGTCTGTCTGTGACAAGGGCAGGGTGCAAACTACGGGAGAGCCAATAAGGCATGAGCTACCCTGAAAACATAATTTGTGAAGTTTTGGGGAGGGTCTTTACCATATAGACAATATGCTATGCATTTCCAGTTTCTGTGTCTCCGTCATCATGGATCATGTGTAAAATTAGGCTATTATTATGCATGATTCATACATTAGGATCACTATTCACTTCTACCGGCATGCATGCAGCTCCTGCCATCACCATCGAAGCGTGGCGGCGCTGTCAGGGAAAAAAAAACAAAAAAACAAACAAACAAACCTTTTGGGGGGAAAAAAATAAACTCTCGTAGTCCCACTCAGTCTGCGCGCCGAATCGCCATTATTCATTTCTGTTTTGTAGTCAGCATACAGATAGCAATGCCAAAAAGAAAACAATGGAGCTTAGTCGCAAATCCTGGATTTACTAAACAATCTAAGCCAATCGAAGACCAACCAGAGCAAGCGGCGTCTTCAACAACCGACGCTGATGCTGCACCTGCTGGGATAAACCTGCAAACGCCCGTTGTGACAACGCAGGACAAGCCGACAGAAGAAGCTGGAGATGGGGGTAACAGTTGGAGATGGGGGTAACAGTTGGAGATGGGGGTAAAAGCAATGGTATTGTTGCGGGACAGCTCCCTGACAGATAGTGACAGACAGACAGTCTGACTAAAGTAACGCGAGACCCTGTTAGCCAATGAGAAGAGACTTAGGAATGCGTGCGTGCTGCCTATTGCTATCCATTGCACAGCACAGCGTTGGTTAGTTGTTATAGTGGTTTACAGACTGTCACACAGTGTTAGCTTAGCAAAACGTGTTAGCGATCAGACGTAACATTCCTGACTCCTACACCTCGACTGAGCTGACGCTAGACAGTGACTAACCAGCGACGACCATAATAGAACCAGTAAGGGTGATTACCAGCCCCCAGAGAGAGATCAGAGTGTGCAGCCAGTGACAGTGCGAGTGTCTGCAGAGTGAGACCATCCCAGCCAGGCTAGCCAGCGGCCGTCATCGTCTGCAGACTGCAGGAGCAGTGCAAGGTGGGTTGCTAAACCCGTAGCCTAGCCCGGCTAATTAACGCCAGAGACTGTGTTGTCGCACCATAATTCCCAGCCTCCAACTACTTAATATAAGAACATCTAAACCCAGTCCCGCGACAAGTGGTGTCAGAAGTGGGATAATTGGATTGCATTCTGTCTCCATACAGAATAGCGGTGCTATTGCTATTTACGTTAGCGTCCTTGCTAACTAGCAACCGGCTAATTACGTGCAGTAGCACTTTATCAAGGCCATCGTTGCATGTGATCTAGATGATGTTGGAACCTACTGAGGAGATCGAGCACGTGGAGCACGGTGCTGTAGGGGGGGGGAGAGGATAGCGCTGTGGAAAGCGAAATGGAAAAGCAGATGTGTCGTCTAGCCCAAATGTTTGAGCGGTCCCTCCTTAACCAAGAAAAGCAGGAACAATCAATGGAGGAGGTGAAGTGCATGCTTAAAGGGGTACTTGTCGGGCGAGTTGTGCCACATCCCCAACCTCCCGCTGTGCAGCAATTGAGCATGGGACTCCACCCGCTCCCTAGTTCCCCGCAGCCATTCAATGGCTATCAGGAGGGCTTTGATAGTGGCCATGGAGCCAGTCATAGCATTACAACGCTTGGAAGGGAGAGCGAAGCTAAGGGGCGGATTCGCCGAGTGTCATGGGATGATGAGCGTAAAGGGGGAGCGCCAAACCCGACATCGACGGCCACCGGCGCGACGCAGTCCGACCTAAATGCTGACATCAAGGAGTTGAAAGCCGAGGTAGCGGCGCTGCTGCAGGAAATGCGGCGTTCCTGGAAACCGTCCCCCCCGCAGCTGACATCCGACACAGCCGAACAGAAGAAGGAGGAACGGGGCAGAACTCTAGAGCGGCCGGCGAGCAGCACTAATGGGCAGCGGCGTTACCAATCACCGAGTCCGGGCGCCACCCCTAGAGGCTCCTGTTACCAGTGTGGAGGCCAGGGCCACTTCAAACGAGACTGCACCTCCCGCTCACCGAGCCCTCACGTCAAGGAAAAGGCCGATAGCCAGCCAGCACCCCGCATAAACCGAGCAGCAGGAGATGGTCCTAGTCTGGTAGTGCCCATCACGGTCAACAAACTGGAACTCAAGTGCGTTGTGGACACCGGCGCGGAGGCGACCGTCATGTCTGGGGACACCTTCCGTCAGCTGGAGCTAGCTGGTCAGCCAAGTGTGGGGACTGCCGTCCTGAGGAACGCGGAGGAGGGGAAAGAAATGACCGAGACTCCGAGGTATAGAGTCACCATCCGCTTGGGCCGTAAGACCAAGGACTGGGACGTCTACGTCGCACCCATCCGCGACCCCTTTCTCCTGGGTCTGGATTTTATGCTAGCCGCCAGAGTCACAGTTTCGGTCGGAGGACAAGTACACGTTGATGGAGAACCGATCGGCACTGTCGTCATAGGCAGGTCGCTGGGAGAGTACACGGTTTCCAGAGTACTGCTGGAGTGCCCCTCGACTTTACCAGCGGAGAGCGAACGCGACGTCTGGGGTCTAGTGGAAGGCCCGAGGCCAGGAGTTTCTGCCGTCCTGGAGCCCACTGGCCTTGCGGGGGGGGTCTCTTCGGGCAGTGTGGTAGTCGACGTTGCCGGGGGAGTCCCTGTGCGACTATGCAGCTTGTCGCCCCGCGAGGTGACCCTAGGGAGGGGTGTTTGCTTGGGCGTGTTGGTTGAGGCAGAGGAAACCCCGTCCCTAGAGCCGAACCCCACGAACCCGGCGGGGAAGGAGCAGGTGTCGGTACGGCGGCTGGGGTCCGCAGCAGCCTTGGATCTGCCAGACCATCTGTCATCCCTGTATGCAGCCACCAGTAAGGAGCTCGGGGAGGGGCGGCGGAGGGCCCTGCTGCAGCTTCTGGTCAAGCACGGGGGGGTCTTTGCAGCAGCGGACGACGACCTGGGCTGTTTTGGTGCTGTCCGGCGCCGCGTCGACGCCGGAGGGGGACGCCCAGTGCGCCAGGCAGCCCGCCGCACACCGCTGGGGTTCCAGCAAGAGGAGGAACAGCACCTCCAGGAAATGCTGAAGGCTGGAGTGATAACGCCATCGACGTCTGAGTGGGCTTCACCTGTGGTCCTGGTGAGGAAGAAGGATGGAGGCGTTCGATGGTGTATCGACTGCCGAGGACTCGGTGAGCTGGCGCTGGGGGACGCGTGCCCGCTTCCGGGGATTGGGGAGTGTCTGGACGCCCTGGAGGGCGTGGCCGTGTTCTCCACGTTAGACATGCAGAGTGGATACTGGCAAATTGGAGTCCATCCTGCTGACCGATGCAGGACGGCCTTCATTACTCGCTATGGCCTGTACGAGTACGCCCGAATGCCTTTCGGACTCTGCGGCGCGCCGGGCGCCTTCCGGAGGGCCGTGGGGGTTGTCCTGCGCGGGTTGCAGTGGAGGAGCCTCCTCGTGTACCTGGATGACGTCATCGTCATTGGCCGCAGTGTTGAAGATGGGTTGGGGAGCCTGGCCGTCGTCCTCGAGCGGGTCCAAGCCAGCGGGCTCAGGCTCAAGCCCTCAAAGTGTCATCTCCTGCGCAGCGAGGTGCTTTTCCTGGGCCACATGGTGAGCGGACGGGGGATCGCTCCCGGCCCCGAGCTGGTGGGGGCGGTGGAGGACTGGGGTCCACCCTCCGGCATCGCGGAGCTCCAGGCCTTTCTTGGGCTGTGCAACTACTGCCGGCGCTTCGTCCGCGGCTTCTCTCTCGTCTGCGACCCGCTGTGCGAGCTTCGGAGTGGGGGAGCGGAGTTCCGCTGGACCGATCGCCAGCAGGAGGCGTTCGAGGAGATGGAGAGGGGACTCACATCCACTCCGGTGCTGGCCTGCCCCACCGGGGATGGCGAGTTCATCCTCGACACTGACGCCTCAGGCACCTGTGTAGGCGCGGTGCTCTCGCGGGTCCAAGAGGGCAGGAAGGAGAGAGTCCTCCACCATGACCGACTGTTGCCCTACCTCGCCGAGGAAGTACCCATCTGGATTCAGCGGAGGCGGCACGCACTGCTGCAGATTCCGGCGTCAGGAGAGAACCTGCCGAGTACACCAGGAGAAGACCTCGAGGATCCGGAAGCAGAGGCAGCGGACGACAGAGAGATTGAGCGACAGGAGGATATCGGTGGACTGGCGGAGGATCGGGGGTTCGAGAGCGATGACGACCTCGACCTACGTCTGGAAGACGTGTTCCCCGATGAGGAAGATGACACATCGGGCCCCCCCACGGAAGCCCCACGAGGGCCCCATGAAAGCCCCACGAGGGCCCCACGAAAGCCCCATGGGAGCCCCACGAGCGCCCAGGTGTCTCCCTCCTTGTCTCCGCCCTTGGCTGCCAGCAGTTCTCCAGGGGAGCCGACCACTACTCGACGCCGAGAGGCCGCAGCCCGTGTTCCAGGCGGGCAGTCTTCCGCCCCTGACCCGGAGGGAGCCGAAGCGGACGTTGCTGAGCCCCTGCCCCTCCCCACCACTAGACGGGGCGGACCAGTCCGGCCGCCTGCCTGGCTCCGGGACTCTGTTCGAGACTGATCTTGACGGACGTGACTAGTTGACTCAGGGGGTTACTAGGCTAGTCACAGGAGTCCTACTTTAATAGTGACCACCCAACCAGTTTATTTTGACGCCCTTAGTTCCGGGCCTAGTTGTGTGCCGGGTGTTTTGTCCCGGTTGTAATTCCGACTCTAGTTCCCAGAGTTATTTTATCTTTATGTTGAAGGGACTCAACAATCTAAAGGGGGGGTAGTGTTGCTGGACAGCTCCCTGACAGATAGTGACAGACAGACAGTCTGACTAAAGTAACGCGAGACCCTGTTAGCCAATGAGAAGAGACTTAGGAATGTGTGCGTGCGTGCTGCCTATTGCTATCCATTGCACAGCACAGCGTGGGTTAGTTGTTATAGTGGTTTACAGACTGTCACACAGTGTTAGCTTAGCATAACGTGTTAGCGATCAGACGTAACATTCCTGACTCCTACACCTCGACTGAGCTGACGCTAGACAGTGACTAACCAGCGACGACCATAATAGAACCAGTAAGAGTGATTACCAGCCCCCAGAGAGAGATCAGAGTGTGCAGCCAGTGACAGTGCGAGTGTCTGCAGAGTGAGACCATCCCAGCCAGGCTAGCCAGCGTCCGTCATCGTCTGCAGACTGCAGGAGCAGTGCAAGGTGGGTTGCTAAACCCGTAGCCTAGCCCGGCTAATTAACGCCAGAGACTGTGTTGTCGCACCATAATTCCCAGCCTCCAACTACTTAATATAAGAACATCTAAACCCAGTCCCGCGACAGTATTGTAGCGAATTCGGAGGCGGCCGGGAGCCGCCGCAGCCGGGACACAAACCCGGCTCTGCCGCACCACGGGCGACTACGTTAACCGGTCGACTAAAGGGTCCGGCCCGTTAACCAAGGGCCAAAGAGTCTAGTCATCTGTGGTCGTTACACTAACCCCCCCCCCCCCCCCTTTAACAGCATACCAGCTCCCTCGCGCCTCTGGGCGGACGCGCTTCCGATGGCCTCACGATCTCACCATTCCACTTCTGACATCAATGTAGTGAATTCGGGGGGCAGCAGGGAACGGCTGCAGCTGGGACGCGAACCTGGGTCGGGCCCTTTAGTCGACTGGTTAGCGCAGTCGGCTGTGGTGTGGGCTACCCGGGTGCGTGTCCCGGCTGCTGCGGATTCCCGACTGCCCCTTGAATCCGCTACAGTATAGTTCGCACACTAGACAAGGGAAGCACACGAAAATCACCTGCAATTGTTCATGTTTTATGCTGCGTCTGTGGGGCAGCAGAGAACCCGAGTTTTCCCTTCTGGCCTCCAAGTGATGTATGATGAGGTCATTTGGCGACTGGAGAAACTAGCAGGATTTCTAATCCCTATTCTAAACAAGCTGTTCAAAGAAACACACCCTCATTCTCTCATCTAAGCTACATTTCCAGTTGTGTAAACGAAGTCCCACAACAACAGTGCAGAGAGTTTTATGGATGAGGATACTGAGGCTTACGCGTGGTGCATTCTGGTACGTGCAGGCTCTGGGGAGAACTTTGTGGGCAGAACGACACCGATGTCCCCATCGATACACAGTGAGGATTCTGTTGCTTCAGTCGACTACATTCGTCATCAGTAGATTGCACAGACACCATCATTGGTGAAATGTCCCTTTAAGGCATACCATCTAGCCTTGTATTGTTGAGCAACATGCTGTCTTCACAGCACAACATCTGGGCTGCTGCAACACCTCCAACAGGGATGATGCACTGAGCCGTCCAGCTGTCCACAGCAGATACGGACAGCAGGGAGTTTGGTTCTCTTTCATTATAAAACTATAATTTTTAGCACTAAAATGAGGACTGACAACCTATTTGCTAATGCTAATCTGAACTTGTACAGAAAAAATACATAAATAGATAAATAATATAAATTCACGTGGAGGCCTAACTTGATCCCATTATTTATAGCATCACTGCTCCATGGCTAATCAACCTGATAATAATTGTTAATGACATCATCCTATGTGAAGAAACTGAGTTGTGTTGAACTGTAAGGTAGAGTCGCACTGCGTTGCACAGAACGAACTTAAAACAACACGCCTGGTGCCATGCCGGACTCGTAACATGCTCTCTGTGCCAGCAGTGTATGATGGAGGGCCAGATGGAAGTGTGGACAGTATGCAGCAGGAGGAGGAGGAGGAGGAGGAGGCAGGGCCGGATGTAGGCATAGGCAAACTAGGCCGCTGCCTAGGGTCTAATTGTCACAGGGGGGCCCAGACAGACGGATAAAAACATCAACTTTTGGTCTAAATTAAAAATATTTAACCTAAAATATTTTAAACTATAAATACATAATAATAAACAAAAATATATACCTAACTAATTAACCGTAATAACCATGTGGCAGTTAAAAGTAATATTGTTTGTTTACAAAGTATCAAAATGTGCTTGTTTGGGGGTGGGGTGGGGAGGGGGGCCCCAAGAAAAATGCTCTGCCTAGTGTAACCTATCCATTTAATCCGGCCCTGGGAGGAGGTAGGAGAAAAGCAGAGGAATAAAGACAGAAAAATAGAAGGTGAAAGAAACAGCTATAAAGCATACCTCAGTAAAGTGTTGCAGATGATAAGCAACTATATAGGACAGAAGACTTCTTGTATTATCCTGCAAGTAGAGAGAGGAAACACTATGAAGCAAGCTGTGCAGACACCACATATTATTTTCATGCAAAGAACATAGAGACACCAGTTTGAGGCTATCTGAGGTGTGCTGGCAGCCATTAATGACATGTATGTCCAATTCAAAATAGCTAGTATGGCGACCAGAATCAGGCTTTATTGGCCAAGTATGCTTTTACACATACACAGAGTTTGACTTCAGTTGTTACATCTCTCAGTGAACCACACACACACACACACACACACACACACACACACACACACACACACACACACACACAAACACACACAAACATATATTCACACCTAGGGACAATTTAGTATGGCCAATTCACCTGACCTACATGTCTTTGGACTGTGGGAGGAAACCCACGCAAGACACGGGGAGAACATGCAAACTCCACACAGAGGACGACCTGGGACGACGCCCAAGGTTGGACTTCTCTGGGGCTCGAACCCAGGACCTTCTTGCTGTGAGGCGACCGTGCTAACCACCTACGATAGGATCCTTCTGTATACCCTATACATCCTATACAATAGGATGGCTTAAAGGCACAGAACAAATTTTGTCGTAACCTTGTACAATGGCAAAAATAAAGTGGCTTTCTGTAACTCTGATGAGATGTTCATTTAATCACTTCTTGAGTGCATGAGTGCTGCCACACTGAATGTTAATGATGACAACACTTGGGAGGTGATTCCAAACCCACACTGGTCTGAAGAAAGCTTCTATCAAGGGGTTTGGTTCTACTTTAGGCAATACTGAAACATGAGCTGGCCTAGACATGCTGGTTCTTGTTGTGTGTCTGGAAATGTAAAGCACGAGAGCAGGGCCCCAAGATCTACTGGGCTCTTATAAGTGTGCAGTTTGTATAGCACTGTTGTTGCTACACCCTTCCTTCTGTGATGTAAACTTGTAAATCCCAACTGCTTTCATACAAAGCCTTCCAATGATCTTAAACGTCTTCCTCTGGATGATATCAGTTTGACCAAGGGTGGTGGGGTGGTGGGGGCGGCTTCGAATCTGACCTTGGTAGACATTGACTCTACCCTGAACATCGAGCTTGTTTAGTACTGTCATCAGGACTCAGTCTTTGACAAGCTCTCTTCGAGGTGGAGGAAAGATGTATCTCCAGTAGTTTGCTGTCAGAGCATTACCCCGGGATGTCCATCTCCTTATAGAACTAGAGGTTGGTAGTTCCAGAGGAAAAATGGAGAAGGTTAGAGTTCTCTTCTTAGGTAAGAGCGCTGCCTTACTTATGAGATTACTTTTGAACCCAGCAAGTATGACTGTGTTTATCTCTGTGTTCACTGGTATGCTGCATGCTCTGCACAGGTGCTTTCTTTCCACACTTTAGATAGAAAATGGTTAAGATACAAACATTGTAGAACTTCGTGTATGGGGTCATTTTAATTGGGACAATCGTAGATTTCAAACAACAGAGAGATCACATCTCTGTGCTAAAGACTGCTCAGATGAGGTGTGTCCAAAGTGTCTGACTTGGTTTGGGACCACACTCAGGCCGGTGTGTGTTAAGGGGTTAAAAAATACTTTAAAATGTTGTCAGCCAAAAGAGGCCTGTATATAAAAGTGAGGAATGTCCTATAGTATAGAATTACTCTTTCACAGGAGTGTAATGTAGGTATCAGTTTGGAGGTAAATAGGAGCGAATCATCTGGGAAACGGGAAACACCTGGGCAGCACGGTGGCCCAGTGGTTTGCACTGTTGCCTCACAGCAAGAAGGTCCTGGGTTCAAACCCCAGGCTGTCCCAGGTCCTTTCTGTGTGGAGTTTGCATGTTTTCCCCGTGTCTGCGTGGGTTTCCTCAGGATGCTCCGGTTTCCTCCCACCATTAAAAAGACATGCACGTTAGGTAAATACTCCTGTCTGTGCCTCTGAGAAAGGCAATGGAAAGAAGAACTGGAGTTGGTCCCCGGGCGCTGCAGCTGCCCACTGCTCCTAGCTAAATGGCTGCCCTCTGTTTCCAGTGTGTGTGGGGGAATGGGTTAAATGCAGAGGGCAAATTTCCCCATGAGGATTAATAAGGCATAGACCTCTCATCTCATATGTACACCATTAAACGCTAATTTCTCATCTCATCTCATCATCAGCCACTTCTCCCGGGTCAGGTTGTGATGGCAACAAGTTAAGTAGGGCACTCCAAACATCCCCTCCCCAGCAAAGCCCTCCAGCTCCTTCTGGGGGATCCCAGGATGTTCCCTGGCCAGAATGAACATATAATCCCTCCAGCGAGAATTGGGTCTACCCCGGGGTCTCCTCCCAGTTGGTCCTCCTGGACCAGCCCGGCCTGCATTGCACCCTACCCCAATGCTCATCCCTGCGGGTGGTGGGTCCACGGGGTGAATAAAAAACCCACACCATTGAAATGACTGGAGGGCATGGGTTCTTTATGACAACATGTTTGTTTGTCGCCAGCGAGAGGAGCCCAGATATGATGTCAAGCTGACACTCTGGGGTAGGTTGTGGTTAAGAAGACTGTTGACAATTAAGCCCCAGCAACGGGGATTCACAAAATTGTGGACAATCTCATAAAAGATACTTGAATTAACTAAGTACCTGGCCTCTATAAACCTGATGTGTCTGATAACTGATATTGTAAATTTCATACGTTTTCCAAGTATGACTTCCAGGTGCTTGGTGGCACAACGCTAGTGTCCCAACACCAAGGTTTGCAGTTCAAACACCAAATTGGCTTCGGGCTCATCCTGGCGTTACAATGAGTACAATCAGCAGCACTCCTAGGTAGGGTATTTGCAGAGGTAATGTTTCCCGCCATTACACCTAATGACTCCTAGAGGGGGTGGGCAGGGTTGGAATAATTTACTGGAATGATGTAATGGCGTAATGTATTTACTGTGCAGAAAATAAGTATTTGTATACAGCCATGTTTTGTTTCAAGCACCAGTATTCAGATTACAGTTTATACATTTTCTGAAGACTCTTAGCATATTTCCCTCCTAATCAGCGCCAGCGTTACAGGTGGGACCTTGTTCACGGTTTATTGGTGGGCGAGCACCGAATGGGAGGAAATTCTTTTAAAGAGAAGAGTTAGCGGATTGGCAGAGGTAGGCTCCCAAGAAGTTGCTCCAGAAGGTTGGAGATCTTCTCCTCGATGTGGATGGCTGCTCCATCTGCCCATCCCCAGAAGTCCGCAACCTTGGTGTCTGTCTGGACTCCACCCTCTCACTCCAGTCACACATCAAATCTGTCACCAAACCTGCGTTCTTTCACCTTAAAAACATCTCCAGACTCTGGTCATTACTCTCAGACTCCGTGGCAGAGACCCTCATCCATACCTTCATCACCTCCCATCTGGATTACTGCAATGGAGTCCTGTCTTGGGTACCTAGCAAAGCCCTAGACAGGCTTCAGTATGTGCAGAATTCAGCTGTCACCTGGCAGCAAAACATTTGAAAAAAATTGTTGTCCAGTGAAATCGGAGGGCTGCAGAGACACGGACCCAGATCTCTTTCTCCCCCAAAAGACGTCCAAATGAAAATTCGTTAAAGTCTTTTTAATGTTTTTAAAACTTTGGACTTTTTAAGTCTTTGTTTTAAATAAACTGTCTGTTGCGCCCTCATTGCCCATCTGTGTCTGTGTCTCTGTGCCCGGGATCTCCAGCTGTGGTGCAGATTTGGCACATTTAGTTTTCCTCATCTTTTGGTATTTTAGGGGTGAGCGTCCGAGGTCCATAACAGCCTATTGCAGTGTTGGCTCAGGGGCCGCCCTTCATAATATTGAGTTTGGCCAGCTTAACTTTCATTTTCCCGTTTTTATTTTCCTTTCTTTTCTATTTTGTGATTTGTTTTCTGTGCATACCGTCAGTAATGTTTTCTTTTTGGTTCGTAATAAACACATTATATTGGGTTTCACCCAAATTCTTATTTGGTTTATGCTAATGACCTCCTGATCTGTCAAGTCATTCTAGAGGTCACAACAGACACCCTTTCTTGTTCCTCAACAAGGAACATAAACAACTGTGGTCCCTGCTGTGGCCAGCCGAGTCTGAGGTAACAATTTGGTTCAAACTATGGATTAGGACCCTAGTGCATTTATCCAAGCACCCCTCTTTCTTCTTTTGTATACACTCACACTGCTCTTGACATCTTTGAGTTTGGGAAGGATGTCCAAGTTGAAGCCGTCAGCCTGTCCCCTCGTTCTGTTGCCTCCATTCATGAAATTGCCAAAAGCAAGAACCAAACTCAGCACCTGCATCACCCCGGCACCACTGTGAAGGGTCTGGGGGGGGGGGGGGGAGAAAAGATGCATTTAGAAACATAACAGAGAGAGAAGTAGGGTGCATGTGCATAATTAACACACACACGTCAAGTGTCAACTACATCTATAATTTTCTTGTCAACCTATGCCTTAAGAAAAACAGCAAAAAGTTTTGATAATAATATCAGTCTTACAAAAAATTATCCTGAGACAAAACTTCACAAAAATGTGTGCACTGTGTTTGTGTATTTCTGCATTTTAGCATTGTTTAAAGTATCTATGTGGAAATACGTAGGCTTTAAATCAGACATTATAAACTGAAGACAGTATGTGATAACTACAATGTCTGTGCTTACTCACTCAAACATGCAACCTTTAATTTAGCCAGTTCAGTTAATAGTGATGCCTGTGAAATGTGCTAATACTTATGACAGTGTAACCTGACATCCTCTACAACCTGATATCCTCTACAGCCTGATATCCTGTACAGCCTGATATCCTCTGCAACCCTGATATCCTATACAGCCTGATATCCTGTACAGTCTGATATCCTCTACAGCCTGATATCCTCTACGGTGTTATATCCTCTACAGTCCGATATCATCTACAGTCTGATATCCTGTATACTCTGAAATCCTCTACAGTCTGATATCATGTACAGACATATCCTCTACATTCTGATATTCGCTACAGTTTTATATCCTCTACAGTGTTATATCCCCTACAGTTCGATACCCTGTACAGCCTGATATCCTATACAGTCTGGTATAATGTACAGACATATCCTCTACAGTCTTATATCCTGTACAGAAATACCCTGTACAGTTTGATGTCGACTACAGTCTGATATCCTGTATAGTGTGAAATCCTCTATAGTCTTATATTGTCTACAGTCTGATATCCTCTACAGTCTTATATCCTCTACAGTCTGATATCCTGTATAGTCTGAACTCCTCTACAATCTGATATCATGTACAGACATATCCTCTACAGTCTGATATCCTCTACAGTCTTCTAATCTGTACAGACATATCCTGTACAGTCTGATGTCCTGTACAGTCTGATATCCTCTCTAGTCTGAAATCCTCTACAGTCTTATATCCTCTACAGTCCGATATCCTGTACAGCCTGACATCCTCTACAGTCTGATATCCTCTCTAGTCTGAAATCCTCTACAGTCTTATATCCTCTACAGTCCGATATCCTGTACAGCCTGACATCCTCTACAGTCTGATATCCTCTAAAGGCTCAGATCCCCTACAGTCTTATATCATGTACAGACATATCCTCTACAGTCTGATATCCTCTACAGTCTTCTATCCTGTACAGACATATCCTCTACAGTCTGATATCCTCTATAGTCTGAAATCCTCTACAGTCTTATATCCTCTACAGTCTTATATTGTCTACAGCCGGATATCCTCTACAACCTGATATCCTCTACAGTGTTATATCCTCTAAAGGCTGATATCCTCTACAGTCTTATATCCTCTATAGTCCGATGTCCTATGCAGCCTGATATCCTCTACAGTCTGATTTCCTGTAGAGACATATCCTCTACAGTTGGAAATCCTCTACAGCCCGATATCCTCTACAACCTGATATCGTCTACAGCCTGATATCGTCTACAGTCCGATATCCTCTACAGTCTGACATCCTGTATAATCTGAAATCCTCTAGTACAGTCTGATATCATGTACAGTCATATCCGCTACAGTCTTATATCCTCTACAATCCGATATCCTGTACAGCCTGATATCCTCTACAGTCTGATTTCCTGTACAGACATATCCTCTACAGTCCGATGTCCTCTACAGTCGTATATCCTCTACAGTCTTATATCCTCTAGTCTGAAATCCTCTACAATCTGATATCATGTACAGACATATCCTCTACAGTCTGATATCCTCTACAGTCGTCTGTCCTGTACAGACACATCCTGTACAGTCTGATGTCCTCTACAGTCTGATATCCTCTATATCTGAAATCCTCTATAGTCTGAAATCCTCTACAGTCTTATATCCTCTACAGTCTGATATACTCTACAGTCCTATATCCTCTACAGTCCGATATCCTGTACAGTCTGATGTCCTCTACAGTCTGATATCCTCTATAGTCTGAAATCCTCTACAGTCTTATATCCCCTACAGTCTGATATCCTCTACAACCTGATATCCTCTACAGCCTGATATCCTCTACAGTTTGATTTCCTGTACAGACATATCCTCTACAGTCCGATATCCTCTACAGTCTGATGTCCTCTACAGTCTGATATCCTCTACAGTCTTATATCCTCTACAGTCTGATATCCTGTATAGTCTGAAATCCTCTACAATCTGATATCATGTACAGACATATCCTCTACAGTCTTCTATCCTGTACAGACATATCCTCTACAGTCTGGTATCTTGTACAGTCCAAAATCCTCTACAGGCTGGTATCATGTACAGAAATACCCTATACAGTTTGATGTCCACTACAGTCTGATATCATGTATAGTGTGAAATCCTCTACAGTCTTATATTGTCTACAGCCTGATATCCTCTACAGTCATATCCTCTACAGTCTGATATCCTGTACAGCCTGATATCCTCTACAGCAGGGGTGTCAAACTCCAGGCCTCGAGCGCCGCAGTGTCTGCAGGTATTTGTTGCAACCATGCACTACACCACCTGATTAAACTAGTTCCTTTCCCTCCTTGATCCAGGAGGTGAGCTATTTAGTGAAATCAGGTAGTGTAGTGCATGGTTGCAAAAAATACCTCCAGACACTGCAGCCCCCGAGGCCTAGAGTTTGACTCCCCTGCTCTACAGCCTGATATCCTCTACAGCCTGATATCCTGTACAGACATATCCTCTACATTCTGATATTCTCTACAGTTTTATATCCTCTACAGTTTTATATTCTCTACAGTCTGATATCCTGCACAGTCTGATACCCTCTACAGTCTGATATCTTGTACAGTCCAAAATCCTCTACAGTTTGGTATCATGTACAGAAATACCCTGTACAGTTTGATGTCGACTACAGTCTGATATCCTGTATAGTTTGAAATCCTCTACAGTCTTATATTGTCTACAGCCTGATATCCTCTACAGTCTGATATCCTGTACAGTCTGATATCCTCTACAGTCTTACATCCTGTACATTCTTTTATCCTCTACAGTCTTATATCCTCCACAGTCTGTTATCCTCTACATTAACTATTTGTGGGTTATTACATTTCTACCCACCAACTTTAAGTCAGAATTTGGCTGTGAGTTGAATGCTTGCTGCAGACAAAGGCAATGTGTATTGGAAAAACCTGACATGCACACACATATATAACCTCTGCTCACCTTGCATACTCTTTGCAGTATATCCAGTTTTCTCAGTATGGATTGGATGCACTCGGAAAAGGTGGACTGGAAGAGGATGCAAAAAACTCGACCAGAGAAGTCAGGAATCAGGGAGAGCTGATATAGAAATCTGAAGCAATAAAAATTGTATTGAACGTGACTCTTGGTCATGAACTTTCTCTTTTCACATTCTTAGATCACATTGCCATTTGTAATAGTAAAGCATAACAACAAGTGAATCTCACTGCTCAGGTTTGTCCAGGGGCTTGGCAGTATCCTTGTCTTTTGATGACTTGATGTGCTTTTCAATCTTGTCCAGTTCGTCTTCTTGTGCTCTCTGACAGAATTATATAATGTGATAATTATTTTTTCGAAATAACCCAAAATAGGAAACCCCTTGATGTACATATTGTTAGAAACACTACATACAAATAAAGCATGATAGTGAATGGTAAGCACAGTAATTTACAATTAGAAAAGTATGATGGCTGATATAGAGAAAGGAATGCCAAATCAGTGCAACACAATAGCAAATCTGAACCCATATTATGATGGGTGGGGAGGGTGCAGACTGTGTGTCAGATACACAAGTGACAGCAGGTGTATTAAAAAGTTGTGGAAAAGCCATTATCAGAGGTCTTCAGGGATCAAGTGTTAAATTTGTTGAAGGTTGGACAAAATTTTTAGTAGCAAAAACATTTTTTTGGGCAAAATTCAAAATGATGGTAAATCTAGTAAGGTGAACATGGTCATTGCCTTTGTTGCCTGATAGATACATCTTAACCTAAAGAATGTGGCAGTGGAAGAATGTTGACTGCAGCTGAAACAATATCTGAGTTATAAGACAAAATATAAAGTGGCCCCAAGGTAGCACTACGGTCATGGGTTGAGTATGAGGAGCACATGTGCAATAGGGACTAGTGTGCCCAATGTGATGCCTTGTAAGCATGTATGTAGCATGCATGTATGCATGTATGTATGTATGTATGTATGTATGTATGTATGTATGTATGTATGTATGTATGTATGTATGTATGTATGGAGAAACTCAATTCAATTCAATTTAATGTCATTAAAACAATGTACAGGCACATCTGTAAAAACAAAATGATGGCTGCGGCTTCACCAAACAGTACAAGACAGACATAGACAAACACAGCAAACATAGTATAATATATACACAGTATATAAAGTATAAAACTAGAATGAGTATAACATATTTACAGACATTCAGTGGGTTACTAGGTTCAGCTGGGTAACAGCTTGGGGACTAGAAATTGCAGTACTTGGAATATCTGACCAACTAACTACGAATGAGATGTCCGCTTTAGGATATGGTGTTCACCTGCAGTAATGTCTATGTAATATCTTAGACATGATTCTAGTTTACTCACTCCTTTTTTAGTAATAGCACCAAAATGAGCCACGCTACCTTTGGAGAGATAAAGTTAATGTGTTTTCCAATGACACCGACTAGAATTACAAGTGAATTGAACAATGATGTAAAC
Source organism: Lampris incognitus (assembly GCF_029633865.1). Taxonomy (NCBI): domain Eukaryota; kingdom Metazoa; phylum Chordata; class Actinopteri; order Lampriformes; family Lampridae; genus Lampris; species Lampris incognitus. The sequence goes on from NC_079227.1 coordinate 41,921,930, forward strand.
GCTAAAACTTCAGTTATGAACGGGCACTTTAGCTTATCTGTGGAGAGTTCTAGGAATTGGAAACAATTACCCATCAATTCCCAAAAGATTGATCGTTTCCTGAAGAAACCAGGCAAATAAAGTTTTCCAGTCATGCTGAACCTCATTATGAGGGAAGTGCTCAGTACCAGAACGATACTAACCTGCTTACAAACACAGTTCAGAATATATCTGAGGAAGTTCTTGGATGGTGGCGCTAATTACCCCAAAATTATAGGACGTTTTAACCGTTGACTTGGCATTTTCAGTAATTACAGTATCATATTATAAGTGCTACTAAAGAGGATGTATACAGAGTGTGATTACCCCCCCCCCCATAGGTGTATTTGTGTCTGTGAGTCATTATACACTAACTTGAAGAACACGTGGCGTGTGTGTATGTATGTAGAGTGTGTCTTGCTTACATTTTCGTAGAGTGCCTGTAGGGTCTCCAGATCCACTACTGTGTTGTCAAGGTTCAGGATGGCTAGGGGGGAAGAGGGAGATTTACTATTTGATTGTATGATCAAAATTGCATCTAAAAAGACTAAAACATGAGTAAGTATGTATTTTAAAAATGGAATGAATGAGAGAGAAAGATGAAGAGATAACGGTGAGGAATTTAAAAACGAGGCAGAGAGATGGAGAAGAGGGTTTCCTTGACAAAATAAATGAATAAACACAGGAGAGGGCGACAAAGGGGTATCAATAGATGGCACCCACAAGGTAAAATAAATCAGAGAACCAACAGGAAGGATGTCATGGTTTACTCTTGGGCTGCTCCTTTGCTGGAAGCAACTGACAGGAACATACGTAATGCGATTACATCTAATGGTGTTTGCTAGTGCTCGCGGCAGGTCACAGGGTTAGCCAAGGACAGGCCCTGTGAGAGGGCCGCACCGGCAGCCACACACTGAATCACAGGACATGGTGGGAACTCTCCATTTCTCTTTCATTTTACTTCATGTTTCAGTTTTAGCATGACACTCAGAATGCATATATACAGAGAAATAAATAACTTGACATATAAATCTTAGTTTCATAGAACATACTCATCATTCATTCATTCATCATCAGCCGCTACTCTGGGGTCGCGTCACGGTGGGCAGCTAGCTAAGTAGGGCACTCCAAATGTCCCTCACCCCAGCAACGCCCTCCAGCTCCTCACGGGGGATCCCAAGGCGTTCCAAGGCCAGACTGGACATGTAGTCCTCCCAGCGAGTTCTGGGTCTACCCCGGGGTCTCCTGCCAGTTGGCCATGCCCAGAAAACCTCCAGAAGAAGGCGCCCAGGAGACATCCTAATCAGATGTCCAAACCACCTCAACTGGCTCCTTTTGACGCGAAGGAGCAGCGGCTCTACTCCGAGCTCCCTCCGGATGTCCGAGCTCCTCACCCTATCTCTAAGGCTGAGCCCAGACCCCCTACGGAGGAAACCCATTTCAGCCGCTTGTATCCACCATCTCACCCTTTCAGTCACTACCCAAAGCTCATGACCATAGGTGAGGGTTGGAATGAAGACTGACTGGTAAATTGAGAGCTTTGCCTTCCGGCTCAGCTCCCTCTTCACCACAACGGTCCAGTACAATGTCCCCATTACTGCTGATGCTGCACCAATCCACCTGTCAATCTCCCGCTCCATCCTACCCTCACTCGTGAACAAGACCCCGAGACACTTGAACTCCTTCACTTGAGGCAACAACTCAGCCCCAACCCGGAGGGAGCAATCCACCATTTTCCAGTAGAGAACCATGGCCTCAGACTTGGAGGTGCTGACTCTCATCCCGGTCATTTCACACTCAGCTGCAAACCGCCCCAGTGCGCGCTGGGGGTCGCGTTCTGATGACGCAAACAAAACCGAATCATCTGCGAAGAGCAGAGATGCAATTCTGAGGTCTCATATAACATACTGTCAGCTTTATTAGACAGCACAGTTATCTATTTGGCGTGCACACATTTAGTTAACTTTCTTATGTAAATCTCGTTATATTAACTTAAGTTTTCAAATGTTCATGAAGTTAATTCAGTTTTCTTTGAGTTACCAGTTTCTAGGGGTTGCTGCTGGAGTTGTCTGGCTAGCCAACAAAAGAAGTCCCAGCTGCATCAGACCTGCTTCAATGGTGCTGATTGCCAATTGGACTGCATCTTGTTCCTCCTGCATCACGGGGAGGGGGAGTATCTGCTAGTTTGATTTTGGTTATTATTTCTTTGACAACGGTGGTTTTAGTATTGTTTTATTATTTGTCCTTAGTTAATATGAGGCAGCACTATACAGAAATGTTTTGTGGTTGTGGTAGTTTGTTTAAATGGTTATGTCTTATTCTATCCCCCTGTGTATCTGAATGGCCTGATCATCCGTCTATATACGTTTCCCCCATATCTCAGTTTGGCAGGTCAGTTGGTGCTGCTCAGTTCTCTTCTGTTAGTTCTTCGGCTTAGTTCTATTATGTTGACCTCTTTTATGGGCCTAGAATTATTGTCAGAAGTATTTTTGTTACTTCCTTTGCTTTTTTAAATTAAAAAAAAAGAAAGAAAAAACATTTTTTAAAAAACAAAAACACCTGTCTCGCTGGTCTCTGGTCTATCACCTCGGTCTGTAACATTTGGTGGCAGTGGTGGGATCAGTTGGTACAGAACACAGGCATTTTTTTCCCCAAGTTTTTTTTTCTTCTTTCTCTTCATCACTCCCAACCCCAGCCTATGAACAATCCAGTGTGTATGATTGGGTGGAAGAGGAAATCATGTAGAGATTTGGGAACCACAGACTGGACAAGAGGAGCAAGCAGATGGCACAAACACTGGAGCCTCTTGAGGGGTCACAGGCACTGAGGATGAAGACATCAGAGAATCAACACTGGCGTACCTGGTTGGCAATTTGTACCCACAAGTGCCAGCAAGAGGCCCAAGATGAAGGAGGAGTCAGCATGCCAGCAGCAGCATTTTAAGGCCCGACAACATCAGTTCCAAATGCTCCACCTGGAGGTGCAGGCTTGCACTTCACCAGTCCTGGAGCTCACTTCAACAGGGCCAGACACCTTAGGCTTAGAAACCCTTGACTCAGATAATTCCGATGAACCTGTTCCAAGGGGCCAAGCAGCACTGTTGCCAGAGGGCCCCCTAGCCATTGCTTCATCAGGTCAGTTTGAGTTCTCCCAAGAGCCCAAATTAGAAAAGCTGGCAGAGTGATTATATTGAACACTTTCTTGTAAATTTTGGAAGGATTGCAGCAGCATGCAAGTGACCTAAATCCGACTGGGTTTTTCACCTTATTTCATTTGCTTACTGTTAAAGCTAGAAGCACCTATGTGCTTATGGACATAGATGATACTTCTGATTATGAGAGCGTTAAAGATGCCATTCTCAAAAAATATGACATTAACCCAGAGACCTACAGGCAGAGATTCCACTCCAGAGATTTTGAACCTGGTGAAACTCTCAAGGAGCTTTACATGGGACTGAAAGAGCTGTATGGGAAGTGGATCCAAATCAAAAGGTAAAACTGTTAAAGATGTTGGTGAAATTATTATCTTGGAGCAATATTTGCGAATGCTATCCATTGACCTACTGTTATTGATTAGACAACATGATTCCTCATTGGCTGCAGAGGCTGCTTTGCTGGCTAATGTGTTTGTGGTTGCCTCGAGAAAAGGGCAACCTTGGAGCTACACCACCTGGAATGCTGCAAAAGATACCCATGGGCCAACATTCTCTCAACACCACCGGAGGGCAACATCAGGTGTGGGTAAGGCTCCCATGAGGGAGAAGCAGCCAGCAAATACCCCAACAAATCAGTCTAGCAAAGTGTCAATTTGTTACCTGTGTGGACAGGAAGGTCACACAAAACCAATGTGCTCAAATAACCCTCCTAAGCGCAATCGTGTGTTTTGACTCACTAAAATTACCTTAAATGATCAATCCATGAAGATTACAAGCATCAAAATTAATGGGAAAGGGGGCATGCGGGTGGTGTGGCAGTCTATTCCATTGCCTACTGACATGTGTTACTTCCGGCTTGATTGGGCATCCCTACAGACACAATTGGCCGTGTCTGTAGGGATGGGGAGCCAGATGTGGATATGTGTCCTGGTCGCTGCACTAGAGCCTCCTTTGGTCAGTCGGGGTGCCTGTTCAGAGAGGTGGGGAACTGAGGGGGAATAGCGTGATCCTGCCATGTGCTATGTTCTCCTGGCGAAACTCCTCACTGTCAGGTGAAAAAAAGCAGCTGGTGACTCCGTATGTATCGGAGGAGGTATATGGTTGTCTACAGTCCTCCCTGGATTGGCAGAGGGGTGAAGCAGTGACCAGGATGAGCTCCCTCCGGATGTCTGAGCTGAATGGGATAACTGGCCAAGTACAATTGGGGGGGGGAAAGGGGGGGGATAATAATAATAATGGCAAAGCTTTGCAGGCCCTAATTGACACTGGCAGAGATCTGACCCTGGTGCACAGGCAGTTTGTACCATCTAATGTTATCTGTACTTTGTGTGCACGGAGATAAGAAGCCTTACCTCACTGCTGACATTTACGTTGAAGAGCAAGGGCAACCCTGACTTTTGAACATTGGAGTTGCTGACAATCTTCCTTTTCCGGTAGTAGTGAACAGTGACCTGTCAATCTTGTTTAATTTGTTACACCAACCTCAAAGTTGTAATGTTGCAGTAACCAGAACCCAAGCCAAGCTGGTAGATGATCCCTCAGTAACCCTCAGTGCCCTGCCTTGTTATGATGCAGACCTAGACATCCAGCCTGGGATGTCCCATACAAAGGAGGCAGGAGAGAGTCCAGCACACTGTTGTAAAACCATCAGATGAGCTTGATCCAGATGTTCCACTGGGTTTCAAAGTGCCTTCAAACATGGTTCAGATGCAACGAGATGACCCCAATTTAGTTGTTGTAGAGTGCTAAAAAGAGAGAGGTGGGGAGAGAGTTTGAGTACAGTTCTGGAGAGGAGTATTTCCTGCAGATGGGTATGTTCTACCGTCAACATGGACCAACTAAGCAGCTAATGGTTCCCAAGGTAGCCTGAGACACAGTACTTGTCTTGGGCCACTCTGTTCCCTGAGTTGACCCCGTAGGGAAACACAAGACCCTGACTCACATTAAACACCACTTTCAATGGCTTGGTTTGTGGACAGGTGTTGCCTAGTTTTGTAGGACTTGTCCTCAGTGCCAGAAGACATTAGGTAAAGGACCCTCTAGAGATCCAGTCCAGCCTCTTCCCCTTTGAGCATCATGGTAAGGACACTGTTGGTCAAGTTGAAAGAAGCAAAGCTGGAAACCACCACAAGTTTGTAATCATAGACTATGCTACTACATATCCAGATGTGTTTCGCCTAAAATCTGTCAAAGCAGACTGTGGCATTATCCTTGGTGCAGTTCTTCTCCAGAGTTAGATTAGCCTATGAGATTTTAACTATCCAGGGCTTTGCCTTCTGAAACAGGTTTACCAACTGATTGGCAGCAAGAGTGTGCCAAAAAACCCTCTCAGACAAATGGACTGATGGAGCAGTTCAACCAGACCCTCAAGCAAATGCAAATCAAAAACACATGCATGTTAGGATGAGTGCTCCTGTCTGTGTCCCTGACTGAGGCATGGCAAGACAAACTGGAGTTGGTCCCTGGGTGCTGCATGGTGGCTGCCCACTGCGCCTAGCTACACAGCTAGGATGGGTTAAATGCAGAGGAAGAATTGCCCTATTGGGGTTAATAAAAATAGTAAAAAAGAAAGAAAAGAAAAGAAAAAAATGCTTCATAAGTTTGTCAATGACACTGGTTCCAATTGAGATCAATGGCTGCCCTACTTCCTCTTTGCATACAGGGAAGTACCCCAGGCCTTGACTGGTTTTTCTCCATTCAAACTGTTGTAGTCAGTAAGGTCAGGGGACCTCTGACCTTGCTGAGGGAGGCATGGGAGAGAGCTATTAACATCATCTCCTATGTTGTTCAAATAAGAGATAGGATACAAAAGATGACTGAACTGGCCCTGCAGCACATGGCAGAGGCACAGCAGTACTAGAAAGCTTGGTATGATTAGACAGCACGGCAGAATAAATGTTATCCCAGGTCAGAAGGTCCTAGTCATGCTACCCACCAGTGACAGTAAGGTTCTGGAAAAATGGAAAGGACCCCCTGAAGTGGAAAAACAACTTGAATCCACTATCTACTTAGTTGCCACCCCAGGGCAACTACTATGTCCCAGCAGGGTGCTGTCTGTGAACCTCCTCAAGGACTGGGCTGAAAGACCTGATAAGAAGGCAAATGTTTTGTTGATCCGAGCTGTGGAGGAGGAAGGGGCTGTAGATGACCAATAACTGCCCTCACCAGCTCTCGCTGAACTTTATCTAAGATGTCTGTCAGCTGATCAACAAAATCAGGTGAAAGCTTTGTGTAATACTCAAATATTTGAAGAGTACCCAGGTCGAACAAATTTTGTTGAACATTATAGTATTAAAAGGACGTCACAGTGTTGAATAAATAATGCAGCCCTCACTTAGATACCTTTTTCATTGACAATAAAACATTCTATTCACTGTGGGAATTTTCAAATTTGTTCTGGTCGGTGTCTACATCCCACCCCTTGTGTTGAAGAGGGGTTAAAACACCTGGCTGATCAAATTACAAACATGGAGCGCAAATATCAAGACTCCCCACTCATTATCCTTGGGGATTTTAACAGAGCAAACTTCAGCCACGAACTGCCAAAATACAGACAGCATGTTAAATGTCCCAGCAGAAACAAAATCACTCTGGATCATTGGTACACAATATTAAAGGATGCCTGTCGCTCTGTCCCCCGTGCAGCCCTGGGCCTCTCTGATCACTGTCTGATTCATCTGAGCCCAACCTAAACGCAGAAACTAAAATCTGCAAATCCTGTGGTTAAAATTATGAGGAAATGGACCAACGAGTCAAAACTGGAGGTCCAGGCCTCCCTCGACTGCACTGACTGGAGTGTTTTTGAGGCTGCATCTACAGACCTGGATGAACTGACTGACACTGTGACATCTTATATCAGCTTTTGTAAGGACATGTGTGTGCCCACCAAAACCTTCTGTATCTTCATCAGGCCAAAGAGGAAGCCTACAGGAGTGGAGATAGGATCCAGTGTAACAAAGCCAGAAAATATACTCAAAAAGGAGATCAGAGTGGCAAAAAGGTGCTACTCTGAAAAGTTGAAAGACATGTTTTCTGCCAACAACCCATCACCAGTCTAGAGTAGTTTGAAATCAGTCTGGAGTGGTTTGAAAGATGTTACCAACTACAGGAGACCATCCCCCCCATACTGCAGGGAACCATCAACTGGCTGATGACCTAAATGGGTTTTACTGCAGGTTTGAAAAGCAAACATTTACAAACATCGCCCTCTCTGGCCACAACACACAAACAACTGCACTCCCTGCCAGCCACTCTTCCCCTCCCCACCGAAGCCCAACCCACACTCAGGATCTGTGTTGAGGACGTGCGCCAGCTCTTCCAGAGACAGAATACCAGGAAGGCACCGGGCCCGGACGGCATATCATCCTCCTGTCTGTGCTGACCAGCAGGCCCCCATTTTCATGCTAATCTTAAACAGATCACCGGAGCTGTGTAAAGTCTCCTCCTGCTTCAAAAGCTCCACTATCGTCCCGTTCCCCAAGAAATCCCATATCAATGGATTAAATTACTACAGGCCGATTGCCCTAACGTCTGTGGTCCCAAAATCCTTTGAAAGACTGGTGTTGGCCCACCTGAAAGAAATCACAGGCCCCTCGCTTAATCCCCCGCAGTTTGCCTACTGAGCAAACATGTCAGTAGAGGATGCAGCCAACATGGGATTGCGCTACATCTTCCAACACCTCAGCTCCCCAAAGGACATACGTAAGGGTCCTGTTTGTGGAATTCAGCTCAGCGTTCAACACCATCACCCCAGATATCCTCCACTCCAAACTCACCTGGCTCACTGCACCACCCCCATCTGTCAGTGGATTAAAAACTTCCTGACAGAGATGAGGCAGCTGGTGAGGCAGGGGAAAATCATGTCCAGCACTCAGACAATCAGCACAGGCATCCCCCAGGGATGTGTGCGCTCCTCTCTACTCTTCTCCCTCTACACAAATGACTGCATCTCGGATGACCCGTTTGTGAAACTCCTGAAGTTTGCAGACGACACAACCATCATGGGCTTTATCCACCCAGGACCTAAGGCGGGCATCCAACATAGACACAATCATCAAAAAAGGCCCAGCAGAGGTTGTACTTTCTCCACCAGCTCAAGACGTTCAACCTGCCTCAAGAACTGCTGATTCAGTTCTATACTGCAACAATCCAGTCTGTCCTCTGCACATCCATCACGTTCTGATGTCGATCGGTCACCAAACAGAACAGGGACAGACTACAATGGACAGTTAAGTCTGCACAGAAAATCATTGGTGCCAACCTGCCCTCCATTCAGGACTTATACACCTTCTGACTCAGGAAACGGGCAGGTGACATCACTGCAGAGCCATCACGCCCTGGTCACAACCTACTCCAACTCCTCCCCTCTACAGAGCACTGTATGCCAAAACAACCAGATATAAAAACAGTTTCTTTCTGTGGGCTGTCATTCAAATGAACGCTTAACACTGTCAATAAATCCAACCCTGTTGTATATACTGTACTGCACATGTTGTATATACTATACTGTACAGTGTACATATACTGGTACACTCTCATGTCCATCTACCTCAGGCATGTATGTAAGTAACTTGCTAACATCTACACTCACTGGCCACTTTATTAGGTACACCTTGCTAGTACCGGGTTGGACCCCCTTTTGCCTTCAGAACTGCCTTAATCCTTCGTGGCATAGATTCAACAAGGTACTGGAAACATTCTCAGAGAGTTTGGTCCATATTGACATGATAGCATCACGCAGTTGCTGCAGATTTGTCAGCTGCACATCCATGATGCGAATCTCCCGGTCTACCACATCCCAAAGGTGCTCTATTGGATTGAGATCTGGTGACTGTGGAGGCCATTTGAGTACAGTGAACTCATTGTCATGTTCAAGAAACCAGTCTGAGATGATTCGAGCTTTATGACATGGCGCGTTATCCTGCTGGAAGTAGCCATCAGAAGATGGGAACACTGTGGTCATAAAGGGATGGACATGGTCAGCAACAATACTCAGGTAGGCTGTGGCGTTGACACGATGCTCAATTGGTACTAAGGGGCCCAAAGTGTGCCAAGAAAATATCCTCCACCCCATTACACCACCACCACCAGCCTGAAGCGTTGATACAAGGCAGGATGGATCCATGCTTTCATGTTGTTGACGCCAAATTCTGACCCTACCATCCGAATGTCGCAGCAGAAATCGAGACTCATCAGACCAGGCAACGTTTTTCCAATCTTCTATTGTCCAATTTTGGTGAGCCTGTGTGAATTGTAGCCTCAGTTTCCTGTTCTTAGCTGACAGGAGTGGCACCCGGTGTGGTCTTCTGCTGCTGTAGCCCATCTGCCTCAAGGTTCGACGTGTTGTGCGTTCAGAGAGGCTCTTCTGCATACCTCGGTTGTAATGAGTGGTTATTTGAGTTACTGTTGCCTTTCTATCAGCTCGAACCAGTCTGGCCATTCTCCTCTGACCTCTGGCATCAACAAGGCATTTTCGCCCACAGAACTGCCGCTCACTGGATATTTTCTCTTTTTCGGACCATTCTCTGTAAACCCTAGAGATGGTTGTGCGTGAAAATCCCAGTAGATCAGCAGTTTCTGAAATACTCAGACCAGCCCGTCTGGCACCAACAACCATGCCACGTTCAAAGTCACTTAAATCGCCTTTCTTCCCCATTCTGATGCTCGGTTTGAACTGCAGCAGATCGTCTTGACCATGTCTACATGCCTAAATGCATTGAGTTGCTGCCATGTGATTGGCTGATTAGAAATTTGCAGTAACGAGCAGTTGGACAGGTGTGCCTAATAAAGTGGCCGGTGAGTGTATTTCAGCATCTCTGATATATTCTCTGCACCATTGCGCTTTATCGCCTCTTATGTCACCTGTATGTCAATCCTTGTGTATATGTGAAGATTGTTGTGTTGTAGTGTTGTTATTCTGTGTTAAGTACACTGAGAGAGCAACGAAACCAGAGTCAAATTCCATGTATGTGCAAACCTCCATGACCAATAAACATGATTCTGAAGGGAAAAAAAAGAAAGATGAGGCTTCTGTAAAATGTATGAGTTACAGATATTGGAGTGCCTCCTTGTGTCCCTGAAGAAGGAATTGGACCTGATGCTGTCCCTGGGGGTCATTCAGCACTAAAAAAGTGAGCGGTGTAACTTAGTAGTTTTGATCCAAAGAAGGATGGCACAATACGATTTTATATTTATTTCAGATACCTGAACTCTGCCAAAGTTTGATTCTTACCCAACAGCATGTATTGATGACATGATTGAGCACTGGGCAAAGCAGAAAACCTTACTACCATTGACCTGTGTGCAAGAGATACTGGCAAGTGCCTCTTTCCAAGCAGTACAGGGAGCCAATTGTATTTCTGACTCCTTGGCTTTTCCCATTTGCAGTCCTGCCATAGCTAGGCTAGGCTAAGCTAATTAACTGAGCCAAAAGGTTTTGTATATTTTGTAGAATTTTTTGGTTCTTGTTTTTATCATTGTGGAATCGAAAAATAGTATCAAATATCAAATTCTTTGTACAGAAATTAAAAACGTTGATATCTTGACAACCTCGACAACGAAGACTGTAAAGATGCCTCCAAAACAGTCCAGCACATACGATTAGCAAGGTGTAACATGCAAATGGGAACAGCATACACTTAGCAGCCCAACAATATTGCATGAATTATGCACAGGAACACCTGCGCAGAGTATGAGTTAGACCATCCTAAATCCAGATAGGGATGGGATACACCACAAAGAGTGGTTGAGAATGAGATTTACCAATCCAGACAGATAATCAATTACTGGCCACGCAACCAGACATTGTGGTACAAGCAAGAGAAAACTGCAGTGGAGGTAGATGTAGCAATCCCAAGTGACAGCAACATCAAGAGGAAGGAATATGAGAAGCTAGAGAAATACCAGTGGAGGAAGGGGGAACCAGGGAGATGTGGAAATTGAAGGAAAAATGATCCCAGTCGTGTCGGGAGCACTCAGGCTGACCCACAAATTGGGGCAGATGTTTTAAGATGTTCCAGGAGTAACACCCAATATATCTGTCCAGAAGAGTGCAGTTCTAGGAACAGCTACGATATTGCCCAGAACCATCACACTGCCAAGCCCCTGGTAGAGGACCTGATAATGAGGAAGAGACACATATCACCCATGCGGGTTGCGAGGGAAACTTTTATTAACAGTCAATCAGTAATAAGCCATGAAAGCCCAATGCCACAAATGAACAGAGATATTAACTGGATGGTATAGTAGCTATTGTTAGAACTATTTACATTACACGTGCTGAGGGAATGCTACAATAAAGTGAACAGTTTAAGTCATGGAAACATATTAACACAAAATAAAGACACTTAAAATCAAATGTCAAAGCATAGGAAGCAGCATTCTGTCGGTCAAAAAGTGTAAAGCATGAGACCTAAGCAGAACTACCAATACAGTGATAGCCTAACACAAATGCTAACCAAATATTATACAACATGTAATATACAAAAATACTCTTAATGTATATCAAATGCAAACGAACATTCCTATGAGACAATGGTACAATTAGAAGCTTACTTGTTACTGATAACTGAATCTACAATGATGTGTCGAAAGAATGGTCAAGAGTGGCAACCTTCTTCCGTAACTGGCAAATTTGGGCTTGTCACTTAACATTAACGTAATTTCCTACTTCCACCTCTTAGGCCAGTCCCGAAGGGTCCTGCTGCTGGAGCAGCAAGAGGAGGGCCTGTCTCATCTGCAGCCTGACCCTTCTTCAGTAATCTAGCGGCCACCTAGCAACATACTAGTACCCACCTAGTGATAGCCTAGCAACAACCTGCTCTCAGTGCGCTACAAACCATTTAGCACGTGCTAGCAAACGCTTTGTGAAACACTCACCCAACCAACTAGTATATCCTTGCAACCACCCAATTACACTCACAACTCTCAGTAAACGCTACAAAAACTTGGGGGAAAAAAAGAAAAACATGAATAATAATAATAATAATAATAATGATAACATGCATTGATGAATAATGTCTATTAAGTTTCTGATTTTTCATTTTTCATTTTTGTGGGTGGTGGCTCCAGCTCAACCATGACTGCTGCAAGTACCACAACTTTCAGTGCTGGGACAGGAGTCTGATGGAGATCTCTGAGTCCTAAATGTCTCTGCGTCTGGCATTGGTGCTTCACTGACAGAGGATAGCACTCTAGCTAGCTAGATAATAAGACCATGTGCTGCAGTCATACTGACATATGAGGGTGATGGTCCTATGCATCATCAAATTACTAATACTTGTGGGACTTTTTTGCTCTCTTTTTCATTTAATGTATTTGTGAATGCAAACGGGGAAAAAAAACAACAAAACAATTAAGTATAAACAATGTTATTTGTTTTCAAAATATCAAGCGAACCACCATTAAGCATCAATAGGGCTACAACTGCCTGCAAGCTGAACGTTGCGAACCCCTCCTTAGGGTGAAACAGTGTCTTACATGAGGTTGTTATCTATCCAGCCTCTTAGTATTTTCTGCTATGCAATGATGCCTGATTACATGTATAATACCTGCAGTACAAGTATGGGACAGTACAGTACAGGAGGATTAAATACTGGAGGATTAGCTCCGTCAATGTCAGGCATCATGTCTCTCTCTACAGTGTCAATCAAACTTGCTGCTGTGTAGTGAACAGATGATAGTTTGACAAGTTTCATGAGCATGCAGGGATGACAGAGTATTTCTGACAACTCTCATATGTGAAGGTACATGAACATACTATGCAGGAAATGAGAATGATTTCTGAATTATTTGTTTCTATGGGACAAAACACATATTGACCAAAAATCCATCCATCCATTATCCAAACCGCTTATCCTGCAATGGGGGTCGCGGGTATGCTGGAGCCTATCCCAGCAGTCATTGGGCGGCAGGCAGGGAGACACCCTGGACAGGCCACGGAGCCATCACAGGGCCGTTTTTGATCAAAATACAGTATTTTATTGTATGTTGTTACTATTATAGCATCTGATATAGATAGTAATAATACCTCAAATGAAGTGTATACTGTCATATTTGATCTGTATAATATGACTTACTCTCCATCAACAGCTTACAAATGAAGACACCAAAGTCCCACTCCCACTGTCCCAGTACTTTAACTCTAAATCTTGTTTAAATGTTATATTTTTAAATCTAATACTTTTATCATTATACCGTTCAATTGAAATTACTATTTCCATATAGCCCAACCTACAAGTCTAACATTTTTTCCACGATAACCAATCACTGAATCTCACAACCTCTGACTCATCTCATCTCATCTCATCTCATCTCATCTCATCTCATCATCTCATCTCATCTCATCTCATCTCATCTCATCATCATCATCTCATCATCATCTCATCTCATCTCATCATCATCTCATCATCTCATCATCTCATCTCATCATCATCTCATCTCATCATCATGTCATCTCATCTCATCTCATCTCATCATCATCTCATCTCATCTCATCTCATCTCATCATCATCTCATCATCATCTCATCATCATGTCATCATCATGTCATCTCATCTCATCTCATCATCATCGCATCATCATCTCATCTCATCATCAGCCGCTTCTCCGGGGTCAGGTCGCGGTGGCAGCAAGCTAATTAGGGCACGCCAGAGGTCTCTCTCCCCAGCAACACCCTCCAGCTCCTCCTGGGGGATCCCAGGGCATTCTCAGGCAAGAATGGACATGTAGCCAGCGAATTCTGGTTCTACCCTGGGGTCTCCTCTCAGTTGGTCCTCCTGGACCAGTCTCTCTCTCCCTCTCTCTCTCCCTCCCTCCCCCCCCCCCTCTCTCTCTCTCTCTCTCTCTCTCTCTCTCTCTCTCTCTCTCTCTCTCTCTCTCTCTCTCTCTCTCTCTCTCTCTCTCTCTCTCTCTCTCTCTCTCTCTCTCCCTCTCTCTCTCTCCCTCCCTCCCTCCCTCTCTCCCTCTCTCTCTCTCTCTCTCTCTCTCTCTCTCTCTCTCTCTCTCTCTCTCTCCCTCTCTCTCTCTCCCTCCCTCCCTCCCTCTCTCCCTCTCTCTCTCTCTCTCTCTCTCTCTCTCTCTCTCTCTCTCTCTCTCTCTCTCTCTCTCTCTCTCTCTCCCTCTCCCTCCCTCCCTCCCTCCCTCCCTCTCTCTCTCTCTCTCTCTCTCTCTCTCTCTCTCTCTCCCTCTCTCTCTCGCTCTCTCTCTCTCACAAACTTGCATGTACCATCACACTAACTGGCTTACAGCTAAAGCAACATTACTGAAAAAAGACTTGTTAAGCAATACCATTTTCCCACAATTCCAGGATTCATGCAGACTTGTTAACAAAGCCATGTTTGGTTAAGAACATTCATCAACCATTTGGGATTAAAACGTTTCCAAAATTGGGGCACACAATGTCAATAAAGTGGATAACAATCGGGAGCAGACTGCACAGAGGGAGCCCCACTGTGTGATTACAGGGAGGGCGTGAGGAGTGGTACGCACTGCCTGCAGTGGTATATTTCTCACCCATTCATCTGTTAAGACTATCATTCTGTGTTATAGGAAGAACCAAAACTTAAAGGCTTACCATGCTGAATGTCTTTCATATCGAGGTGCAGGGAGGACATGAGGATCCCTACTGCTTGAGAGCGCTTGTTATTAAGGAGCTTTACCACCTGAGAGACACACATTAGGTCATGTTAATTTCACCAAACAAAATGAAAAATGATCCAACTTCTCAAACATAAACTGATGCTGACATCATGTTAAGACCTCGTTTGTAACCTTGCCAGGATTCACGTCAGGATGCAAATGATGTGGATGTCTTTGTGCATGCTCAATAATCCATCCACCCATTATCCAAACCGCTTATCCTGCTCCCAGGGATGCTGGAGCCTATCCCAGCAGTCACTGGGCGGCAGGTGGGGAGACACCCTGGACAGGCTGCCGGGCCATCACAGGACCCCATCACAGGACCCCCCCCCACACACACACACACACACACACACACACACACACACACACACACACACACCTTGGGACAATGTAGTACGGCCGATTCATCTGACCTACATGTCTTTGGACTGTGGGAGGAAACCACGGGGGGAACATGCAAACTCCACACAGAGGACGACCCAGGACGACCCCCAGGGTTGGACTACCCCAGGACTCGAACCCAGGACCTTCTTGCTGTGAGGCGACCGCGCTAACCACTGTGCCACCGTGCCGCCCAAGATCAGCCATATTAGGGCTATTATGAAAGCCTTTCTAGAAGAGACGTTCAACTTTCTCTGAGTTTCGTACCCAGTGTTGGAAGCCGAGCCTTGCCTTCTAAGGAGGGGGCCTTGTGGCTGATCTGTGTGGGTGACACAGACACAGCGAGCCGTGTGTGGATGTTCTTCTTAGCTGCAGCCACAGATACAGCCGTGTGCTGACAGAGAGGAAGGCCGCCCCGTTACCAAGCGAGGATTCTCGCGCATCAGAGGGAGGCTGTGTCAAACTGCACCGCAGTGCCCCGTCCCCCACCGCAGAGTTGGACCGGACTCTCTGTCACAGAGTTGGCCCGGTGGACATGTGAAACAAAGCGCGTGCCGCTCCACTTTATTTGGACCTCAGCCCACACCGTACACCTGACCTATGCCGTAGAGCGCGCATGGGCAGACGTAAGACGTACTCCGCGCTCTCCACCTTCCTTGACTAGACACAGCCACTCACCAGCTAACTGGCGGATAAGCATCCTAAACCGAGGACATGGCCTGCGCAAAAAAGCGGAAAGTCCACCAAGAAAACCGTCGGTTCAAATCTGACTGGACCGCTCAGTCTTGTTTTATGTCTTTGCCAAACCGACTTGACGGGCATGCAGCCGCAGCTGTCTGCACAGCAGATGATCTCAAGCTGCACTTCAGCACTACACATGCTGCCAGTTTTAATGCCAACTGCCCTACACAATCACAGCACCGCACACAAAAACAGCAAACATGAAGGCACCGTACAAGCACCCCGTTCCTACTCTCTGCAAATCAGCACCAGCACGACAGGGTGCAGCAGCGGCATCAGTGCAGGTTTCATGGACCCTTGCTGAAGATTAGAGTCATCCACTGATCCTGGTCTGACTGAAACGTGTGGAGGTGACGCGGTTGGTGAAGTTTTAAGTCATGACGACAAAACAAGAAAACGGTTGTGGAGCTACTAAAGCAGGTGCCATTGTCGACTAACACGAAGAGTAGAACTTCTAGTGGAGGAGTGTTTTTTTCCAATCTACTCACTGATTTGAAGAAAGCAGAAGCCACATCACTAGCCACAGACTCGTCCTGTGACAAAACCGACACGGAACAGCTATCTGTATTCACCAGATGTTTTGATGGGGAGACCCCTCAGGAAGAGCTGCTTTGTTTGCTCCCTCTGCCTGGGTGCACAACTGGGGACATCATCGTTAATGAGTTAACACAGTTCTTTAAGGAGAACGGCTTGGGTGTGAGCAAAGCTGTGTCCGCTGTCACCGATGGGGCTCCGTCAATGGTGAGACCAGACAAGGCCTTGGTGAGCAGGCTTGCTGCTGTTACCCCAGCACTCTTAGCACTTCCTTGTATCATTCACACACCAGCGTTGCGTACTAACTGCGTGGGGAAATGAAAGAGGAGACTGATGCTGTGACGAGACTGGTACATTTACTAGTTCGTGAGAATTGTAGCCTGCAACATCACCTTTCCAGAGCACCGCTGGAGGAAACGTCCGCAGAACACAAGGACGCTTCACTGCAGAATGATGCTCGCTGGCTGAGCAGGGGCTGCGTGTTGGAGAGGGCGTGCGACCTCAGGCGACCGACCAGCTTGTGTCATTTTTATCTGGACCGCGGAGCCAAAAAGCCCAAGAATATCAGGGGGGTTTAAGGGGCAATAAGGTGAATGTATGTATGTATGTATGTATTTATTTGTGTGTGAAATCATGTCTCATCTAAATCACCTTAATCTGTAATTACAAGGCAAGAACCACACTGTTAGAGACATGTACGAGGTGGCTGAAGCTTTCTGGTCAAAGCTGAGCCTTTTGGAGAGAGACATTCAAGGGGGGAAGATGCACTGTCAGGACAGCGGAGTCGCTGCCCATCTTTCGGCACAGGTTGAAAACTCACTCTTCAAGAACTACCACCCTGTTACTTGTTCTTAGCACTTATTGTATTCACTCATTTAAAACGCAAAACAAAAAAATCTCTTTCTTGCGCTTTTATTTAGCACTGGCTTTGCTCTTAGATACTTGTTTAGATGCTCTTATGACCTCTGATGACTAGTAGCTCTCCTGATGTCCTACGTTAGTATGGATAAAAGCGTCGGCTAAATGACTGTCATGTCATGTCATGTCATGTCATGTCATGTCATGTCATGTCATGTCTGCAGGAGCACTGCGAGAGAATGAAATGTGGGAGGATCCAGCAGTGAAGGATTCCGTGGCGAGCCTTGCAGAAAACAAGACGTGCTGCCTTCTGACCCGGCTCCCTCAATGCGCGACGCCTTATTACGAAGCAATAGAATCCAGGCGCTAGGTTTCTAGGAAGACCCGCCCCATACACTGCCTCTGATTAGCCAACTTTAACCCTAACCCCACCTTAATCCCAACCTTAACCAACCCAACCAACGGAGGCAACTAATATCGGCCGATCTGGCCAATCCTAGCGCTTGAATGCTTGAATACATCCTCCTCTTCCTGAGACAGCCAGCCATTCTCTGTTTTGGCTGATAGCCAGTGGACTGCAGTACCTTCCATAGATGAGGCAAGTCTTCAGATGAGGTCTTGCAGATGGGAACATCTGATTTGCTCAAAGCACAACACAAGAACGTTGGGGTGAGTGACTTTTGGATCAATGTGGTTCCCCAAGCTTGAGTCAAAAACATGAGTGCTATTGCAATGCTCCTACTCACAATTTTCCCCTCCACGTACACATGTGAGTCATGGTTTTCTTCAATGAACTCGATCAAGAACCAAGAAAGAAACAGACTCTTCAATGCACATCTTGGCCGGTGTCTCAGGCTTGCCACAACAGAAAACAGGTCCGACATCAGAAGGATGCCTCATCCCGTCACTCTCACTTCTCTCACTGGTTGGGGAATGAACATCCATTAATTTTGTCCATTTGTCCATAATTAAGTGGTTGGTTTTGGGCTTATTTTGTTTCAAGAGAGCATTTTTCTTTCTTGTGTGACCGTCTACACAAGCCTTAAGAATCCCAGGCCTAAATTGTGTGACCGTCTACACAAGCCTTAAGAATCCCAGGCCTAAATTATTACTACTACCACCACCATCACTACTACTACTATACTACTACTACTACTACTAATAATAATAATATAATATTAATAATTACGATAAAATAATAATGATAAACTAATAATGATGATAGTTCATTCATTCATTTTCCAAACCGCTTAACCTTACTCAGGGTCGCGGAGAGGCTGGAGTCTATCCCAACAATCACTGGGCGGGAGGCGGGGAGACACCCTGGACAAGCTGCCCCGTCCATCACAGGGCATGATGATAATAATAATTGTAATAGCAGCATCAACAACATATGCACATAAAACAACCTTTGCTGGTGCAGTGGGAGAAAAAAATGGACATTTTCGCCCTTGGCTTGGCATGCATGACATGATTTGGCCCTTGGGGAAAACTAATTGGGGAACCCTGCTAGGGCTTTCACCAAATAAAACCTTCCCCCTGTGTACATCAACCTGTTCGCCCCCATAGATAGCTCAGTCAAAGTATTCAAGTATGTGGACGATACCACCATTATGGGCCTCATCTCGGACAACAAGACTCCATACCGGCAGGAAGTGGACAGGGCAGGTAAGATGGTGCAATAACAACCAACTCCTGCTCAACACCTCCAAAACAATGGAATAGCTATTGACTTCAGAACAAAAGACAAGACTGCCAAAGAACCCACCCATATTGCTGAACAACCCATGACCGGGATAAACTCCTTCAAGTTCCTCAGCACTCATCAGCAAAAAGTTAAAATGGGACAGGCAAAAACAAGTCTATTATCAAAAAGGCACAATGACTGTACATCCTGAGGCACCTCGGAAAGTACAGTCTTGAATCTTAAAATTAATCTCTTATGACCGAAAGGTGGTTTTTTTTCTTCCTCAATGTGCACTGACGGAGTAGAATTGACGATACGGGTATGACTGAATAATTGGGCTATCACACACTAACAACAAAGGCAGGAGCCAGAGGTCAACATGAACAAAGTGCTTACTGCTCCCAGGGTTGAAACTGGGGAAAGAAACGTGTATACAGACAGTCTGTTGACATTCAGAGTTTAGCACATCATAGCATATTGAAGGCCCATGCATTCAATACGCTAACCCATCTGGTAGACCACACATCCAGTTATTTTGTGAACGCAAACTGCAAAATGGAGTCTTTTACGTGTCTATAGCTTATGGTTAGGCTATTTCCCTCCATTAATTTATAATTTTTGACATCTTTTTGAGACGAGTCAAAAATTAATCTATCATCGGACATCTTGAGTGAGCCTCTCCTCAAAACCCTTCCGCATTTCCCCTTCGATCCAACATAAAACATAGAATCCCAGTTGCAGTGCTCTGGAGAAACAGTAGACAATGTCTGCACAACATGTAGATGAGCAGGTTTTCTATGTTACCATCCTCAGGAAAGTGCCGCATCCAGGAATGAGTTTATAGTGAGGGGCAGCACATGCTAATGACAAAAGACACAAGCAGAATCTATCAGTGGCAAACAAAATGCAAAAAAAATTTTTTTTAAAAATGACCGCTGATATCTTACTATTTGTTGCCATGGCCTCATTTTTCACCATGGTGATATAGTATATCACAGGGGTCTGTATGTAATACCCAGAAAGAACCATGTTCTTCCCTGACCTGCATTATCACCAGACATGTAACCTATTGAGCATGTTTGGGATGCAGCAAGCCGTTCCACTCCCTGCTGAAATACAGCCAGACAACCGAGGCTTGGAAGAGGAGGATGAGCTGCACTTGTGGCTGCTGGGACCTGTGACCAGGAGACGTACATATGGAAAACCAGTCATCTCTACTCGTGGCATCTCATCATCAGCCGCTTCTTCGGGATCGTTTGAGGGTGGCAGCAAGTGAAGTAGGGCACTCCAGATGTTCCTCTCCCCAGCAACACCCTCCAGCTCCTCCTGGGGGTTCCCAAGGCATTCCCAGGCCAGACTGGACATATAGTCCCTCCAGCGAGGTTCAGGGTCTACCCCGGGATCTCCTCCCAGTTGGATGTGCCTGGAAAACCTCCAAAGGAAGGCACCCAGGAGGCATCCTGACCAGATCCCCGAACCACCTCAGCTGGCTCCTTTCGACGTGAAGGAGCAGCGGCTCTACTTTGAGCTCCCTCCGGATGTCCGAGCTCCTCACCCTATCTCTAAGGCTGAGCCAAGACACCCTACGGAGGAAACTCATTTCAGCCGCTTGTATCCGAGATTTCACCCTTTCAGTTACTACCCAAAGCTCATGAGCATAGTTGAGGTTTGGAACGAAGATTGACTGGTGAATTGAGAGCTTTGCCTTCCGGCTAAGGCAAACCAGTCATGTGAAGTCAAATAATTGGTGTATAATACATTTATTTCAATCGACTAGATTCCTCTTAGGAATTATTCTGAATATAACTTTGAAAATATTACATGTTTATATTTTTTCAGTGGAGAGAGAGAGAGAGAGTACAGTAGAAAAGTAAATAGTAAAAGTAAAAAGAATCAGAGGTTTGGTTCTGTGGCGCTTAGTGCTCAGCTGTTACTGCTTAAGATGCTCATCACACACACTGACCTGTTTGGCCTTGGACTTGGTAATTGTGTCTGACAATGGCTTCTTCTTCTCCTTCACCGCTGTCTTGGAGAACAACTCCACAAATTCCTGAAAGTCCACTTCAGGTTCCTCAATTTTATCCCACACCAGTGAAGAAGACATCTCCCTGAAAAGAAGACAAAGACAAACCAAGTAGAGCACATGTAAAATAAAGTGATAAAGCCAATTTTGCTCAAATTCAGTGGCACCCCCAAGGGGTGGCCAGGGGTGGCCACAGCCACCCCTGATACTATCCCTGGCCCCCCTGCTGCCCCCCCCCCCCAGCCACGAGTCGCATACGCAGAATATGCTTCTGATTATGCAGAATATGCTTCTATCTGATATTTTGCAATAGGTGCTGTTCATTTGAATCAATAATGCATATTTTTCATAATAATTCATGTCAAAGAAAATAAGAAATGCATAGCCAGGCAGCCAGCAGCTTCTGATCGTCCGTCACTGCGTCACACATATACAATGTAACAATGAATCATCTAACACGTTCCAATATATACAGACACATAACACATTAAACAGAACTGTTGTGGAACTCAAAATGTTAACTGTGCCGGTATTAGTCGATGCACATCAGATATGTAGTAACATTAACTGTAAAAAAACAAGAAACCAAAGTATTTCAGTAGGCGATTCCTTAACTCTCATATTGGCAGTTTTCAACTAGCCTATACAGTATACTACGAAAGCATAACAGAATTCCCGAAATTCAGTCATGGCTTTTGGTTTCGGTGTGCCACCCCAAGATTTTCAGTGGCCCCATTTGGCCACCCCGATGAAACATTTCTGGGGGGCGCCACTGCTCAAATTAGGGGGAAAAAATACCAAATGAAAAAATATAAGTCCTTCTACGATTCCATAACTACAAGCACAAACTTTGGAAGAGAAAATCCATTCACCACATGTAAATGGTACTCAAAATATGACAGGATATTGATAGCAAAATAAAATTACAGATTATAAGTGATGTACTTATCTCTACTCATCTTTGCTTTTAAAGACACGCATGTTAGGGTTAGTACTCCTGTCTGTACCGCTGAGCAAGGCATGGCAAGAATATCTTAAAATTATTATCTTATCCTTTTCAACAAACGCCACACCTTCGCTACCATCATGTTTCCGGGTTTCGCTTTATTCTGAAATATAATGATCTTACTTTAATAATTGTATCCTTTGTTTTACATGACATGACATGACATGACATGACATGACATGACATGACATGACATGACATGACATTCCAGTCATTTAGCCGACGCTTTCATCCAGCACGACTTACAACAAGTGCATCGTTTAACACAGGCGATCAGAAGAACTACTCGTCACCAGAGGTCATAAGTGCATCTAAACAAGCATCTTAAGAGCAAAACCAGTGCTAAAGTAAAAGCACAAGAAAGAGGCGTTTCTTTGTTTTTACATGAGTGAATACAATAAGTACCAAGAGCGAGTAACAGGGTAGTAGTTCTTGAAGAGGTGAGTTTTCACCCTGCGCTGAAAGATGGGCAGCGACTCCGCTGTCCTGCCATCAGTGGGGAGTTCAGTCCACCACTGTGGGCCAGGACAGAACCGAGCCGGGACCGGGGTCGATCAGCAGCAGGGGCCTCTGAGCGACGGGGCCACCAGGCGTCCCGAGGCAGCAGAGCGAAGTGGTCTGGCGGGGGTGTAGGGCTTGACCATGGCCTGGAGACAGGAAGGAGCTGTTCCTTTCACTGCCCTGTAGGCCGGCACCAGAGTCTTAAACCGGATGCCAGCAGCTCCTGGGAGCCGGTGTAGGGACAGGAGAAGGGGAGCTGTTGTGTGGGAGAACTTAGGGCGGTTGAACACCAGACGAGCTGCAGCTTTCTGAACAAGCTGTTTATAATAGTTTGGCCTATTGTCCAATTTTTATTCATTCGAATTTAAATGTGACATTAATTTACACGCCTGACGGGGCCAAAATACTATGGAGACAGGACATAGAGCTTGTCATCTTCTGGCTTTTCAACCACATCAAAAATAAACAAACCGCCCACAAAGTCTCTAAAATCACCCATCAAGTTTCAAAGAAGCCGGACTTAAAACCCGAAAGGGCAGATGCTTTTGCAAGTCTAACAAGAACCTGATCACAGCCCTCAAATCGACAACAAAGAGGACAAAGTTGGAGTATTTTTCGCTAAACTAAATGTACTCTCTTCTTCACATGAAATCAGTAAACATGATGATACCTATAGAAGAGAGCGAGAACTACAGCTAAAGAAATAAAGTTATCAAAAACAAGAACAATAGAAACAGTTAAAATAACAATAAATCAGCTGGTACTAATGGGACGCCAAGAGAACTCATGAGGACTTTGAGGAAGCTCTCTCACCAGTTCAAGTGAAGGTCTACAGATGTGCCTCAGCAGAAGGCCAACAAAGGGTTATCTATTATTGATCAGCTATTTAATGGAGACATTTTGAAATTATTTGGACAACTTGAACAAGAGCTCTGTTTTGGGGTATAGATTTCTTCACATTCCTACAACTAAGACATTACTGAAGGCATTACATGTGGAGTAGGACCAGGTTTGTGAATCACCATTTAATCTAGACAGACTCTTCCTGTTGAACATAAAGGCAGTAATAAAAAAGAGTTCACCGTCACTTATATAGCGTGATTCAACATACAGCTGTAGGGAACTGGATATAAAACATGAATGGGAACTGGAAATCTTGAAGTGAATATCAGAGTTACAGCTGAAACATAGGAAAATTACACGGAGGAGAATATTCAAGATCTGTCTGGTGACCGTGAGATACACCAGCACTTCACAGTTATGATGCCGAGGACAT
This sequence comes from Lampris incognitus, assembly GCF_029633865.1. Classification (NCBI taxonomy): domain Eukaryota; kingdom Metazoa; phylum Chordata; class Actinopteri; order Lampriformes; family Lampridae; genus Lampris; species Lampris incognitus. Next base: position 41,945,748 of record NC_079227.1, read on the forward strand.
GGGGAAGATTGGAGACACACACCCATATTTTTTGATTGCTCAAAACTCTCTCTCTCTCTCTCTCTCCTCTCTCTCTCTCCCTCCCTCCCTCCCTCCCTCCTCCCTCCGCTCTCTCACTCTCTCTCTCTCTCTCTCTCTCTCTCATCTCTCTCTCTCTCTCTCTCCTCTCTCTCTCTCTCCTCTCTCTCTCTCTCTCTCTCTCTCTCTCTCTCTCCTCCCTCCCTCCCTCCCTCCCTCCCCTCCCTCCCTCCCTCCCTCCCTTCCTCTCTCTCTCTCTCTCTCTCTCTCTCTCTCTCTCTCTCTCTCTCCTCTCTCTCTCTCTCTCTCTCTCTCTCTCTCCTCTCTCTCTCTCTCTCTCTCTCTCTCTCTCTCTCTCTCTCTCTCTCTCTCTCTCTCTCTCTCTCTCTCTCTCTCTCTCTCTCTCTCTCTCTCTCTCTCTGATTCCAACCTCATTTTTTCCCACCAAAAAGACGACATTTCATTGTCTAAACTAAATTCAAAAGTTTGCCTTAGGGCAGACATGAGCATGTACTTTAGCTGAAAGTATTTAAAAGATGTATTTTAAATACTTTTGAGTATTTCACAATTTGTATTTGACCAGTCTGGAAAAAAATAGAATGGAATTTGTAATATGTTACTTCTGGGAGCGGTGTATTTCTATCTGAAAATACTCATAGAATACTCTCAGCAGAGCTCAGACTTGAGATCACAGGGATGATGTAACTCATGGTGATGAGAAGAACGATGCGAAACAGTTAACTGCCAAATCACACATGATGACGTGACAGTGATGCTGTGTGCATAGTGTGGATGCTGGTGTGGGCTGTATTCAGTTTCTCCCTCCGGCTGATCTCCACCACTACTTCCGGCTGCTCCTGTTAAGGGTCACCACTGTGGATCATCCGTTTCCATATCATCCTGTCCTCTGCATCTTCCTCTGCCATACCAGCCACCTGCATGTCCTCCCTCACCACATCCATAAACCTCCCCTTTGGCCTTCCTCTTCTCCTCTCCCCTGGCAGCTCCATATTCAGCATCCTTCTCCCAATATACCCAGCATCTCTCCTCCACACATGTCCACACCATCTCAATCTTGTCTCTCTTGCTTTGTCTCCAAACCATCCAACCTGAGCGGTCCCTCTAATATACTCGTTCCTAATCCTGTCCTTCTTCGTCACTCCCAGTGAAAATCTTATCATCTTCAACTCTGCCACCTCCAGCTCCACCTCCTGTCTTTTCATCAGTGCCACTGTCTCCAAACCATATAACATAGCTGGTCTCACATCCATCTTGTGAACCTTCCTTTAACTCTTGCTGGTACCCTTCTGTCACACATCACTCCTGCCACTCTTCTCCACCCTGCCTGCACTCTCTTCTTCACCTCTCTTCTGCACTCCCCGTTACTTTGGACGGTTGACCCCAAATATTTAAACTCATACACCTTCATCACCTCCACTCCTTGCATCCTGACCATTCCACTGTCCTCCCTCTCATTCACACATAGGTATTCCGTCTTGCTCCTACTGACTTTCATTCCTCTTCTCTCCAGTGCATACCTCCACCTCTCCAGGCTCTCCTCCACCTGCACCCTACTCTCGCTACAGATCACAATGTCATCCGCAAACATCATCGTCCACGGAGACTCCTGCCTGATCTCGTCCGTCAACCTGTCCATCACCACTGCAAACAAGAAAGGGCTCAGAGCCGATCCTTGATGTCCTTTCTTCCTTTTGTTGTCTTGGTCTCCCTCCCGCTGATATCGTCAGAAGTGTGAGGTAAAGCCTGCTGTGAATGAGGATGCTCTGAAGAGTGTTTTCCCCACAAATATATTACTTACAAACAAGATGACAATGACAGCCAGTCATATTGGCCACATAGTGACATAGTAATTGATAAATGTATGATTTTCCCCAAAACCTATGTAGTTGCAAGTCCACGGATAGGTTTTGTGGCAAGGTAAGCCCATGTCCACTACTTCAAACTGGAAGATAAACAACAGGATGGCGTCACATATGGTGTCCTCAGCGAGTTGGTGCACACTGTTTTGCATGCTTCTTTGTTTCTCATTGGGTTTCCAGACAAATAACACATAACAGCAGTTTAAAATGAGGCTATAAGTAATTACAAAAGACAAGATAAGAAAAAGCAAAGAAACATCTGTATGATAAAGTAAACAAAACAAAATTAAAAAGGGGGGAAAAACAAGCAAAATAAATAGATTGGTCATGAGAACTAGGAAATTATGTAGTTTCATGGTAAATGGAACTAACAGTAAACATGCACATTCCAGCGTGTCAGATAATTCCAGCTGAATTATCTGTTGACTGACTTCAGATAGTTTATTCTTCATAACTTTAACTTCATTTGAAAATGAGATAATTTCCCCTCATAAAAAGGCTTTTACAGCCTCCCACCATAGCACAGACATGGAGACACCTGGGGTTTTATTTAGTGATAGAAAAGAGTCAATTTATTGTGAGATAAAACTCACAAACTCTTCATTGGAGAGCAAGTGTGTATTAAGGAACCAGGGATGATGTGTAAAAACATGTGGTGGGGGACCCGATCCTTGAGGTGGGCCACGGATGGCAATATGTACTTAAACAGGTCCTGGTTAAGTGTGGTTTATCCTAACTGGAGGTTTGTCAAAGCCAGGAAGATGCCCAAACAGTGCACCAGTCAATCCAAGAGAGGAGAAGGACAACAGCTGTTTAAGTGTAAACCAGTGGTGATTCTGTATGTGGCGGGAGTGTCATAACAGTTGAGATGCGTATTTTCCAAACATCGCGTCTCAGTTGCTTTCAAACCCCAAAACACACTGCACCAGAAGTTGGTCCACCCCAAAGATCAGGTCCCCCGGCACAAACAGAGCAATATTGGGTAGATGTTAAGTGCCAGGAGGATTGCCGTGACTTGTACATCGGGGAAACTAAACAGAAACTGGCCAAGAGGATGACACAACACAGGAGAGCTAACACATCAGACCAGGACTCCACAGTCTACACCATCTACAGACCAGTGGCCACTCTTTCAGGGATGAGGATGTGCACATCCTTGATAGGGAAGAAGCTGCTTTGAACGAGGAGTCAAAAGAGGCCATCTATGTGAAGAGGGAATGACCATCCCTTAACCGGGGGGGGTGGGTACATCTAAGAGTACATCTGTTGCCATCTTACAATGCTGTGATTGCAAACATTCCCCAATCCTCTGAGAATAGTACACATGACCATTGTAACTAGTTACAATGGTCGTGTGTATGTCACAAACCAGCTCACTGAATGTGACAAAGTAGGGAGGTCCCACATGGTCTGGATAATTGATAAGATTTATTAGAGGGAAAGAATAGTGCATGTCCATCAATCAGTATGTCTACAATGCCTGAGCGTGTGGAAATGAATGATGCAAAGGTGTGAGTGGGTGTTGATATAGCACAAAATGGAGCCCAACAATGGTCAGGAAGACCAGGGAACAAGAGAGACTGAGGCAAGCCTGCAGGGCCCTTATAAAGCCTCCTGAGCTCAGTCAGCTCAGGTGTGCTGCATGAGAGCAAGTGCCAGCTCCGCTCAGCAATTACCTGCACAGAAAGAACAGCAGCAAGCAGAGCAGCAAAACCATCCCAATAAGGCCAACCCACAAGGCCATCACACTCCCCGCCATAGCAAAGGCTCTCGACCCTGGACATAACTATTTACAGAACATGACAACTACTGAAATTACATTACAGCAAATATGTAACTTCATAGTTCAACTTGAAATGTACACAATTTGAATAAACTCGCTCCTACCCAACACCCCTTCATACAACTTGACTTTGCTGTAACTCCACCGACTCTGCATCCTCCAGCCTCATCAGCCTTGGCGCCTAGGAGCAGTTTAAAAGGAAGGGGAAACGAGACGGCAAAGGACAGCATAGTAGCTATAACTTTGCATGAAACTGCATCGGCGCCCGAGACAAAGCGTCCGCCATAACATTATCTGTAACCTTAGTATGACGGATGTGCAAATTATAGGGCTGCAAAAATAAGGCCCATCGCATGAGCCTCTGGTTCGGGTTCCGTAATGTATTCAAAAATGTTAATCGGTTATGATCTGTAAATACAACAATGGGCATTCCAGAGTCCAAATACACATGGAAATGCCGCAGTGCCAAAATTAACGCCAGAACCTCTTTCTCTACCACTGAATAGTTTACCTGGTAGGTCTTAAACTTCTTAGAGAAGAAGCTAACTGGACAATCAATACCTTGGTTGTCAGGCTGCAGAAGGACGGCTCCAGCCCCAATGTGACTGGCATCCATGTGCAGTTTAAATGGCTGGTCCATCTTGGGAGCTAGCAGGACTGGAGCAGAACACAACAGAGCTTTGATATGGCAAAAGGACTGCTGACATTGAAGACCAAACAAACTTGGATTTGGCCTTCAGCAGGTCAGTCAGAGGAGCCACGACAGAAGACAAATTGTGGCAGAAACAACGGTAATACCCAACAAGACCCAAGAACCTCATAAGCTCCCTTTTTGTAGTAGGAGCAGGGAATGCATTTATAGCTGCCACCTTAGCATTTACTGGCCGCACGTGTCCCTGACCTACTACCTTACCCAAATATGTTATTGTAGCTTTTGCGAACTCACATTTAGCCAGGTTAATGGTTAGATTTCCATCAGCCAAACAGCCAAACAAAGCACGAATACGGGCAATATGGTCTTCCCAGATGTTACTGTATACCACAACGTCGTCTAAGTACACAGCACAACCTGCAAGCCCACTGACAACCGTGTTCATAAGCCTTTGAAAGGTAGTGGGAGCATTACGCAAACCAAAACCCATAACGGTGTATGAAAACAAGCCAGATGGAGTAATAAAAGCAGAGATTTCTTGGGCTCTGGGCGTTAAAGGGACCTGCCAATAACCTTTCAAAAGATCAAATTTGCTCACGAACTTCGCTGCACCAACTTGACCGATACAGTCTTCAACACGGGGTAAAGGGTAAGAATTTGGCTTGTTACCACAATCACTTTCTGGAAATATGTACAACAACGTGGAGACCGATGGGATTTTTCGACAAGCAGAATGGAGATGCCCAGCTGGAAGAAGAAGGCACAGCAGTGTTATGGTCAAGCATGTATTGTACTTCACGGTCCAGTATTTTCCTTTTCTCTTCAGAGGCACGATAAAACCTCTGACAAATTGGTTGCGCATCACCGACATCAATGTCGTGCTCGATCAAATTTCTCCTCGAGGGAATGTCACCAAACAAAGAAGGATAACTTCGAATCAGTTCTGCCAACTCAATGCACTTCTGAACAGGCAAATGAGCCAACAAAGCCTCCAAATTTTGAAGTGACTCAGAGTTCCTTAAACGACCACGCACCAAAGAATCATCAGGTATAGCCACCTCTTCCTCACCCCCATCAAATGCTGACTGCACCACATTACAAGCAGTCAAAGCTGGACTTGCATCTAATGAAGAGGAACCTGACTCAACCTGAGGTGAAACACATACAGTGCTGCTTGAAAGTTTGTGAACCCTCCAGACATGGTCACTGTTTTTGTAAAAAAAACATTAAAACAAGCTTATTACACATACATCCAAATCCCAATTTGTAAAGCACGCCTTCCAAATAATGGACACACACACAAAAAGAGATATATTTTCATTATTTAATTCAACAAAGGTGGTTTATTTCACAAAAACTGAAAATTTAACATGTGCAAAAGTATGTGAACCCTTGTATTAGTAGCTTGTGGCTCCTCCTTTTGCAGGCATTACTTCAACCAAACGTCTTCTGTAACCACTAACCAGTCTCTCGCATCTGCTTATGGGGCTTTTTGCCCACTCCTCCTTGCAGAACTCAGCCAGTTGAGAGAGGTTGGAAGGACATCTGGTATGTACCAACTTCTTCAGGTCTCGCCACAACATTTCAATTGGATTAAGGTCCGGACTTTGACTGGGCCTATCCAGAGTACGAATCCTCTTTCTCTGAAGCCATTCCTTTGTAGTTTTGCTGGAATGCTTTGGGTAATTGTCTTGTTGCATAATCCATTTTCGTCCCAGCTTCAACTCCCTGACTGATGGCAGGAGATTCTGGTCAAGAATTTGTTGATATGCCGGAGAATTCATGGTTCCTTGGATAATATGGAGTCGTCCAGGTCCAGAAGCAGAAAAGCAGCCCCAGACCTTCACATTTCCATCACCATGCTTCACTGTTGGGAGGAGATTCTTTTCTTCATATGCAGTGTTGGCTTTTCTCCAAACATGTTGGTTTTGATTGTGACCAAATATTTCTATTTTGGACTCGTCTGTCCAGAGAATGGACTTCCAGAAGGCCTCTGGTTTGTCCAAGTGCTCTCCGGCAAAGTTAAAATGGGCAGCTTTGTTCTTTTTTGAGAGCAGAGGCTTCCTTCTAGCAACCCTCCAATTAATGTCATGGCTATTCAATTTTCGTCTGATTGTAGATGCATGCACATTTGTCCCAGATGCTACCAGAGAGGTCTGCAACTCTCTAGAGGTGATGTGTGGGTTGGCCTTTACCTGATTTATTATTTTTCTGGTGCTTCTGGGTGATAGTTTTGATGGGCGTCCTAGGCAGAGTTGCTGTCATGTTGAAGGCCCTCCATTTGTAAATTATTTGTCTTACAGTGGATGGATGGAGCTGGAATCTCTTGGAGATGGTCTTATAGCCCTCCCCAGACTGATGGGCTGTCACTACCCTCTTCTTCATGTCCTTGGATATCTCCTTTGCTCTCGGCATTGTTGATTTGTATGGGACCACAGTGGTTTGGTTGGTTTCCTCTCTCTTTTAATTAGTGCAGGCCAAACCCTTTCCCAAGGATGTCTCATTTCATTGGTCTGCTTAAATGATTAATTAAGCACCCAAATGTGTTTCACCCGAGTCTGTTACCTGCTTGACTTAACCAATACAGCTGGGGGTTCACTTACTTTTGCACATACACTAATTCCATGTTTCATGTAGTTTTTGGGCTACTTAAACAAGTCCCACTAAACAAGTACATGCAACTGATAAACATATATTTGACATTTCATACATAAAAACTGGTGATGATAGAATAAGAAAATCATGGTAAAACAACAGAAACATCTAAACTGCTCAAGGGGTTCACATACTTTCAAGCAGCACTGTATATAATATGGCTTCAGCAGATTTACATGGCACAATTGATGCCTTTTCCTGTGGTCTGGAGTAGCAATTAGATAATTTTATTCAGACAGCTGACGTTTCACAGTACGCCCAACAAACTTTACCTGGAAAGGCGACCCAACAATTGGCAACAAAGCAAGTACTTGATCACCCTCACTAAACTGACGAGTCTCAGCACGCCGATCATAGAAATGCTTCATCCTAACCTGAGAACCCTCAAGCTTCTGTCTTGCCAACTGGCCTGTCATATAAAGTCTGTGCCGGAACCCATTAACATAGTCTATTAAATTTGGCAGGGGGTCATCTGCCAACAACCCATCCCGAAGCACAGACAATGGCCCACGAACCTTATGGCCAAAAACTAGGTCATTGGGGCTAAATCCAGTACTCTCCTGACACACTTCCCTAGCAGCCAACAGCAACCATGGCAGACCTTCCTCCCAGTCTCTGTTCATTTCAGTACAAAATGACCTTAAAGACTTGAGAGTTTGGTGAAACCGTTCCAAAGCACCCTGACTCTGTGCATGATGAGCAGATGCCTGGTTATGTTTGATGTTAAGCTGTTTAAGGACCTGAGAAAATAAATGTGACGAAAAGTTCGACCCTTGGTCACTTTGGATGATTTTTGGGATTCCAAATATGGCAATAAACTGAGTCAAAGCCTTAACTACTGACTTAGCTGTGATTGTACGTAAGGGTTACGCAGCAGGATAAAGTGTGACCTGGCACATCACAGTCAACAGATATTCAGAACCAGACTTTGACCTAGGCAAAGGCCCAACACAGTCCATGATCAAATGCTCAAATGGATTCTCAACTACAGGGATTGGACACAAGGGGCCAGGCTTAATAGCCTGATTCGGCTTACCTGTTTCCCTGACACGTATGACATGTCTTAATGTAAGCTGCCACATCACGCTTAAGACGAGGCCAAAAGAAGTAACGCAAAATGTGATTGTAGGTTTTCCTTACTCCTACATGACCTGTCTGATCATGGGAACACTTCAACACTTCATTTCGAAACTTAGTAGGAACCACAATTTGGACTACAGGATCCCCCACATGATCCAGACCCTGAGGCACCCACTTACGAACCAATACGTCATCCTGCAGGAAGTATCCAAAGGCAGCACTCTCAGCTTCCCGGCTGGGCCACACCTGGTCTAACAGCCCCCCCCCCCCAGGTGGCATCAGCCTGCTGCTCACTGATAAGCTCCTGCTGAGAGAAGGCAAATGACTCCGGTATGTGCACATAAAGTTTCACATCACACTCCTCTTTCTGAAGTGAAGAACCAAACTCTGCTTTTGACATTGAACGTGTAACTGCACATGCTGGAAAAACATCATGCAACTCCTTCACTAGTTTTGTTACCAAGGGTGGAGTTTTAACTGGTGGAGAACCATCGGCCCAGACACGATCTCCAGCCAAGTCATTGCCCAAAATCATATCAATTCCATTGATGGGCAAGGCTGGACGCACACCCAGATGGACTTCACCCTCCACAAGACCACAATACAGACTGGCCCTATGCAAAGGCACACACAGTGTGGTTAACCCTATTCCCTGCACCAGCACACAATCCCCAGTAGCAGTGTCCTGAGAAAAGGGCAGCAGGGACTTCACAATGAATGAATCCTGTGCTGCAGTGTCTCGAAGAATTTTCACAGGCACTTTCCAGTCACTGCCAGGGAGAGAAACAAACCCATCAGACACAAAAGCTCCACAACCAGAATACTCAGTCTCAGATGTAACAGACTCAAACACCCCATCAGCAACCACTGGAGACATCACCACTGGAGCAGTGCAAACAACAGGTTTAACATGCTTGCTCCCTGTGCGACTCCCCGTACTTTTCAGTACAGGACACTCAGATTTCCAATGTCCCCTCTCATGACAATAATTAAACTCTCTACCAAAGCCAACTGAACGAGGACCATGAGCTACCCGAACAGGCTCAGACCAATAAACTTTAGTACCAGAGCCCACAGTGCTAGAAGCATTATCTGAAACATTTTTTCTCCCAAATTTCCCCCTATGTGCTAACACGTATTCATCTGCAAGTATAGTAGCTACAGAGGCTGTTTTTACTCCATCAGCAATATGAATGGCAACTTCAGCTGGAATGCAATCTTTAAACTGCTCTAGCACCATCAGATCAAAAAGCTCCTGAAAAGTTGTAACATCTAATGCAGAACACACCTGTTAAAATGCTTTGTCAAATCTCTAGCAAACGCAACATGCGACTGCCTTTCTAACTTTCTCCAAGATCTAAAGTGTTGACGATATGCTTCTGGCACCAACTCATAGGCTTTCAACACTGCCTCCTTAACAGAGGAATATTTTTGACTGTTAACTGGACTGAGTGCTGAATAAGCTTCCTGGGCCTTCCCTGTCAAGACTGACTGCAACATAACCACACGGTCCTCCTTGGGCCAACCTCTCCCATTGGCAACACGTTCAAAAAGTGAGAAAAAGGTGTCTGGGCCTTTCTCATCAAACTTTGGCACTAGACGCGAATTGCTTACCACATCAAAATTTCTCAAACCAGGCGAAGCTGAGGGAGACTCATTTAAACACTCACTGTCAGCATTACTCAGTCTGCCTTGCCTGATCACATCTAAACGATACTGCTCTAGTATCTCCAGTCTTCCCTTCTCTACAGACTGTCTGATCCGTTCCTTCTCTACGTTTAATTTTTCCCTTTCCATCTGCAACAGCAACAGCTCTTTCTGCTGCTCAAAGGTTAATGCAACATGCGACACCACAGACTCACCCTCAGCCTCAACTACAGCTGGTAAAACCCCATTTTCAACCAAAGTAGCTCTCAACAATCCCTTAATTTCCTTTTTTAACCGTTTATCGCCAATGTTAACATCATAATGCTCAACAAGCTTCAAAAGCTGCTCCTTAGTACAACTATTCAACAGTTCCTCTGAAGGAGACTGAACAAAACTAGCAGCCGTATCCATAGCAGAACAGCAGTGATTGCTGAGGTACAAGATGAATCAGACCAGTCCCGCTAACTACCTACCCAGAAACTTACTAAACTCACCCCTAGTCTTCATGCGGCTACTGACAGTGGGTATTTATGCACTAAAACCACCAGAAGGAGAAAGGCAACTGCACAAACAGCGACCCCCTCCGACTGTAGTGACGCGGTCCCGAGACTACTGCTCCAACCGCTTTCACCGCAACACTACAAAGGTTTTATGAACGAATCCCAAAGGAGAAACGTTACTACATCCTACAAGGGAAAGTTCTCATTCTAACGAATGCACCCCAAACAATCACACTACCACCATGGCCCAAAACTGTTTTCAGCTCCACAGAAAACAGCACAAAACTCCCTAAACAAATACCCCATAACAAAATTGAAGAGGAAAACCAGTCCAATTACCAGCAACCTCTACACACAGGCCAAGTGAACTCAATCACAGCCAATAACGAAAAACCTGGAACATGCGACCTCCCAAAAGTAGTCCCAAAAACAACCAGACACTCAAGATCCAAACCTGCGACTACAGCACCCTCTAACTCACTCTAAAGGTAAGCCCAAAACCTCTACTAGTGAAGATAGAGATGCCACAACTAGTTCAAACAAATACAAAAGTTTAAATCAACATTGGCAAACTTATCAAACAGGACGAGCTCCCATTTTCTCACAAACCGGCTCACTGAATGTGACAAAGTAGGGAGGTCACACATGGTCTGGATAATTGATAAGATTTATTAGAGGGAAGGAATAGTGCATGTCCATCAATCAGTATGTCTGCAATGCCTGGGCGTGTGGACATGAATGATGCAAAGGTGTGAGTGGGTGTGGATATAGCACACAATGGAGCCCAACGACGGCGAGGAGGACCAGGGGACGAGAGAGACTGAGGCAAGCCTGCAGGGCCCTTATAAAGCCTCCTGAGCTCAGCCAGCTCAGGTGTGCTGCATGAGAGCAAGTGCCAGCTCCGCCCAGCAATTACCTGCACAGAAAGAACAGCAGCAAGCAGAGCAGCAAAACCATCCCAATAAGGCCAACCCACAAGGCCATCACATGTACTCTTCACACGTGTACTATTAACGGTAATGGCAAACGACACAGAAGCGAGTCAAGTCGAGTCAAATCAAGTTGATCCGGTACCATGTAGTGGAAAAGGGGCATTAGATGAGTGATGAAATGTTTCTCACAATAAACACGGTGTCCAGATGAACTGATTCAACTTTCTGGTATTTCCTTACCTGGATTATTGAGCAAGCATCAGGACAGTACAACAAAGAATATGTGAACAACAAGTGAACAACAAACCAGGCCCCTCCCCCTTTGAAAAAGCACCTCCCCAAACGAGACGCACACTAAACCAGTTGTCTGTCTAAACTCTGTTGTTAAAAACAAAACAAAACAAAGTTCCATCAAAGAAGTGATGTGACATCACACCGTGAGTTCATTCATTCATTCATCTTCAGCCACTTCTCCGGGGTCGGGTCATGGTGGCAGCAGGCTAAGTAGGGCACTCCAGACGTCCCTCTCCCCAGCAATGCCCTCCAGCTCCTCCTGAGGATCCCAAGGCGTTCCCAGGCCAGACTGGACATGTAGTCGTTCTGGGTCTACCCTGGGGTCTCCTCCCAGTTGGCCGTGCCCGGTAAACCTCTAAAGGAAGGCGCCCAGGAGGCATCCTAATCAGATGCCCGAACCACCTCAACTGGCTCCTTTCGACGCGGAGGAGCAGCAGCTCTACTCCGAGCTCCTCACCCTATCTCTAAGGCTGAGCCCAGACACCCTACGGAGGAAACTCCTTTCAGCCACTTGTATCCGCGATCTCACCCTTTCGGTCACTACCCAAAGCTCATGACCATAGGTGAGGGTTGGAACGAAGACTGACTGGTAAATTGAGAGCTTTGCCTTCTGGCTCAGCTCCTTCTTCACCACAACAGCCCGGTACAACGTCCACATTACTGCTGATGCTGCACCAATCCGCCTGTCAATCTCCCGCTCCATCCTACCCTCACTCGTGAACAAGACCCCGAGATACTTGAACTCCTTCACTTGAGGCAACAACTCATCCCCAACCCGGAGGGAGCACCACCGTGAGTCATTTGTGGTAATTAGAGAACATTAATTACTTATAAAAGAATGGCAAATAAGAACATAGAATTCTCTTTTTAAGGTAACTTCATAAAATAAACATTTTGTGGCATGCACACTGTTGGTACTGTAGGAATGGCAGGAAAGTAGAAACGGACAATTTCTCTCATTGACCACATAAACGTGTGTGTCTTTTGTTTTCTTTATACAAAACTGCGGGTATCTCCAACCTTATAAACAGCACAGTTGCATAATAACAGAAACTGGCACAGTTGCATCAAAACTGAAACCAGTGATTGGTTTCATATGCAAATTGCTGTGACCATTAATTAGAGTTACAATGGCCACTTGTACTATTGACAGAGTTTTGGGGAATAGTTTCAACCACAGCATTATAACATTGCGACAGATGTACTCTTAGCGCCCCCCCCTCCCAAAAAAAAGGTCACCAAGGCTAACGTTTCCATCTCTGAATCGAGGGCGGAGGGTGGGGGGGTAGTCTGCTGCTGTTAATCCCGGGGCAGCTGAAGAAATTAAACCTGACACAGAAAATTATGGTAAATTTCTATATCTCCATCACTGAGTCCATTCTAACCTCCCCCATTAAGGTCTAGTACATTGTTGCCACCGCCTCTGCCACTGCCAGAGACCAGGGAAGGCTTCAGCATGTCATTCCATTCACTCAGCGGAGAAGGTGATCGGCTGCTGCCTCCCATCCCTCCAGGACCTGAATGCCCCCAGGACCTTCAGGCAGGCAAGGAAGATTGTTGGCGACCCTTTATGAGTCTCTGCCCTCTAGCAACAGGCTGAGTTCCATCAGGACCAAAACCTCACTCCACAAGAAGAGTTTCTTCCATGTTGCAGTTGGACTAATTTACAGGCCTCCTGGCCCCCCAGACTAATCCCACTGACAACCACTCTCCCAAATAAGAAGTTCCCAAGTTCCAAGTCTTTGTCAAGGCAAGGCAAGGCAAATGTTAGGGTTTGTGGAAGACTTCAAGCGCGCGACACCAGACAGAGATGGGGTTAGCCGAAAACTGGCGTACTTTATTCCTTACGCGTACAAATAGTTAAACATCGGAAGGCAATGAGCGACAGGAAAGTCCAAGGGGGAAAAAAACTCGCGGGTAATCCAAACGGGAACACGGCAGGACACTTCCACGGGGAAACTTTGCAAGGGAAAACATGAACCAAGGGCTGGGGATAAGTTCGTAGAGAAAAGGACCGTGGGAGGAGAGTAGCCGCTACTGCGGGTGCGGGGAGGTTACAACACGAACTGACAACAGGCGCGTGGGAGGCCACCAAACTTAAGCCCAGCCCTGATGACTAAGCCCGGCCCTGACGAGCCGATTGGCTGCCGGCGCGGGGTGGGCGGGCCACGGCGCGGGGTGAGCAAGCCATAACAGTACCCCCCCCCCTCCACGGGAGCCACCAGGCGACTTGCCCGGCTTGTCGGGATGGGAATGATGGAACTCAGTGAGCAGCCCAGGGTCCAGGATGAGCTGGCGGGAGACCCAGCTACGTTCCTCCGGACCGTAGCCCTCCCAGTCCACCAAATACTGGAACCCCCGTCCTCGGTGCCGGACGTCCAGCAGCCGGCGGACCTTCCACTGGGGGTGCCCATCCATGATCTCAGGGGGAGGCGGAGCCGGGGCCGGAGGCATCAGAGGACTGTGGGAGACAGGCTTAACCCGAGACACATGAAACACGGGATGGGTCTTCAAGGAAGCCGGAAGCTTCAGACTCACCGCCGCGGGGCTGAGAACCTTCCTGATCTCAAAGGGCCCGACAAACCGGGGGTTCAGCTTCTTCACGGTGGACTGAAGCGGAAGATCCTTCGAGGACAGCCACACCCTTTGGCCTGGTTGGTACGTAGGTGCTGGGGACCGGCGTTGGTTGGCTCCCCGACTGGCGCGCTCAGCTGCCCGGTGCAGAGCAGCTCTGGTCACCTCCCAGACATGATGACACCGGTTCAGATGGGCCTGCACGGAGGGAACCACCACTTCCGACTCCTGCGCACCAAAGAGAGGCGGCTGGTAGCCCAGGGACACCTCAAAAGGTGAGAGGCCGGTGGCAGAGCTAACCAGGGAGTTGATGGCATACTCGACCCGTGGGGAGGAACTGGCTCCAGGAGCTGGGCTTCTTGGCGGCCATGCATCGGAGGGCAGACTCCACGCTCTGGTTCATCCTCTCTGTCTGTCCGTTAGTCTGTGGGTGATAGCCAGAGGAGAGACTAACAGAGGCACCCAACCCCTTACAAAAGGCCCGCCATACCTGGGAGACGAACCGGGGCCCTCGGTCCGAGACGACGTCCAGGGGAAGGCCGTGGAGACGGAACACGTGGCTCGTCAGGAGGTCCGCCGCCTCAGAAGCCGATGGGAGTCTGGGGAGGGCCACCAGGTGCACTCCCTTACTGAAGCGGTCCACCACTGTCAGGATCACAGTGTTACCCTGGGAGGGAGGCAGTCCGGAGACAAAATCCAACACCACATGGGACCAGGGCCAGCTTGGAGTTGGGAGGGGCTGCAGCAGACCCGTGGGTGCCTGGTGAGAGGCCTTGCTGCGAGCACAGACGGAGCAGGCCCCTACGAAGTCCCTGACGTCGTTCCTCATGGTGGGCCACCAGAAACGCCGAGCCAGAAAGGTGAAGCTGCGGTGGACACCCGGGTGGCAAGCAAACTGACTGGCATGGCCCCACTGGAGGGACGTGGCTCGGGGCGGGATGGGAGCGCAACGCCTGCCTGACCACAGTCTCGATGCCCCTGGTAACCATTGCCAACCACCCTGGCCTCAGGAAGGATGGGAGTCGGCTCCTCTGTAGCTGGCTCCCTCCTCGGGTGTTGTCGGGACAGGGAGTCTGCCTTCGTGTTGCGGGACCCGGGGCGATAAGTCAGCGTGAAGTCAAACCGACTGAGGAAGCTGGCCCACCGTGCCTGCCGACCATTGAGGCGCTTGGTTGCCCGGATGAACGTCAAGTTCTTATGATCCGTCCAGATGGTGAACGGCTGTTCCGCCCCCTCCAGCCAATGGCGCCACTCCTCCAGAGCAGCCACCACTGCCAGCAGCTCCCGGTTCCCGACGTCATAGTTCTCCTTGGCGAGGAGGAACCGGCGAGAGAAGAAGGCGCATGGGTGGACCTTCTGGTCAGACGCTGACCGCTGGGAGAGGACAGCCTCCAACCCGGTGTCCGAAGCGTCCACCTCTACGATGAACTGCCTCTTGGGGTCGGGGTGGAGCAGGACCGGGGCGCTGGTGAACCTCTCATTGAGGGACTGGAACGCAAAGCGGGCAGCCGGGGACCAGATGAACGGCTGGGAGGGGGAGGTCAGCCTGGTGAGAGGTTCTGCCACGCAGCTGTAGTTCCGGATGAACCTCCGATAGAAGTTCGCAAACCCGAGGAAGCTCTGTAATTCCTTCCGTGATGTGGGATCGGGCCAGTCCACCACAGCCTGGATCTTGCGGGGGTCGGCCCGGGTCTGTCCCCTCTCAACGACGAAGCCCAGGTAGTCAACGGAAGGGGAATGGAACCGGCACTTCTCTGCCTTGACGAAGAGCCGGTTCCGAAGGAGACGTTCGAGTACCTGGCGGACATGCTGGACATGTTCCTCGAGGGTCCTGGAGAAGATGAGGATGTCATCGAGGTAGACCACCACAAACTCGTCGAGCATGTCGCGGAGAATGTCATTCATGAGAGCCTGGAATACCGCCGGGGCGTTGTTGAGGCCGAACGGCATGACCAGGTACTCATAATGACCCCGGGGCATCTTAAAGTCTGTCTTCCACTCGTCCCCCTTCCGGATCCGGACCAGATGATAGGCACACCGGAGGTCCAGCTCAGTGAAGACTGTAGCCTGGGTGAGGGGCTCAAGGGTGGAACTCATGAGAGGAAGGGGGTACTTGTTCTTGACAGTTATCTCATTGAGTTGGCGATAGTCAATGCAGGGTCGGAGGCCCCCCGTCCTTCTTCTTCATGAAAAAGAATCCAGCTGCCACCTGGGAGGACGAGAGCCAAATGAGCCCCGCTGCCAAGGACTCAGAGATGTACTCGTCCATCGCAGCTTTCTCGGGGATGGTCAGACTGTACAGACGACTGCTGGGAAGGGGTGCCCCAGAGTGGAGGTCGATAGCACAGTCATAAGGCCGATGAGGACGAAGAGATTGGGTACTCATGGTACTCAGGGGGAACAGAGGAGAGGTCGGGAGGCGGGGTACTAGGGGCACGTCGGGGGGATGGGGTGGGAGCAGCCTGGAGACATTGGGCATGACAGGAGGAGCTCCACTCCATGATGGTACCGGAGGCCCAGGCGATGTGTGGCTCATGCTGCACGAACCAGGGGTGCCCTAGGATCACAGGGACTAACGGGGACTGGATGATGTAGAACCGAAGTATCTCCACATGGTTACCTGCTATGGTGAGAGAGACAGGGTGGGTGCGTTGGGTGACGCTGGCCAGGCAGCGCTCGTCCAGCGCGAAGGCCTCCATGGGCTTCTCCAGAGTCTCCAGCGGGATGTTAGCCTGGGCAGCAAACTCCGAGTCCAGGAAACACTCATCAGCCCCCGAGTCGAGGAGTGCACCCACCGTGAGCCGTTGGTCAGCCCAGGCCAGGGTAACGCTAACTAGATGGTTCTGTGGGGCAGGACGGCGGGAACAGGAAAGTCGGCTCACTAGGATCTCCCGGGGCCCCAGTGAGCCTAGTCTTTTGGCCGAGTGGGGCAGCCGCTGATCAGATGTCCCTTCTGGCCACAGTAGAGGCATTGACCCGCCTTGAACCGGGCCTCCCGTTCGGCAGGGCTAAGGCGCGTGCGCCCCAGCTGCATAATAGGTTCCTCCCCCGTCGTGGTCTGGGGCGCGGGGGGAGAAACGGCCACAGGGAAAGTGGGGCGAACAGGAGTAGGGATCCTGTTAGGAGTGCTGGACGACTGGGGAATGGACGGGGATCCACACAGGGCTCGCTCGTGCCTCCTCTCCCGGAGGCGTCCATCGATGCGGATGGCGAGCTTGATCAGGTCCTCGAGGGAGGTGGGCTCCTCCTGGGTGGCTAGCTGGTCCTTGACAGCCTCGCTGAGACCTCTCCGGAAGGTGACCCGAAGTGACTGGTCGTTCCAGCCGCTCTCAGCTGCGGCCAGCCTGAACTCCACCAAGTAGTCTGTGACACTGCCACTGCCCTGCTGGATACTGCTCAGCCGAGCACCAGGGTCCTGGCCACCGACCGGATGGTGGAAAACCTTCCGTAGTTCCGCCTCAAAGGCCTCGTAGGTGAGGCATAAACTGGCCTTCATGGACCAGGAAGCAGTGGCCCACTGAGCTGCTCAGCCTGTGAGCAAGTTGGTCACGTAAGCGACCCGGGCAGCATCAGACGTGAACATGCTGGGTTGGTGCAGGAAGACCAGCTCACAGTGCATGATGAACTTGGCACAGGTCTCAAAGTCGCCATCAAAGGGTCGTGGGCTGGAGAGGCAGGGCTCCCGGGGAACTGGGTTGAGCCCCACAGGGTTAGCCGGGGCAGCGGGCCCAGGGGGCGGGTTACCCACGACTCCAGGGGCAGGCTGGCCCGGCGGCTGGATGGTGAGAGCCGCCGGGATGGTTTGCAACTGCCGCAGGATCTCTGCTTGTTGGCTCGCCAACGCCGCCTGCTGACTCGTTAGGTCACCCACACAGGCCTGGAGGGGCGGGACCCAAGTCTGAAGATCTCTCACCGCAGCGGAGGCCGCCTCTAGCTGCTGGGTGTGGGAGTTAGTCAGTTGGATCTGTTCGATTAGAGCCGCTCGAAGCGGGCTGGCCGGTACGCTCTCTGTGTCGGCTGGGGTCGTCATGGTCAGTTCGTACTGTTAGGGTTTGTGGAAGACCCCAAGCGCACGACACCAGACAGAGATGGGGTTAGCCCAAAACTGGCGTACTTTATTCCTTACGCGTACAAACAGTCAAACATAGGAAGGCAATGAGCGACAAGAAAAAAACGGAAAGTCCAAGGGGGAAAAACTCGCGGGTAATCCAAACGGGAACACGGCAGGATACTTCCACGGGGAAACTTTGCAAGGGAAAACATGAACCAAGGGCTGGGATGAGTTCGTAGAGAAAAGGACCGTGGGAGGAGAGTAGCCGCTACTGCGGGTGCGGGGAGGTTACAACACGAACTGACAACGGACACGTGGGAGGCCACCAAACTTAAGCCCAGTCCTGATGACTAAGCCCGGCCCTGATGAACCGATTGGCTGCCGGCGCGGGGTGGGCGGGCCATAACAGCAAATTCATTTGGATAGCACATTTCAGCATCAAAGCAATTCAAAGTCATTAACATAAAAGGCATTAAGAAAAGCAACATAAGGCAATAAAAATGCATTTAAAAACAAATAAAGTGAGTAAAAGTTACAGTGTAGTGTAAGATGAAAATCAAAAGCTTGAAGTTTTATTCAATCATAGGCAGCGGCAAAAAGGAACGTATTCAGCCTTGATTTAAAAGAACTGACAGTTGCAGCAGACCTGCTGTTTTCTGGGAATTTGTTCCAGATATGTGGTGCATAAAAACTGAAAGCTGCCTCGTCACGTTTAGTTTTGACTTTGGGGACAGAAAGCAGACCTGTCCCAGAGGATCAGAGCGGTCTGGGTGGTTCATAGTGTAGCAGTAGATCCGAAATGTATTGTGGCCCTAAACCATTCAGTGCTTTATAAACCAAGAACAGAGTTTTAAAATAAAACAGAAAGCAGGTACAGCGACTTCAGAACTCATGCGATGTGATCCACTTTTTGGTCTTAATATGAGTCCTGACTAAGACTAAGCAGCAGTATTCCTAATCAGCTGGAGCTGTTTGATCAATTTTTTAGAAAGACCTGTAAAGACTCCACTGAGTCAACTGAAAATAAATGCATGGAAAAGTTTTTCCACATCCTGCTGATATATAAATCCTTTAATTCTTGAAATAGTCTTCAGGTGATAGTAGGCTAACTTCATAATTGTCTTAATGTGGCTGTCTAAATTCGGGTCTGAGTCCATGACTACACCAATATTTCTGGCTTGGTTTGTTTTTTAACATTACCGATTGTATCTGAGTGCTGACTTTTAATCGTCCTTCCTACTTCAGTTTTATCTTTGTTTAATTGAGGTAAATTCTGATACATCCAATCATTGATTTGTTCAATGCACTTACTCAGTGCTTGAACGGGATTATAGTCCCCTGGTGATATGGTTATGTAAATCTACGTGTCGTCTGCATCATTACGTTAACATGTTTTTTTTTCCATAATCTGAACTAGTGGTAGCATATAGATGTTAAATAGAAACGGCCCCAGAATGGAGCCTTGGGGAACTCAACAGGTCATTTTTGTATGCTTAAATCCGTAATTACCTATGGATACAAAGTAGTTCCTGTCCTTTAAGTAGGATTCAAACCAGTTTAGCGCTGTGCCAGAAAGTCCCACCCTGTTTTCCAATCAGACAAGTAATATTTTTTAGTCGACTGTGTCAAATAACAGCACTGAGATCCAATAATACCAGGACTGAGATTCTGCCACTATCTGTGTTTAAAGCAGATGTCATAAACGACCTTAACAAGAACAGTCTTGGTGCTGTGCTGTGGTCGAAATCCTGACTGGGAAACATCAAAATTGTTGTTTAGTTCCAAAAAGTTGTTGAGCTGCTGGAAACAGTTTTTTTCAGTTATTTTACTTAGAAATGTGAGGTTTGATATGGGCCTAATTGTTCATTAGTGAAGTGTCTAGATTGTTCTTTTTCAAGAGTGGCTTCATTACTGCAGTTTTCAGGGCCTGTGGGAAGAGACCTGAGAGAAGAGATGTGTTGACTATTTGTAGAAGATCTGAGGACATACAATTAGATTAAAAAAAATGTTGGCAGAATATCAAAGCAGCAGGAGAGGTTTTCAGGTGTTGTATAATGTCCCCGAGGTTTTTATGGTTGATGGGATCAAACTATGACATGCTATTTGAATTGAGTTTAGGTGGATGAAGGGACAACACATGCCCTGTGCCTAGTACAGAGACACTGGCTGCCTTTCTAATTTTCAGAATTTTGTCATTGAAGGAGGTGGCAAATTCACTGCAAGCCGTGGTCGATAGAAATTCAGAGGCTACTGCCACAGGGGGTTTGTTAGCCTGCCGACAGTAGCAAAGAAGGCACATAGATTATTATCATATTGTTGGTTTTGGCAATGATTTCCAAAAAGTAGGATCCCCTTGCATTTTTCAGTTCCAAATATAAATGCACAGTCCCTCTTTATAGATGCCATAACGAACAGTAATATTTGTTTTTCGCCACCTGCATTCCGCTTGACAGCACTCTCTTTTTTCTATTCTGAGCAACGTGGCACAGCTCCATGGAGAGACCACCTGCACCTTGGTGGGTGCAATGGCATCGATAACATCTGTCATTTTAGAATTAAAATAATCTACAAGCTCACTGACTGAGACACGAGAGAGGGCGGGTGTGGAAGAGAAATCCTGATTAATCATTTCATTGGTGCTTTCAGTGATATGCCGTTTTGTGATTCCCTCTTTTTGAGCATTTGTGTGCAGGGAGATATTACTCTCAAAGAAAATACAGAAATGTTCAGACCCTTGGAGATAATTAAGTCCAGAGTGTGCCCCTTGTTGTGGGTGGGCTCAGTCACATGCTTAGTCCGTCCATAGTTATCAAGAACGCAACACGGTTCTTTAGTTCCTCCGTCCTGGGGGTTGTCAGCATGGATGGGGGGGGGGCGCTGGGAAGGATCCATGGTGTTATCTCTGTTTTCCTGGGCAGAAAAGATTGCTCTACTTTTCCAAAGTTTTCCAACACCATTCCAAATACAAGCAGTGAGGTGCCGGAGGCCATAGGTTAGCACGGCAGTAAGCATGTGAACCCCCACTCTGTTTAAATGAAACCCATTCATCCTGAAATGGTTTCGTTGTTGCCAAAACAAGTTGAAGTTGTCAATGAAGTTCAGTTTTTGAGCAGCGCATGTGGAGGAAAGCCAGGTATTAAATGCTAGCAAGTGGCTGAAACATTCAGTTAATTTCCCTAAAGTGGGGATTGGACCTGACACAAATATCTGAGCTGAGACTTGTTGCAGAATGGCCCTGCATGAAGTCCCTTTTTAACAGCTCTGAGCCATGTATCATTCAAGATTTAGTTTGTCATTTTCATTGTGTATCTGCGCACATAAATAAAAACAAAATGCCATTTCTCCCAGCCCACAGCAGTGCAACAGAAAAGATTAAAATACACGTCCAAAAATTCCCTGAAAACGATACCACTAAAAATATAAAAACAGAGAACAAAACAAAAAAGCACGCACAATTAACAACACAGTCCATTTAAATGTTGACAGCCGGTGTCTGTCAATGAGTGACCAGCACTGATTGGGGCGGGGGGCGGGGGTTACAGGGTAGGTGGCTGAGCATGACCTGGGGGGGGAACACAGTTTGTTAATAATCCTGACTGCTTGTGGGTAGAAGCTATTTAGCATTCTGCTGGATGTAGCACAGATGCTCCTGTACCTCTCCCCAGACGGCAGGAGAGACAACAGGTTGTGAGAAGGGTGGTGCAGATCCTTAATGATGCTGAAGGCTCTGTAACACAGCGCTGATGGTAAATCTCCAACAGGAAGGGGAGAGGGGCACAAATGTTCTTGCTAGCTGTCTTCACTGTCCTGTTCAGCTGGTGTTGTTGGGTCGCTTTGCAGTTACCGAACCAGGAAGCGAGACCGTAGGTTAGAGTGCTTTCAGTGGTGCCCCTGTAGAAGGTGGTGAGGGCTGGAATGGGGAGGCTTGCCCTTTTAAGTCTCCGGAGGGGATGAAGCCGCCGTTGGGCCTTTTTAACGATGGCCAAGGTGTTAACAGTCGAGGTCTGGTCGTCCGCCAAGTGCACTCCCAGGAGCTTGATGTTACTGACCCTTTCCACAGTGGCGCCATCGATGGTCAGCGGCGTATGATGGTGCCTGCCAGCCCTCCAGAAATCAGTCACCATCTGTTTTGTTTTACTTATATTCAGGGAGAGGTTGTGGGATTCGCACCATGCCGTTAGCTGTTTCACCTCTATCCTGCCGATTCATCATTATTGCTGACGAGACCCACTACCATTGTATCATCTGCAACCTTGATGACGTGGTTGGTGTTAAATTTGGCAGTACAGTCATGGGTTAGCAGGGTGAACAAGAGGGGGCTCAGGATGCAGCCCTGGGGTGAACCTGTGCTGACTAAGATTGAATTTGATGTGTGGCTGCCTACCCTGACTGTCTGCTGCCTCTGCGTCAGGAAGTCTTGGACCCAGTTACAGGTACCAGTGTCCACGTCCGGCAACCTCAGCTTCTCCACCAGATGTTGTGGTACTGTGGTGGTAAATGCCGAGCTGAAATTGATTAAGAGGATCCTGGCATAGGAGTTCTTCCCCTCCAGGAACTTCAGAGAAAATACAAAGACATGGCACACATGATCAGCGCTGTCAGTGCCTTTAAGGCCAAGGTGGGTGTGTGCCTCTCAGGTGAGGAACGAAAGGTTGCTGCACTTCCCAAACCTAGAGAACATGTCACAAAACATCGGAAACAAAGATGCTCTTCTCCCCCAAGAATTCTACACCCACCTGGAGAAACTGGCATCCGAATTCAACGGGTGTTTTCATGAGTTAAACGACATAGGGGAGGTTGTTGCATTTACCTCCAACCCTTTCCTCCCCATTGAGATTGAGGAGGTGTCCGCGAAATTCCAGCAAGTATTCGCTTTACCAGTCGGAGTTGACATGGAGATAATTGATTTGCAAATGGCATCGAGTTGAACGCAAGATCAAGACACAGGGATTTTGGGGTCTTGTAAACACTGAAAAGTTTCCCCTCCTTTCATCTTGCTGACTTCAGGTGAGGGCCTGCTTTGGATCAACATATCTGTGTGAGATGGCCTTGTCACATGTGACAATAAGCAAGTCAAAGAACAGGTCTCGTCTAACTAACAGACATCTCACAGACAGTCCAGACTTGCTGTATCAAACTATGAGCCAGACCACACAGCACTGGCTGATAGTGTGCAACCACAGCCATCACACTGAAGGTGTGTGTGTGTGTGGGGGGGGGGGTGTCTCATCCACAGCCATCAGAGTGAGTATGGCCAGTTTGAAATATGATGTGTTGTGGGCTATTGTTTACAAAAGGATATGATGTGTGTTGTATGCTGTGTAACATGGAAAGTGAAGCAGTACTGCACGTGATTGGCTGAGGCCTGTAAGTGACTGATTGTTGAGGTTATTATGAATGGTGAATGAGTGATAGGCCTGGGGAAATATTGAACAATTTTAAAAAGACACCCTGGACAGGCTGCCAGACCATCACAGGGCTCACACACACAGGGACAACTTCGTACGGCCGATTCACCTGACCTACGTGTCTTTGGACTGTGGAAGGAAACCGGATCACCCGGAGGAAACCCACGCAGACACGGGGAGAACATGCAAACTCCACACAGAGGACGACCCGGGACGACCCCCAAGGTTGGGCTACCCCGGGGCTCGAACCCAGGACCTTCTTGCTGTGAGGCGACCGCGCTAACTGCTGCACCACCATTGACTGTTGTCATAAAATGTTGAATGATAGTTGTACTTACTTCTGATTCTACTCTTTGTATGATTAAATTAACACTTTATCTGTTGTCATAATTAAATTATAATTGGCTTGTGATCTTCGTGGGAGACAAATATTTGATAGGGGCTTTGAAACAAAAATAATTGGATTATGACTGACAGGTAACAAAATAAAATGTCAGTGGACCTGCACTGTGGGCTTGTTTTGTTTGTCATTTTTGCAAGAGGTAGATCTTGGCTTACATTTGGACTTGGGATGTGATCTTAGGCTTGAAAAGGTTGGTGACCACTGGTTTACGCGAAATTGCGGTTTAGGTTTTGTGCTTTTTTAGAGCGTTTCAGAGTTTATAAGGGGTTAGTGTTGGGGGGAATGTTATGTGCTGGAGTGTCATGTGACCCACACTGCCATCCCTGAAAAGTTTCAAAAAAAAATCTTAACATCTTTTAATTCCCACAGCTTCCAACCGGCAGGGACAATTTAACATAGACGTAGAGAAATGTGTCCTCTCTCACCCAGTGTCTCTCTCATTGTCACATGACTTCCGCTGTTTTAAATAACTTGCCTGCAGGCACAGACAGTGCTGACCAAACCTCCCATAGACTTCCATATCAAACCGAGCTCTTAATTTGTCAGAAACAGGGATGATGGCAGTTTTAAACTGTGACAGCTCCTATCCCATAAAAAGCAGGTACACATATAACACATTAGCGTCTTCACTATAGCCTTGTGATGCCCATTAAGAAAAAAAAATGTTGGTACGACTTGTACTTTTTCAGCCTGGATACACACCATAAAGCAGGCACACTCAACATTTCTCCAGAAATGTTCAAGTTCTATTTACTCTATTTCCAACAGCTGTGATGGTATATTCATTCATTCATTCATTCATTCATTAATTCATCAGCCGCTTCTCCAGGGTCGGGTCACAGTGGCCTCAAGCTAAGTAGGGCACTCCAGACGTCCCTCTCCCCAGCAACGCCCTCCAGCGCCTCCTGGGGGATCTCAAGGCGTTCCCAGGCCAGATTGGACATGTAGTCCCTCCAGTGAGTTCTGGGTCTACCCCGGGGTCTCCTCCCAGTTGGATGTGCCTGGTAAACCTCCAAAGGAAGGCCCCAGGAGGCATCCTAATCAGATGCCCGAACCACCTCAAGTGGCTCCTTTTGACGTGAAGGAGCAGCGGCTCTACTCCTAGCTACCTCCGGATGACCGAGCTCCTCACCCTATCGCTAAGGCTGAGCCCAGACACCCTAAGGAGGAAACTCATTTCAGCCGCTTGTATCCGTGATCTCACCCTTTCAGTCACTACCCAAAGCTCATGACCATAGTTGGAACTGACTGGTAAATTGAGAGCTTTGCCTTCTGGCTCAGCTCCCTCTTCACCACAACGGTCCGGTACAACATCCACATTACTGCTGAGCTGCACCAATCCAACTGTCAATCTCCCGCTCCATCCTACCCTCACTCGTGAACAAGAACCCGAGATACTTGAACTCCTTCACTTGAGCAACAACTCATCCCCAACCTGGAGGGAGCAATCAACCATTTTCCGGTACAGAACCATAATGAGGGTGTAGTTTTTACAATCTATGACACTTTAACTCTTTTGCCAAGAATCCAACTTCTTGCACTGCCAGAATTTTGACTTCATTTTTACAAATAGTTGATGTATTTCAGGGATGTTTCCCACTGATAAAGTGTCAGAGGGAAACGTGCAGGTTTTGAGTTCATAGGGTCATAGTTGGAATTCAAGATTGCTGGTCTAGTTCTGACTTTGAAAACATTTTGAAGCACTCTGCATGAGCGACAAAACTGTAAAGATCTCCAGTTCCACTTTTTATTCAATACCATTCAAGGTGTGGTCTGTTCTCCATAGCATTAAGTTGCTGCAGCAATCAGTATAAAAGTTGGATGTCAGTCAATGATAAGGTCATTTACCTATCCCTTATCAGTTGAGCATTAAGATTACTGCAATCCAAAACAGTCCTGTACATGTGATGCTGTGGTTGTTTCTTAGTACATTCATTGTGATACAGATTAACCTCTTACAACATTCAGTATTATTAAATACAAGTGTGAGACTTGTGACTCTTGTTTTATAGTAGGTCCAATGACATGTTTGACCCAGATTTCTTTCAGAGTTACTGGGATAAGTAATCTATTTCCTTTCTTTTAGCACAAGTACCAAAGTGCGTTCCTAAAGGTTGTTTAAGATTTTAGGTGAGATTTCATGCAAAAGCTTTTTACCGAACTAGGCCAAATTCTATGTTCACTGTCTACGTGTTTTGATGCTCAGTCCGAAAGTGATTAAACAACTGGTTGGAACAACTGGTCCAACTACTGAGGCAGTAGATGGGAAACAACTTAAAGAAGTGTTTAAAGTAAATATTTCTAGAGTGTCTCAGCCAGTTTTAGTTTAGCATGAATCAATGTGTGTGTTCGCTAATATCTTATGTTCTTCTTGGATATTATGAATGAGTTTGAAATTCTATCCACATTTAATGGTGTTATTATTAGCCACTACCTTTTTGAGAACATAACTGATGTGGGGCCCTCAGATGACACAGTGGACTACCACTAGCATTCCACTTTTAATTCTAGTGTTGCATCCAGCTCGATCAAGTGTTGCAGAGAATGCAATTCGCAGAGCTCCAAGACGGGAAGCCGGTAGGGGTAATGTGTCCTGCCAATGCAACTAGTGATTCCTACTGACAGTGAGGTGTCTACATCTTTGCAGAGTTATCTGGGGCTAATTACATGGGCTTCCACAGGCATTACATAACCCAAGAAAAACCTGAAGCTGTCTTTACCCCAGAAAAGCCTGAAGCTGTCTTTACCCCAGAAAAACCTGAAGCTGTCTTTACCCCAGAAAAGCCTGAAGCTGTCTTTACCCCAGAAAAGCCTGAAGCTGTCTTTACCCCAGAAAAGCCTGAAGCTGTCTTTACCCCAGAAAAGCCTGAAGCTGTCTTTACCCAAAAAAAACCTGAAGCTGTCTTTACCCAAGAAAAACCTGAAGCTGTCTTTACCCCAGAAAAGCCTGAAGCTGTCTTTACCCCAGAAAAGCCTGAAGCTGTCTTTACCCCAGAAAAACCTGAAGCTGTCTTTACCCCAGAAAAGCCTGAAGCTGTCTTTACCCCAGAAAAGCCTGAAGCTGTCTTTACCCCAGAAAAGCCTGAAGCTGTCTTTACCCCAGAAAAGCCTGAAGCTGTCTTTACCCAAAAAAAACCTGAAGCTGTCTTTACCCAAGAAAAACCTGAAGCTGTCTTTACCCCAGAAAAGCCTGAAGCTGTCTTTACCCCAGAAAAGCCTGAAGCTGTCTTTACCCCAGAAAAACCTGAAGCTGTCTTTACCCCAGAAAAGCCTGAAGCTGTCTTTACCCCAGAAAAAACGTGAAGCTGGCAGAAGTGGCCGGCGATGCCACTTTTATCTGAGAATGCATGTTATGCTACACTCTCTTAACCGATGTGAGGATTGAGCAATAGAAGGACCACAAGAAAATAGAATTGGATATGTCAAGTTGGGATGAAAAAGGGAGAAAACAAAAAAGATTACAATTGATTTAAGAAGCAACAGCCTTACTTTTTAGTGTGCAACTGTATCCGTGTCCAGTAGAGTGGTTTCATGGGTTTTGGTGGCTCCACCACAGTCTTCCTGGGAGGCTTCCCCTGTTCCATGCCTAGAGAGAAAAGACCAAAAGGCAGAGGAGGTGGCAGGGATCCTAAGCCTGGAGGAGCAAGCTTACCACAAGGGCCCGTTGGCAGAGAAAGGTACGGGGGCAGCCCACACCCAGGAGGTGGAGGAGGTGGAGGTGGGACCGCCATTCCAGGTAAAGGTGGTGGAGGCAAAGGTGGAACAAGGCCACAGGGAAGAGGAGGAGGTGCCACTGTGTATCCTGGAAGGGGCGGAGGAGGCAAGGGGGGTGGAGGTGGCATCAGTCCACCTGGAAGGGGTGGAGGAGGTGGAGGTTGTGACATTGGTCCTTCTGGGTTGGGGGGTTGAGTTGGGGGAGGAGGAGGCGGTATTGAACCTCTTGGAGGGGGAGGAGGATGTTGCATTAAACCTCCCAGAGGAGGTGGGGAAGGAGGAGGAGGATGAGGTTGTATTGAACCTCCCGGAAGGGGTGGAGGAGGTGGGGGAGGAGGAGGGTGTATTGAACCTCCTGGAAGGGGTGGAGGAGGTGGGGGAGGAGGAGGTTGCATTAATCGTCCCGGAAGTAGTGGGGGAGGAGGAGTTAGCACTGGACCTCCAGGAAGCGGTGGAGGGGGTGGGGGAGGTGGAGGGAGCATTTGTAATTCCGAAAGAGGCGATGGAGATGGAGAAGGTTGTGAGCCAGTGTCTTGCCGCTGCTGCTGCTGTTTACAAGTACACTTGAACTCTGCTTGCACTGCTTTGGGGGAGGTGGGCACACGTATACTGAGCTCACCACAAAGTTCTTGGTGTGCAGTCTCCTTCAAACCCCCTGTCTGAAACGACACCAAACTTGCCTCATTAATAACACAAGGCAGTTTGAACTTAAAGCTTTCATCCATGGGGGATGTCTGGACTGATTTGACCTCCAGGCAGCTCAAGTCCATCAGTGTTTCCGTTTGTAGATGGACGTCACACAAAGCCCTGAAAAAGCCTTCCTCGTTGCCACACTCCTGGTCTCTGGTGCTGACGGTTGTGACATTGTCTCTGTCCAGAATAGGAGGCTGTCTCTCCAGCTCAGCAATCTTGGTCCTGAGGTCTTCAATGGTTTGCTCCAGTTGTTGGATAACATTGATATGCTCTTCTTTCAGTTTCACTGAATTTAGGACACACTCCTCCTGGGAAGAAAAGACAAAGAAAAGAAAAGAAAAGGGGGTTAGAGTGGAAAAGGTGGGTTCATATTAGGATGTGCTGAAGAAACGAGATAGTCATTCGAATCATCATGCTGGAGCTCTTTAGAAATAGGCTGTTGACCTATGATGACAGAAGAACAGAGCAGTGTTTGCCCCCGACAATCTCTTAGTCAAGTTGGGGTGCCCTGTGGGTTTGGGCGGGGGGGGGGATCTGGGGGCGAGTGATCAGTGTGATGTCTCTTTTTTACATTTACTTGATTTTAATTGTACTGTCCAAACATCAACACATACATGCACAAAAACAATAATGTTAGGCAAAAAAAAAAATCTGTTAACTGCTGAACTGCCAACACAGTTCCCTAGTTTTGGCGCCGGCGCCGCCACATTAATAAATCTTCACAGCCCCTCCAATTTGGTTCGCTTTCGGTGTGCATCATATAGTTTTATTAATTTATACAAAAATCAATAAATAAACAGACAAAAAAAAGACGAATGACGGCGTTCCGCCCCCCCCTTTTTTTCTCCCCAATTTTACTTGGCCAATTACCCCACTCTTCTGAGCCACCCCCTCTGCTGATCCGGGGAGGGCTGCAGACTCCTCCGATACATGTGGAGTCACCAGCCGCTTCTTTTCACCTGGCAGTGAGGAGTTTCACCAGGGGGACGTCGTGCGTGGGAGGATCACACTACCCCCCCCCCCCCCAACAGGCACCCTGACCGACCAGAGGAGGCGCTAATGCAGCGACCAGGACATATACCCACATCCGGCATCCCAGCCGCAGACACGGCCAATTGTGTCTGTAGGGACGCCCGACCAAGCCGGAGGTAACGCGGGGATTCGAACAGGGGGATTCGAACCGGCGATCCCCGTGTTAGTAGGCAACAGAATAGACCGCTACGCTACCCGGACGCCTTAATGACGGCGTTTTAACTGTTGAACTGCCAAAAAACTTCCTAATTTTTGTCACAGGCTACATTTCGGCACAGGCTGTTTTTTTTGGGGGGGGGGGGTTGTGTTTTTTTTTTTTAATCAGCCATCTTTGGTATAAACGTCATAACTACCATGGACATAACTAATGTCACTCATCTCGCATAGCTAGACCTGCGTGTAAAACTAAAACGAGGCCTGGCAATGCAACATTTTTCATGTGATGACTGGCCACTCACGTTGCTTATTGGCTTAGCTAACGCTGCTTATTTTCTTAGCTAACGCTGCTTATTGGCTTAGCTAACGCTGCTTATTGGTTAAGCTAACGTTGCTTATTGGCTTAGCTATCGCTGCTTATTGGCTTAGCTAATGTTGCTTATTTTCTTAGCTAACGCTGCTCATTGGCTTAGCTAACGTTGCTTATTGGCTTAGCTAACGCTGCTTATTGGCTTAGCTAATGTTGCTTATTTTCTTAGCTAACGCTGCTCATTGGCTTAGCTAACGTTGCTTATTGGTTTAGCTAATGCTGCTTATTGATGTAACCG
The DNA here is from genome assembly GCF_029633865.1 of Lampris incognitus. Classification (NCBI taxonomy): domain Eukaryota; kingdom Metazoa; phylum Chordata; class Actinopteri; order Lampriformes; family Lampridae; genus Lampris; species Lampris incognitus. The sequence goes on from NC_079227.1 coordinate 41,975,828, forward strand.
GTTATGTTCTTGCCCGGTGCGGGATTCGATACGGATGTACTGCACCACAAGGCGACATCACTAACCGCTCGACTAAAGGGTCAGACCCGTTAGTTAGGGACTAATGTGTCTTATTAGTAGTTTACATTGGCTTAGCTAACGCTGCTTATTAGCTTCGCTAACATTGCTTATTAGCTTAGCTAACGCTGCTTATTAGCTTAGCTAACGCTGCTAATTGGCTTAGCTCACGCTGCTTATTGGCTTAGCTAACGTTGCTTATTGGCTTAGCTAACGCTGCTTATTAGCTTCGCTAACATTGCTTATTAGCTTAAGTAATGCTGCTTATTAGCTTAGCTAACGCTGCTTATTGGCTTAGCTAACGCTGCTTATTAGCTTAGCTAACGGTGCTTGCTCAACAGTGCGGAATGCACACCAACAGTTACTCAAATGTGACGTGAAAAGTAACGTTAACAGTGTGAACGGTGTTGAGAAAAAAACTTTCCCACTAAGACTTTTTTTTTTATCCAGGTAGTCATAGTCTCACTCATGTTCCATTTAAGGTGTGCGTGGCATTCTTGTGTAAGAAGTGGGGTTGTTATGAAGCATCTAGTGTGTTGGTGTAGTGTTGTGTGTCTGTCACGTCTCACTCTCAACCTTCACCGCTGGCTAGCAGAAATGTGAGCAGGAGAGCCGAGCGTGTAAGTATTTCCCTGCCAGTACATAGCCTCTCTAACAGCCGGCCCTATGTAGTGCCTCGCCATGGCGACACAGTAACTGGGTACACCTTGGACCCTGGCTGAACTACAAGGGACTCGGAGCACGTCCGGCCCCTAGACATGAGGTATGCAGGCCCACCAGTGTGTGGACATTCCCTGATGCCAACGAACCAGCCCCCAGCTATGGGTTAAATAGTGCCAAGTCAGGTCAGCCTTTGCTGCTACCATTATGACAGTAGATGGTACTATCTGCATCCGTTTCTACTGCCTTCTAGATTTGACTCTTCAGGCAAAGGCTAGGAGACGGTACCTCCGAATTCAAATTCAAGAATGTGCTGGCAGCATGGTGCTCGATGGTGTTTGCGGCAGAAGAGTCCAATAGGATCATGAGCCCTATCGGACCAATGGCAAAAACATCAGATGGCATGCAGAGAAACCACTCTGTTGGTCAATGGACGGCATCACCTGACATGTAAGCTGTCATTGCGGGGCAACCTCTTTAACTACTGAGCCTGCCCTGTTGCACTATGGCGTACCGCTTACGAATGGGTTCTGAGGTCTAGAGAGACTGTTCGGCAGGGGCACGACACCGACTGTCTTAACTACTGTGCAAGGCGTGATGTGAGGAGAGCTCGATCAACATTCATCTGTGACAAATGTGGACAATATTGTCGCTCTAATGTGGGCCTGATGGCCCACAGGCATGCTTGCCAAGCTTAAACTGTGCCAGTCATCATGGTTTTGAATGGACTGCTGAAGAAGCATGTTCCATTTAAGAGGATGATAAGGTGTGGACTATTGGGGTAATCCTGCTGTAGTGCTTCCTCACTATTGGAGTTCATGATTTTGAATGGCACAATAAAATCAACAACATGAAAACTGCAAATACTATTCCCAAGTGTCACTATCTCTGCTGTGTTTTGAACTGTAGTCAATGTACAACAGCCAAGAAGAGCTTCTGAGATCTCGGCTGCAGAGCTCGGGTTGAACACATGTTAACAGATGCAGGGATAGTGTTTTGGGGACGACCTGAAGAATGGTACCTCAAGAACAGTGGCCATGTGATCAGTTATACAGTTATCAAAACTATAACAGATTCAAGGCAAATAACACAACATATGGTCAACAGTATGAATGAGTTAGGCCCTTGATGTCCTAGGCAGAAAGACTACTTCCTTTCTGGAGTGCCAAGATCAGCCCCTTCGCTCAGAGGTTGAACTGTCAGGTCATGGGTTGAAGGTATGAGGGCTAAGAGATAAGGTTTCCTTTGTCTCTGCTGCCATTCAATTGTTAAATGGGAAATAGTATTTCACTGTTTTCTGGAGATGGCTTATTTGCATACTTCTGCATTTTGCCCTCGGTGCTGAATGAACTTCATCAAAACTCTTGGCCCGTTACTTCCTGTTGTTTGTTGTCCATCAGAGCTTTGGTGTTTTCTGTGGTTTTGTATGTTCGTTGCAAATCAATTTCCCTGTCCGGGACAATAAAGATACTTGGAACTTCAGACAAGGTTAACTGAGTCATTAAGATATTAATCAAATAAGTATATTTACCTTATGTTCACTGATCTCCTTTTTCTGTTGTTGCTTTAGACCCGAGAAGGCTGTGTTGTGTTCTGTTCAGACAGACAGGCAGTTACCATCAAGTCAAGTCAAACTTTAAGAATATATATATATACACACACACACACACACACAGATTTATATACATTATACACATTATCAACACTACTCATTCAATATTCTCATGAGAGTTGTCTGACAGGCTTTCCTCTAACTGTACCTATATATATATATATATATATATATATATATATATATATATATATATATATATATATATACACTACCGTTCAAAAGTTTGGGATCACCCAAACAATTTCGTGTTTTCCATGAAAAGTCACACTTATTCACCACCATATGTTGTGAAATGAATAGAAAATAGAGTCAAGACATTGACAAGGTTAGAAATAATGATTTGTATTTGAAATAAGATTTTTTTTACATCAAACTTTGCTTTCGTCAAAGAATCCTCCATTTGCAGCAATTACAGCATTGCAGACCTTTGGCATTCTAGCTGTTAATTTGTTGAGGTAATCTGGAGAAATTGCACCCCACGCTTCCAGAAGCAGCTCCCACAAGTTGGATTGGTTGGATGGGCACTTCTTTGAGCAGATTGAGTTTCTGGAGCATCACATTTGTGGGGTCAATTAAATGCTCAAAATGGCCAGAAAAAGAGAACTTTCATCTGAAACTCGACAGTCTATTCTTGTTCTTAGAAATGAAGGCTATTCCATGCGAGAAATTGCTAAGAAATTGAAGATTTCCTACACCAGTGTGTACTACTCCCTTTAGAGGACAGCACAAACAGGCTCTAACAGGTACTATTTAATGAAGATGCCAGTTGGGGACCTGTGAGGCGTCTGTTTCTCAAACTAGAGACTCTAATGTACTTATCTTCTTGCTCAGTTGTGCAACGCGGCCTCCCACTTCTTTTTCTACTCTGGTTAGAGCCTGTTTGTGCTGTCCTCTAAAGGGAGTAGTACACACTGGTGTAGGAAATCTTCAATTTCTTAGCAATTTCTCGCATGGAATAGCCTTCATTTCTAAGAACAAGAATAGACTGTCGAGTTTCAGATGAAAGTTCTCTTTTTCTGGCCATTTTGAGCATTTAATTGACCCCACAAATGTGATGCTCCAGAAACTCAATCTGCTCAAAGAAGTGCCCATCCAACCAATCCAACTTGTGGGAGCTGCTTCTGGAAGCGTGGGGTGCAATTTCTCCAGATTACCTCAACAAATTAACAGCTAGAATGCCAAAGGTCTGCAATGCTGTAATTGCTGCAAATGGAGGATTCTTTGACGAAAGCAAAGTTTGATGTAAAAAAAATCTTATTTCAAATACAAATCATTATTTCTAACCTTGTCAATGTCTTGACTCTATTTTCTATTCATTTCACAACATATGGTGGTGAATAAGTGTGACTTTTCATGGAAAACACAAAATTGTTTGGGTGACCCCAAACTTTTGAACGGTAGTGTATATATATATATATATATATATATATATACACTACCGTTCAAAAGTTTGTATATATATATATATATATACACTACCGTTCAAAAGTTTGGGATCACCCAAACAATTTTGTGTTTTCCATGAAAAGTCACACTTATTCACCACCATATGTTGTGAAATGAATAGAAAATAGAGTCAAGACATTGACAAGGTTAGAAATAATGATTTGTATTTGAAATAAGGTTTTTTTTACATCAAACTTTGCTTTCGTCACAGAATCCTCCATTTGCAGCAATTACAGCATTGCAGACCTTTGGCATTCTAGCTGTTAATTTGTTGAGGTAATCTGGAGAAATTGCACCCCACGCTTCCAGAAGCAGCTCCCACAAGTTGGATTGGTTGGATGGGCATTTCTTGCGTACCATACGGTCAAGCTGCTCCCACAACAGCTCAATGGGGTTCAGATCTGGTGACTGCGCTGGCCACTCCATTACCGATAGAATACCAGCTGCCTGCTTCTGCTCTAAATAGTTCTTGCACAATTTGGAGGTGTGTTTAGGGTCATTGTCCTGTTGTAGGATGAAATTGGCTCCAATCAAGCGCTGTCCACTGGGTATGGCATGGCGTTGCAAAATGGAGTGATAGCCTTCCTTATTCAGAATCCCTTTTACCCTGTACAAATCTCCCACCTTACCAGCACCAAAGCAACCCCAGACCATCACATTACCTCCACCATGCTTAACAGATGGCGTCAGGCATTCTTCCAGCATCTTTTCATTTGTTCTGCGTCTCACAAACGTTCTTCTTTGTGATCCAAACACCTCAAACTTGGATTCATCCGTCCACAACACTTTTTTCCAGTCTTCCTCTGTCCAATGTCTGTGTTCTTTTGCCCATCTTAATCTTTTTCTTTTATTGGTCAGTCTCAGATATGGCTTTTTCTTTGCCACTCTGCCCTGAAGCCCAGAATCCCGCAGCCGCCTCTTCACTGTAGATGTTGACACTGGTGTTTTGCGGGTACTATTTAATGAAGATGCCAGTTGGGGACCTGTGAGGCGTCTGTTTCTCAAACTAGAGACTCTAATGTACTTATCTTCTTGCTCAGTTGTGCAACGCGGCCTCCCACTTCTTTTTCTACTCTGGTTAGAGCCTGTTTGTGCTGTCCTCTGAAGGGAGTAGTACACACCGGTGTAGGAAATCTTCAATTTCTTAGCAATTTCTCGCATGGAATAGCCTTCATTTCTAAGAACAAGAATAGACTGTCGAGTTTCAGATGAATGTTATCTTTTTCTGGCCATTTTGAGCGTTTAATTGACCCCACAAATGTGATGCTCCAGAAACTCAATCTGCTCAAAGGAAGGTCAGTTTTGTAGCTTCTGTAACGAGCTAAACTGTTTTCAGATGTGTGAACATGATTGCACAAGGGTTTTCTAATCATCAATTAGCCTTCTGAGCCAATGAGCAAACACATTGTACCATTAGAACACTGGAGTGATAGTTGCTTGAAATGGGCCTCTATACACCTATGTAGATATTGCACCAAAAACCAGACATTTGCAGCTAGAATAGTCATTTACCACATTAGCAATGTATAGAGTGTATTTCTTTAAAGTTAAGACTAGTTTAAAGTTATCTTCATTGAAAAGTACAGTGCTTTTCCTTCAAAAATATGGACATTTCAATGTGACCCCAAACTTTTGAACGGTAGTGTATATATATATATATAAGCAAGAGTGTATGTTTGTATGTTCGCTTAAAACTCCAGAAATACTCATTGTAGAACAAAAAGAAAGGTATATTTAGAATCAGCACTTTCCAAAGATTGCCCAGTTCGAAAATATTTCAAAAACCAAGTAAAAAATGTCATATATTTGTGAAATTGAGTGTATTTTGTAGCAATTTGTGGTGGTGGCACCAGCGGCGGCGACGGATTTACAGCGATTAATACACACATTGGCAAAGAAGCTTGATGAATGGATTGAAAATTATGACATTTGATCATTTTCGTCATTAAGATTCATTTATTCGACATTCGTTTATCACATGTATTACATCATAAATTATCCTATATTGCATCATCGATTATATCGTGAAGATCAGATCGTGTCGGTTGTTTTGGTGAGAACATTTTCCCCGGGCAACGCCGGGTACCTCTGCTAGTAAATAAATAAGTACTCAATTTAACTTCTGTACGATGGTATTTTGGGGGATCTGGTAGTTTAGTGGTTGTCAATGTACTTACATAGAATAACAACACAACAATCTTCAGGAATTTATCCAAGGAATGACGACTATATGCAGGTGAAACAGGGAGGAAATAATGCGATGGTGCAGAGTGCAAAGACGCAGGAATAAATAACAGCACCACGTAGCCTACTATGTAAGGGTCTTATACATCAGACTATGTGTGGCACCGGGCCTCGGCTTGCTCAGGCTGGTCTGCACCTGCTGACATGTCATACTGTCAAACTACTGGAACAGTTTGCAATGTGCACTTGCTTCATGACTCTGCCCTCATGAGGGTGTGATCTGAACACTGTTTTTATTCTTCTTTGATGAGAAAACCCCCTTTCACCTGGCACCATGGAGCTGGGGACAGTTAAACCAAGCTGGGCCTGTACTTCATTGAGGTCATGTAAGAGAAACCCACACACGTAGGTACTCCTAGTAGACTAGTATATCTGATTTAGAAACTAGCGCATAAATTCCGTTCCATTCCATTGTCCGAACCGCTTATCCTGCTCTCAGGGTGGCGGGGATGCTGGAGCCTACCCCCACCAGCAGTCATTGGGCGGCAGGCGGGGAGACACCCTGGACAGGCCGCCAGGCTATCACACACACACACACACACACACACATTCATACCCATACACACATTCAGGGACCATTCTAGTACTGGTGATTCACCTGACCTACATGTCTTTGGACTGTGAGAGGAAACCGGAGCAGCCGGAGGAAACCCACACAGACACAGGGAGAACATGCAAACTCCACACAGGACCACCCGGGACGACCCCCAAGGTTAGCACATAAATAAAAGTATAAGATAAAAGAATAAAAGCCATTATTTTAGTGAACAAACAATGAAGGACACTCTTTTTCTATGCATTTTTCCCCGACAATTTAACAGGCAAGTTTTTTTCCGGTTTTGAGTGTTTTTAATCAGCCAAATGCCGGCTATGTCCAGCCAGCTGAAATGCTGCTTTAAATGCATGTCCATCCATACTCCCCACATGTATATTGTGCGCTTACCAATGTTTGTATGCCCATCTGTCCGTATATGTGTATATGTATCACACCATGCTATCACGCCATACTATCACTTCACACTATCACACCACACTGTCAAACCATGCTATCACACCATTCTATCACATCAAACTATCACACCACGCTATCACATCAAACTATCACATCACACCACGCTATCACACCACGCTATCACATCAAACTATCACACCACACTATCACATCAAACTATCACACCACACTATCACATCAAACTATCATGCCATGCTATCATACCACACTGTCACACCACACTGTCACACCAGACTATCACACCACGCTATCACACCATGTTATCACACCATGCTATCACACGTGGTGTGAGCTACATGCTGATACATGCTCCCCACACATCCATCTTGGTCCATCTTGGTCTACTGGGTGCATGTTTCTGGTCTTACCAGCCTCCGCGTATTTGAGTTCGGGCTTGTTTTCTCCTCCAGGTACCAGCGGAGGCCAGATTCCCTTGATCTGGCCTGGTAGTCTCCCCTCAAATGCCTCCATTGAGTGGGGGGGTTGGTTGACTGCAGCCCATGTATAAAGCTGGTCTTGCTGTGAATAAAGAGAGTAATGTGGGGTCAGGATGAGATGGAAAATATACTGCTCAAAAACATAAAGGGAACACCTAAAAACACAATATAGACCTCGATGAATGAAATATTTCAGCTGAAAATCTTTATTTATTACACAGAGGAACGTGTTTAGAGCAAAATAACCTAAGAATGATCAATGGAAATCAAAATCATTAGCCCATTAAGGTCTGGATTCAGAATCATACTCAAAATCAAAGTGGAAAATGAGAGCATAGGCTGATCCAACTTCTGTGGAAATTCTTCAAGACGATTCAAAATGAGGCTCAGTAGTGTGTGTGGCCTCCACGTGCCTGTATGCACTCCCTACAACGTCTGGGCATGCTCCTGATGAGACGACGGATGGTCTCCTGAGGGATCTCCTCCCAGACCTGGATCAGGGCATCGGTCAACTCCTGGACAGTCTGTGGTGCGACATCGCGTTGGCGGATGGTACGAGACATGATGTCCCAGAGGTGCTCGATTGGATTCAGGTCTGGGGAACGTGCAGGCCGGTCCATAGCATCAATGCCCTCGACATACAGGAACTGCTGACACACTCTGGCCACATGAGGACGAGCATTGTCATGCATGAGCAGGAACCCAGGGCCCACTGCACCAGCATATGGTCTGACAATGGGTCTGAGGATCTCATCCCGGTACCTAATGGCAGTCACGGTACCTCTGGCTAGCACGTAGAGGTCTGTGCGGCCCTCCAAGGATATGCCTCCCCAGACCATCACTGACCCACCGCCAAACCGGTCATGCTGGAGGATGTTGCAGGCAGCAGAACGTTCTCCACAGCATCTCCAGACTCTCTCACGTCTGTCACATGTGTTCAGTGTGAACCTGCTCTCATCTGTGAAGAGCACAGGGCGCCAATGGCGAATCTGCCAACCAAGATGTTCTCTGGCAAAGGTCAATCGGGCTGCACGGTGTTGGGCTGTGAGCACAGGCCCCAATTGTGGACGTCGGGCCCTCATACCATCCTCATGCATTCTGTTTCTCACTGTTTGAGCAGAAACCTGCACATTAGTGGCCTGTTGAAGGTCGTTTTGTAGGGCTCCGGCAGTGCTCCTCCTGTTCCTCCTTGCACAAAGGACCAGATAGCGGTCCTGCTGCGGGGTTGTTGTCCTCCTGCGGCCCCCTCCACGTCTCCTGGTGTACTGGCCTGTCTCCTGGTACCTCCTCCATGCTCTGGACACTGTGCTGGGAGACACATCAAATCTTCTTGCCACAGCACGCATTGATGTGCCATCCTGGATGAGCTGCACTACCTGAGCAACTTCTGTAGGTTGCAGATACCGCCTCATGCCACCTCTAGTGGTGAGGGCACTAGCAAAATGAAAAACTAACCAAAGATCGGCCAGAAAAGATGAGGAAGGCAAATGGTCTGTGGCCACCACCTGCAAATCCATTCCTTTTATAGGGGTTGTCTTGCAAATTGTCTAATTTCCACCTGGTGGAAATTAGACAATTTACCAACAGGTGAAATTGATTCACAAATCAGTGTTGCTTCCTAACTGGACAGGTTGATATCTCAAAAGTGTGATTGACTTGGAGCTACATTGCATTGCTTATGTGTTCCCTTTATTTTTTTGAGCAGTGTACTTTAAATGGTTTGGTTTTTAATAAAAATTGCACTGGCACAAATTTCCCTCATTTCAGCTGAAAGCTCATATGTAGTATTTTCTCTTGTGTAAACAAGTACAATAAGGCTCAGAACTGGAATATCTGTGTTCAGTTCAATAACAGACATCATCAATGACATACTTCAATGTTATCCTTGGCTGTAATTTTAAATACTTATAAAAATAAAAACCTCATGAAAATGCTGATCATCCTATAAAACAGCACACATAAAACACGACTTTCGTTCGGTCCTCGTGTAGTTGAGTTGTACATTAAATACATACATTGTGTAAATACATTAGACACCATATAGAGGCCTCAAGTCTCTTGAAAAAGACCAGACATGGAAACCCTTTAACTTACAGACCAATTATTACACAATACAAGCCAGCGATATAAGTGTAAAGTGGAAGTGGTTTAGCTAAGATGATTTAGCCAAGGTGATTTAACTAAGATGATTTAACAAGCTGATTTAATTAAGGTGATTTAACTAAGGTAATTTAACTAACCTGATTTAACTAAGCTGATTTAACTAAGCTGATTTAATTAAGATGATTTAAGTAATGTAATTTTACTAAGATGGTTTAACTAAGGCTATTTAACTAAGATGATTTAATTAAGGTAATTTAACTAAGATGATATAACTAAGATGGCTTAACTAAGGTGATTTAATTAAGATAATTTAACTAAAGTGATTTAACTAAGGTGATTTAACTAAGATGATTTAATTAAGGTAATTTCACTAAGATGATTTAATTCAGATGATTTAACCAAGGTGATTTAACTAAGGTGATTTAACTATGATTTAACTAAGCTAATTTAAGTAAGATGATTTAACTAAGGTGATTTAACTAAGATGATTTAATTAAGATGATTTAACTAAGGTGATTTAATTAAGATGACTTAACTAAGATGATTTAACTACGGTGATTTAATTAAGGTGATTACTGAGCAACATGACTAAAACAGGCTTTTCCCTAGCGCTGCTTTGCTTCCTGGTCATTACAGCGTTGTGTGAATTAGCTTCTACCCTGGTTCTCAGGGGTCGACAAAGCGGACCTAATAGTTTCAATCAGTACCCTGTGAGGGCACAGCACCGATCCGGTATGGAGCCTTGACTGATCCGGTATAGTCTAGTCAATCCACATACTGATTTGGTAAAATGTTATTTGGGGCACAGGTAACGCACTGGATGCCACCCCAGCATTCATCCACTTGAGCCCGTGGCTGTCACCTGACAACGTGGTGTGGAATATAATCTAGATTAAACACTGTACTGGAAAATCCAATTGTGTCAAATCGGTATTCTGGATCCTTTGTGCTAAAGGGATGCATATAATGAATATAACTATAAAATACATATTAAAGGGCGTCCGGGTAGTTTAGCGGTCTATTCCGTTGCCTACTAACACGGGGACCGTAGGTTCGAATCCCCGTGTTACCTCCGGCTTGGTCGGGCGTCCCTACAGACGCAATTGGCCGTGTCTGCGGGTGGGAAGTCGGATGTGGGTATGTGTCCTGGTCGCTGCACTAGCGCCTCCTCTGGTCGGACGGGGCGCCTGTTCGAGGGGAGGAGGGGGAACTGGGGGGAATAGCGTGATCCTCCCACGCGCTACGGCCCCCTGGTGAAACTCCTCACTGTCAGGTGAAAAGAAGCGGCTGGTGACTCCACATGTATCGGAGGAGGCATGTGGTAGTCTGCAGCCCTCCCCGGATCGGCAGAGGGGGTGGAGCAGAGACCGGGACGGCTCAGAGGAGTGGAATAATTGGCCAAGTACAATTGGGGAGAAAAAGGGAGAAAAATCCCCCCCCCCAAAAAAAAATAAATATATAACTTTGTTAAAAGAAACAGTCAACGGTAGGGAAAGTGCTCAACCAATAAGGAGCAAAATAATCAAATCACTAGTAGTTCACCTCTGTTGCATTTTGCCTCAAAGAAAGGGGGATGTGACGATTGGATGCTGTTACACGTTCTGCCCACTAGGTGACACCAGCTGTTAGTACTTACCTGAGAGATCTATGCGAACTAGATAGGATTAGATGAAGAAGACACACTAAGAATGCACGTGGATGTAACGGAATGAGCTGTGTAATGAGTTAAGAGTGGAATAAACAAGCCTCATCCTTCTAAACCCGAACTTAACATGTGCATTCTTAGTGTGTCGTCTTCATCTGCTCGGAGACACAAACTGACAAGAGTAGGATGATAGCCTACGCTTGTCAGTTTGTGTCTCCTTTTCTTCTTTTTTAGATTTGCTTGCACTTCCTTTTATCCATAAGTTCGGTCTACTTGGCTTTCTGGTTTCTCTTGTGGACCTTCTCACCCCAGCTTCACTTGGAGGGTTTATGTTGGTGTCAGTGTTACAGTCCATAGGAGGTGTGTAGATGGACTGAGATTCACTGTGGGCTTCACTGAGCTCACCGACAGTCTCTGGTGGAGTCTTTAACAGACTGCAACGACTGCGTGTGAAGATTTTTCCGTCCTCAGTTCTCACCGTGAACGATCGTGGAGCTACCAACCTCCTGCAGAACCGTCGCTTTTGTCTTCCATCCATCAGCACCCTCAATCCTGACTGTGTCATTGCTGGAGAGTGGAGGAAGATGCTTGGCTATGTTGTAGACTTGACTTTTGGGTAGTGCGGAACTTCCTCTTCATCAGCAGCTCAGCAGGTGATAGGCCGCACTGGAGAGGTGATGCTCCGTAACTGAGTACAGCCAATACGGATCCGAGTCACTGTCGGCTGCTTTCTTTAGGAGTTGCTTGAGAATGTGGACTCCTTTTTCAGCTGGCCTATTTGACTGTGCATAGTGTGGACTTGACGTCACATGCTGGAAATCATATTGCTCTGCAAACCTCTGCCGCTAAAGCATGGGCCGTTGTCACTCACCACGGTGTGTGGAATGCCATGCCTGGCGAAGATTGATCTTACATGTGTTATGACACAGGTTGACGACGTATTTGCTAATAATGCCATTACAGGGAAGTTTGAATAGACATCAATTACCACAAAATAGTCTTTACCTCTGAGATGAAACAAGTGCCTTCCCACTTTGGGCCATGGTGCTGTTGGCACATCAGCTACCACCATGGGCTGTTTGCTCTGCTTGTTTCTATGCCTCTGGCATGTGTCACATTTGCTTACCATTGTTTCAATGTCGGGCAGCACGGTGGCGCAGTGTTTAGCGCGTTCGCCTCACAGAAAGAAGGTCCTGGGTTCGAGTCCCGGGGTAGTCCAACCTTGGTGGGTCATCCCGGGTCGTCTTATGTGGAGTTTGCATGTTCTCCCCGTGTCTCCGTGGGTTTTCTCCGGGGGCTCCGATTTCCTCCCACAGTCCAAAGACACATGTAAGTCAGGTAAATTGGCCGTATCAGATTGTCCCTAGGAATGAATGGGTGTGAGTGTGTCGGCCCTGTGATGGCCTGGCGGCCTGTCCAGGGTGTCTGCTCGCCTGCCGCCCAATGACAGCTGGAATAGGCTCCAGAATCCCTGAGAGCAGCATAAGCAGTTAAGACAATGGATTGATGGATGGATGGATGTTTCAATGTCTTTGTTAATTCCGGGCCAGAAGACTGACTCTCGCCCTCCTTTTGCCCTTTTCAATGCCGAGGCGGCATTCGTGTATCTTGTGTAGTATGTCCATTCTCAAAGCTTGTGAGATGACAATCCTGCCCTTTTTTAGCAACATTCCATCCACAATACTAAGTTCACTTCTGACATGGTAAAACTGTGGACATGAACCCACTGGGCATCCCTCATCCATGTTTTGAATTACATGCTGCAGCTGTGTCCTTTGCTGTTGCCTCCGGTATCTGCCTCGACTTTGCGTCTGACACAGGCAGCGCAGCAGACACCATGTTCACATGGCATTGAATATCCTCATCTGTTGTACTCACGCCGTTGCCTGTATGCGCTCTGGAGAGGGCGTCGGCGAGTACCAGGTGCTTTCCTGGAGTGTAAACTAGTTCAAAGTCGTACCTCTGCAACTTCATCATCAAGCGTTGAATCCATGGAGACATCTCCTTTAGATTCTTCTTGATGATAGCGACCAGCGGCCGATGATCTGTCTCTACGGTGAAATATGGCAGTCCATATACATAGCTGTGAAACCGCTCTCAGCCATAAGTCAGTCCCAAGCATTCTTTTTCGATCTGGGCATATCAGCATTCAGATTTTGTCATTGTTCTGCCTGCGCAGTGTTTATTTTGATGTAATACCACTTTCAACCACTGGGTAGCTGCATGCTATTGTTTTGATGTGATTTAGCGCCACGTGCACAAGAAGAAGAATGAAACAGGAAGTGCAGTTACAGTAGTTCAGTTGTTAAACGACCTCAGTCTGATATGCTGAAAGAAAGTAGAAAAAGTTGTTGCATGTCTCAATCTTCGCTCATCATTCTGTTTAATGCCATCAGAAAGCAATGACTGTAAGATAAATAATAGTGTACATCTTTGGTAACGTTTGTAGGTGTATATTGTGTAGTGTGGTGACCCACATCTATATAACTAGAGACATTCACCAAAGAGATAATGCACTTCCGCTTCCGGTACAGAGTTCAGTGTCGTTGTCGAACGTATGACATGCAAAGTTGGAGCTAGTAAACTACCTCGACTACGTCTACTCTCACGTCTCCTGTCTCGTTGTTTTCTAACTCCACACTGGTGACCCCGACGTGATCGAACTACTAATACGAGTATGTCTGACAACGACGACGCCGGTGCTAACAACATGGCTATTGCTAACGCTAGCATTTACGCCGCTACTGTGAAGCTACCCGACTTTTGGCAGCATAATCCACGGCCGTGGTTTCAACATGTGGAAGCCCAGTTCCAGCTGAGAGGGATGACGCAGGATGCAACGCAGTACTTCCACGTAGTGGCGGCGTTAGACGCATCGACAACGGCGCGAGCAATGACGCTGTTGGAAGCTCCGCCAGCTGCTGGCAAGTACGATGCTATAAAGACATTCCTCCTGAAGCTATTTGAACTGTCGGAGCTGGAGAAGGCAGACCGTTTACTGTCCCCGAATGGCCTCGGCGACGGCAAACCGTCTGAGTTGATGGAACAAATGCTGTCTGTGCTGGGATCGGCTGATCCGGCCTTTCTTTTCACACACATTTTTCTGAGGCGGCTCCCCGCACCTGTACGCACAGCACCGGCCAGTTCTCCTCTCGCCGCCTCCAAGGACTACCGTTCTCTGGCTGCTGAAGCAGACAGGGTTTTCCTGGCCAACCGGCAACAGTTTGTGCATGCCCTGCTACCCCACCAGACCGCCCCACCACCACCTGTGTACGACTATATGGACACCGCGGCTGCGGTGACAGCCCGCCGCCAACCTGACGACGGGCTCTGTTATTACCATGCCAGGTTTGGGGCAAAAGCAAAACGGTGTCGCAAACCCTGCAGTTACAGGGTTCAGGGAAACGCCAAGGCCGGCGCTCGTTAACGGCTATGGGCGCCGGCCGTGACTGCAAGCTGTTGTTCATCAGAGACTCCTTGTCGGGCCGGCGGCTGCTGGTTGACTCTGGCGCTCAACGCAGCATACTACCAGCACAAGCTGTGGACACGATGACCGACAGTCACGGCCCCCAGATGGACGCCGCCAACGGCACGTCCATTCGGACGTACGGTATCAGACATGTGGACGTGTGTTTTGGCGGCCGACGTTTCGGCTGGGACTTTGTGATGGCTGCTGTATCCACCCCGCTCCTAGGTGCGGATTTCCTCTGTGTTTTCAACCTGCTGGTGGATGTTAAAAACTGTCGCGTGATTGATGCCGTCTCTTTTGCGTCATACCCCTGCACGCTTGGGGGCGCTGGAGCGCTGTGCCTCGCTAACACACTCTCCACCGGGGATCCATACCAACGCCTGCTCGCAAATTTCCCCGAGCTCACCACACCCACCTTCTCCTCGGCGGTGGCCAAGCACGGCGTGGAACATCATATCACCACAGTGGGCCCCCCAGTTTACGCCCGGGCCCGACGCCTCGACTCGGCCAAGCTCGCAATAGCCAGGGAGGAGTTTTCGACTGTGGAGCGCCTCGGCATTGTCCGCCGTTCTGACAGCCCGTGGGCTTCCCCTCTTCACATGGTTACTAAGGCCGACGGGGGTTGGCGCCCGTGCGGGGACTACCGTCGCCTAAACAATGCCACGACCCCCGACCGGTACCCCATACCGCACATACAAGATTTCTCTACCCACCTGGCGGGCGCTGCCATCTATTCCAAAATCGACTTAGTGCGGGGGTATCACCAAGTGCCGGTCCACCCACTGGATGTCCCAAAAACGGCTGTCATCACACCCTTTGGGCTCTTTGAGTTCTTACGTATGCCTTTCGGCCTTAAAGGGGCGGCGCAGACGTTTCAGCGCCTTATGGATTCTGTGCTCCGCGACATGCCATTTTTGTTTGTGTACTTAGACGACATCCTCGTGGCCAGCGCGTCGGCGGAGGAACACATGACGCACCTCAGACAGCTGTTCGACAGGCTCAGCGAACACGGCCTCATCATCAACCCAGCTAAGTGTCAGTTCGGGGAGTTGTCCATCACCTTCCTCGGGCACCACATCACTCCACAGGGGGCCGTTCCCCTCCCTGCCAGGGTTGAGGCTGTCACCATGTTCCCCCGCCCCCGCACTGTACAGTCGCTGCAGGAATTCCTGGGCATGGTGAACTTTTATAACCGTTTCCTGCCCCGTGCCGCCCACATCATGCGTCCCCTGTATGAGGCCCTGCGGGGTAAGAAGTCTAAGGACGAGCTGGACTGGTCTTCGGGGATGGACGAGGCTTTTGTGGCCGCCAAGACCGCGCTGGCCAACGCTGCGCTGCTAGCTCACCCGTCGCCTGCCGCCCCCATAGCCCTTACAACGGATGCCTCCGACTACGCCGTGGGGGCCGTGTGTGAGCAGTGGGTGGGGGGGGGGGGCTGGCAGCCGTTGGCGTTCTTCAGTAAACAACTCCGTGAGAGCGAGCGCAAATACAGCACCTTTGATAGGGAACTACTGGGTCTCTTCCTCGCAACCAGACACTTTAGGTTCCTATTGGAGGGCCGACAGTTCACCGCTTTCGTGGACCACAAACCGCTGACGTTCTGTATGGCCAAAACCTCAGAACCGTGGTCTGGGCGTCAGCAGCGCCATCTCGCGGCGGTTTCCGAGTTTACCACGGACATACAACACGTGTCGGGCAAGGATAACTCCGTCGCCGACTGCCTTTCACGGGCGGTTGTTAACGCAGTTCACTTGGGACTCGACTACGCCGCTATGGCAGCGGACCAAGCCAAGGACGCGACCGTTCAAGACTACCGGTCGACCCCTACGGCGCTACGGCTGGAGGACGTGACGTTCGACGCGGCCAACACCACCCTCCTCTGTGACATCTCCATCGGTCAACCGCGCCCCCTGGTGCCTACTTCCTGGCGGCGCCGAGTTTTCGACACCGTCCACGGCCTTTCCCACCCGGGAGTGAAGGCCTCGACCAAGCTGGTGAGCGTCAAGTTTGTTTGGCCTGGGCTCCGTAAGGATGTTAGAGCCTGGGCCGGCCCGTGTGTGGCGTGCCAACGCGCCAAGGTGCACCGCCATACCAAGGCCCCTTTGGCGCCGTTTGTGGTTCCAGAGAGGCGGTTTGACCACGTCAATGTTGACCTGGTGGGTCCCCTGCCCCCCTCCCGTGGTTATAGGTTCCTCCTCACTATTGTGGACAGGGCCACCAGGTGGCCAGAGGCTATTCCCTTGTCCTCCACGACGGCAGCAGAGGTAGCACTGGCGTTCATCGGCTGCTGGGTGGCCCGTTTCGGCACGCCGGGTGACATCACGAGCGACCGGGGCTCCCAGTTTACCTCGGAGCTCTGGACGGCGGTCGCTGAGCACCTGGGGGTGAAGATCCACCGCACTATGGCGTACAACCCGCAGAGCAACGGACTTTGTGAGCGGTTCCATCGGGACATGAAAGCCGCTCTGCGGGCAAGCCTCACTGGCTGCGACTGGATGGACCGGCTCCCATGGGTCATGCTCGGCCTGCGTTCGGCCCCGAAGGAAGACCTCCAGACCTCCTCCGCTGAGCTGGTGTATGGCCAGCCCCTGCGAGTTCCGGGGGAGTTTCTTCCGGATGCTACGGCTCCCTGGTCGGCCGCCTCTCACCTCAGTGCGTCCCGGAGCGCTGCCGGTGCCTTCGCTCCCGTTCCGATGTCTCAACACTGCCTCCCCCGGTCCTACGTCCCCAAGGATCTGCCATCGGCGAGGTACGTCTTCATTAGGCACGACAGCCATCGGTCCCCGCTGCAGCCCCCATACGACGGGCCCTTCCGCGTCCTGGAGGCGGGGGATAAGAACTTTGTGGTGGACATGGGGGGCAGGCCGGAGCGGGTCGCTATAGACCGTCTCAAGCCCGCTCACTTGGACATTGGGGAGCCAATGCAATTGGCCCTACCCCCGCGGCGGGGGCGCCCTCCTAGGTCGGCCCCGGCACCTGCCTCTGGTCCTGCTTCGGCCCCGCCTATGGCCCGGGTTTCGGCCCCGTCAGGATTTATCACCCAGAAGTGATTCACGTCCTTCATTCACGACAGAGAAGAGTAGGTGATGCACTTTCCTTTCACTGTAACACTCAGCTTGCATGCGCCTAAACACTCGATTGGCTGCCCATTGTAGTTTTTCAATCCAGACGTTTTCCTTATCTGTGGCTCATTTTGCATTTCTTTGATATTTGACAGCTGATGATTGTTTATAGCATTAAACAGGCTTGTACTGTCTCATAGAGAATTTACTTGACTAACTGGATTATACACACACACACACACACACACACACACACACACACACACACACACACACACACATTTATCATAGTTATATAAATCAGCAATTACCAACCTTTAACATCTATTAAACATGTACAGTACTTTGTCATGTCCATGTGATGAATTGGCCTATACAGTCATGACATATATGTGCCTGCCAGATGCAGTCAGTTATGTCATCCATATGCTACTTCAGTAAAAGTCGCACTCGAGTGATGGTGCAGAGCAATCCAGGTTCTACCGTCTCTTCTTGCGTGTTTTCTCAGGTGATAAAGAGCTGTGTATTAAACATCACTGTGCGTCCGCATACCACACGCATAATACAGGTGGGTTGGAGCGATTTTATCAGACCCTCAAATCGCTGTTGCGCGCCGACTGTACGGAGATGGACGGAGACTGGGAGGATGGTTGACCATGGCTCATGCTATCCGCTAGACGGGTAATGCAGACGAGCACCGGGTGAGGTCTGGGCACGCTGTGCGCGACCCGCTTGCAGTTTTTCAGGCAGATGGGAAAGAGGCTGACCTGCCTGTGAATCTTGTGGAATATGTGAATGGGTTTAGGCAGAATCCTTACGCAGCGGGTGAGTTAGCGCAAGAGAAACTGGCAACTGCACAGTCAAAAATGAACAAACTTTATGATCGTAGAGCGGAGCGTCGTGAGTTTGGCCCTGGAGACCAAGTTTTGGCTCCAGGTTTCAGGCAAAAATTCATTGGGCTTTATTCTATTGTGAATAAACTGTCTGTAAAATACTGCGCCTTCCAACCCCCGAAAAGAGAAAAGCCATTCAGTTGTGTCATGTGAATTTGCTGAAGGTGTATTACTCTCGGGCTGCGTCTGAGGCTACCAAACCATGCGTAGTCGGTTCTGAGGTACAGACTAGTCCTGCTCTGTTGATGGAATCCAGGTCAGGGGCCCAGGTGCATGCTGCGGCAGAGCATGCGGACAGAATGCCTGGGACCCGGATGATCCCATTGTGTGCGGTCGGCTAAAAAAATTCAGACACGGGCAGAACATGCAAACTCCACACAAAGGACGACCCGGGACTAACCACAAGGTCGGACTACCCCGGAGGTCGAACCCAGGACCTTCTTGCTGTGAGGCGACCGCGCTAACCACTGCGCCACTGTGCCGCCCCTGAGGTAGAGTATATGTTGCAAAGTTAAAGCCTCCTTCCTCCAGTTGGGCATCCCCCAGTCTGCTCATTGAAAAGCCAGATAAACCTCCACGTAGACAACACCACTAAACCGGATTCATTTCCTCAGCCGTGCATGGGGGACTGCATTGATCAAGTGGGCCCTGCTAAGTTTGTGAGTAGATTCGTTTGTTGAAGGGGTAGTGGCAGGTCCCACCCTCAGCACGTGCAGGTGAGATCTCGGCTTTCATTACTCCATTCGGGCTGTGCGAGTATACAGTCATGCGCTACGGACGTAGGAATGTGTCGACAACGTTCGAACGTCGGATGAAAACGGCTGTCTCGGGGCTGGAGGGGTGTGCGGTCTATTTGGATGATGAGGTGATTTTCAGCGACTCGTGGGATGCACACGTTCGGCAGATTAGGGCTCTGTTCCATCACATGGCCGAGGCGTGTCTCACCGTCAATCTGGACAAAAATGAGTTTGCCGATGTGGTCGTGCGGGGTCAGGTGCGATCTGTGCATGAAAATGCGCTGGCAGTGGAAAAGTATACCCCCCCCACCTCCAAGAAAAAAATTAATGCGGTTTCGTGGTCTTGTTGGCTATTACCATAGCTTTTGTGAGAATGTTGCACCGTGGTTGTGCCGTTAACTGACTTGCTTAAAAGTATGGTGAAATTTGTGTGGTCCCCCAAGGGTCAAAGTGCATCTGAGCATGTTAACCTCTTGTTGTGTTCGGCCCCTGTTCTGGCTGCACCACGGCTGGATTTAACTCCAGGTGGATGCTAGTAATGTGGGTACTGGCGCAGTTGTTACGGGTTGTGCAGGAGGACCCAGACGACCACTCGGGAGGCGGAGGACTCTTAGTAATGTTTAATGAAAAGTAACAAAGGGAGAAAATAATAAGGGAGAGAGAAATGCGGGCTGTGTATGGTGCTCAGGTAGTTTTGTTTGTGGGGAGTGTGAATACGCTATGTGTAGTGATAGGCGGTAATGTGTCTAGCTGTGTTAGTGTAAATTATCCTAAGTGTGCTTAATATGTGAATGGGGCGTTGTGTAAGTGTGCGAGTACCAGCAAAAATACCAGTGCAAAGGCAAAGGGGGATCAAGGAGTAGTCTGAGTTCAAAGCCAATGTAGTAGTTCGAGGAGGTTGGTTGGCAGGCGAGCCGGCTCTGCGCAACAGGCCAAAGGTATGCTATGGGAAGATCTGGCAATGAGTCAGTAGAAGACCAGATTCTTGTAGGGGTTCAAGGGATTGCAGATGGGGAACAGCTGAGATGATTGTAGATGGGGCACAGCCGTGCTGCCAGAAGATGGCATCAGAGGCGCCGTGGGGCGCGCCGTGCTTGTTGGGAGGTGCTGGGGACCTCAGGGTCTGAGTCCGGTGAAGGCGAATGTGAACGCGCCCCAGCTGTGGTGGTGAGGAGTGGATACTCAGGCGAAGCCGAGCGCCATGGAGGCCCAGAGGTAGATTGCATGGGTTGTGAAGGTGAAACTGTAACAGGACCCCTCCCCCAACGGGAGCCCCCTGGCGACCGACCAGGTTTATCAGGGTGAGCCTGGTAGAAGTCCTGGAGGAGACTGGGGTCCATGATGAGTGGGGGAGACACCCAACTGTGCTCCTCCGGACCATAGCCCTCCCATCCACCAGATGTTGGAAGCCACTGTGGCGCACGTCCAGCAGCCGCCGCACCGTCCATTGTAGGTGGCCGTTGTCCAGTTGAGGAGATGGAGCATGAACAGAGAGCATAAGAGGGCTAGAGGAGACTAGCTTGAGCTTGGAAACATGAAAAACCGGTTGAACTTTAAGAGATGCAAGGAGGATGAGACGAACAGCCGCGGGGTTGATGAGGCTGTCGACAACATAGGGGCCAATGAAGCAGGGTGACAACTTCTTGGAGGTGTCCTGCCGCTGGAGAGGAAGGCCCACTGTGGACAGCCATACCTTCTGCCCATGTTGGTAGGCAGGCGCCGGAGTCGGTTTTCCCTCCAGCAGGTGCAGTCGTTGGACCGGAGCAGGGTGGCCCGTGTGGTCTTCCAGACCCCTCAGCACCGGCAGAGATGGGCTTGTACGGAGGGAACTGCCACTTCGACCTCCTGACTGGCGAATACTGGGAGCTGGTACCCGAGAGAGCACTCGAAGGGTGAGAGCCCGGTAGTGGCGCTGGGCATGGTATTCAGGGGGTACTCAACCCAGGGCAGGTCGTCACTCCAAGAGGAGGGGTGCTTGTCCGCAACACAGTGGAGAGCTGTCTCCATGTTCCGTTTAGCTCGCTCATCCTGCCAGTTAGTTTGAGGGTGGTACCCGGAGGAGAGACTGACGGTGGCATTGATTCCCAGATAGAAGGCTTGCCAGACCTGGGAGGTGAATTGGGGTCCACAGTCCAACACAATGTCACGGGGCAGGCCATGAAGCCGGCACACGTGCTCTGTAAGCAGCCTGGCAGTCTCAGCAGAAGACGGAAGCTTGGGGAGGGCCACCAGGTGCACAGCCTTAGAGAAGTGATCTACCACAGTGAGGATGGTGGCGTTACCCTGAGAGGGGGGGCAGACTTGTCACAAAGTCCAAGGCTATGTGGGACCAAGGACGGCTGGGCACAGGAAGAGGGCGCAGAAGGCCCGCCGGGGCTTGGTGTGAGGCTTTACTGCGGGCGCACACCGAACAGGCCCCGACGAACTCCCGGACGTCGGACCTCATGGTGGGCCACCAGAACCATCACTGGATGAAGGCCAGGGTGGGATGAGATGCCGGGGTAGCAGGCGTACCGACTGGAATGGCCTCATTGGAGGACCAGGGACCAAACCCTGCCCGGAACGAAGAGACGATATCGGGGTCCGTTTCCTGGATCAGGCTGAGTGTGTTGGGCCCACTTCACCATAGTCTCAATGCCCATGGTGACCGCCCCCCCCCCACCTGAGCCGCAGGGATGATGGTACCCGGAGCCTCAGTGGTAGGTGAGGGTGTAGTCGAAATGACTCAGGAACTGGGCCCAGCGTGCCTGGCGGTCGTTGAGGAGTTTAGCCCACCTGGTGATCATCAGGTTCTTGTGGTCAGACTAAGTGATGGCGGGGTACTCGGCACCATCCAGCCAGTGGCACCACTCCTCCAAGGCATCCACGGAAGCCAGCAGCTCCCTGTTGCCAATGTCATAGTTGGCCTCAGCAGAAAGGTAGCGGCGAGAGAGGAACGCACAGGAGTGGGCTTCTAATTCTCTACAGAACGCTGGGACAAGACGGTCCCGATGCCTGTGTCAGAGGCGTCCACCTCCACAGTGAACTTCCTGGCAGGGTCAGGGTGTAGGAGGATCGGGGCCGTGGTGAACCGTTGCTTGAGATCGGTGAAGGCATGGTCGGTGGCGGAGGATCAGGCGAAAGGGCGGAGAGTGGAGGTGAGCTAGGCGAGTGGAGCAGCGACCTGAGTGTAGTTCCGGACGAACTGCTGGTAGAAATTGACGAAGCCAAGCAAGCTCAGGAGCTGCTTCCATATGATCGGCAGGGGCCATCCACAACGGTCTGGATCTTGCGGCGGTCAGGTCTGGTGGCTCCACCCTCCACAATCAGGCCGAGAAACTCCACCGAGGAGTCATGAAAGGTGCACTTCTCTGCCTTAACGAAGAGCCGGTTCTCCAGGAGACGTTGGAGAACCAACCGGACGTGTTGGGGGTGCGCCACCGGGAGTAGACTACAATATCGTCCAAGTACAGGACCATGAACACGTCGATCATGTCCCGGAGGACGTCGTTCATGAGTGCCTGGAAGACCTCTGGGGCGTTGGTGAGGCCGAAGGGCATAACCAGGTACTCGTAATGGCCTCGGGGTGTCTTGAACGCCGTTTTCCACTCGTCACCCTCCCGAATATGGACGCGGCGATAGGCTCTCCGGAGGTCCAACTTGGTAAAGATGGTGGTCCCGATGAGGGGTTCGAAGTTGGAGCTCATGAGAGGGAGTGGGTATTTGTTTTTTTTACAGTGATGTTGTTGAGTTGTCTGTAATCGGTGTAGGGCCGGAGCTCTCCACTCTTCTTCTTGACAAAGAAAAACCCCGCTGCCACTGGGGAAGAAGAAGGCCAGATGAGCCCCTCTGCCAGACACTCACCGATGTAGGCCTCCATGGCTGCCTTCTCAGGAAGAGAGAGGCTGTAGAGATGACTGGCAGGGAGATGTGACCCAGGAATGAGCTCGATCGGACAGTCGTAGTGATGGTGAGGAGGAAAGGTGCAGGTGCGCTCCTTGAACACCTCACCAAGGTCGTGGTAGATGGGGGGGGGGCCGAGGAGAGGTCAGGACACGAGGGAGTCCGGGCTGCCCGGAGGTAGCGGGCGTGGCATGAGGTGCTCCAGCCAAGGATGCGTCCGGAGGGCCAGGCGATATGGGGGTCATGGAGTTCCAGCCAGGGTCATCCCGGGATGAGAGGTGCGTCGGGGTAAGGATAATAAGGAAGCGGATCTCCTCCACATAGTTCCCAGAGATGGTCAGAGTGAGGGGCAGAGTGTGATGAGTGATGGGACCCATGGGATGACTGTCCAGGGCAAAGGCAGTGATAGGATTGTCCAGAGGGACAAGGGGAAGAGCCACTTTGTGGGCAAACTCCTTGTCGATAAAACTCTCATCGGCCCCCGAGTCGATGAAAGCTCCAACCGAGAGAGTATGCCCCTGCTAGGCGAGAGTGGAGTCAAACCTGGTGGAGTGGGTAGGAGGCTGGGGATGAGAGATTCGGCTCAGCAGGTATCCCCTGATGATCCTAGTCTTTTTGGGGTCCTTGGGCAGGTAGGACAGGTCTCCAGCAGATATCCCTATGGTGTTCCCGTTCTGCCACAGAGAGGCAGATCCAGCTGACCTGCATGGATTCCTCCTCTGACCCAACAGGAGCAGAGGGTGACGCCAAAGCACAGTGGAAGTGGTCCCGCACGGTGAAGACCTTGTGGCCCTCTCCCTGTGACGTTCGCGGAGACAATTGTCTATGGCGATGGAGAGCAAGATGAGATAGTCGAGGTCATGGGGTGCAACGCGAGATACCAGCTCATTCTTGAGAACCTTTCTAAGCACATTGTGGAACGCTGCCTGGAGCACCTCGTTGTTCCACCAACTTTGCGTAGCAAGGGTCTTAAAGTCCACTGCGAACTCTGCCACACTGCGTGATCGAAGACTTTCTTCTTCATCTCCGTGGTGAAAGCCCTGTACGTGGCACAAGCAGCCGTTCCCCTCTCCAGTTCAGAGCTACCCCAGGTGAGAGCAGAACCCCTCAGACAGCCCATAAGATAGGCGATGTGAGAGCGGTCAGTGTGATAGGAAAGGGGTTGTTGGTCAAAACCAGGGCACATTGGGTCAGAAAGGCTCCCGATGGAACGAGGCCGGCAGGAGAGCGGGGCCGGGAGCTGTGGCAGTGGATACGACGATGAGTGGAGCGGAGGCAGCGGCTGAGGCAGCTGAGAGAGAGCATAGCGGCGGAGAGCTCCTGGATAGCCTGCTCCAACTGAGTCTGTCTGGCTGCCTGGTTGGCGGCGATAGTCTGTCGTTGCAGGGTTACCAAAGATCGGATCTCGTCCAGAAGAGACCAGAGCTCCTGTAGCTGGTCTTGCAGACCAGCTCCGGCTGGTCTGCCGGAGCTGCCCAGCCTGAGTTTTGAGAGACTGGGCTTGCGTGAAGAGGGCGCGGCGCACAAGGTCCTCCTGTTGTCCTCCGGGTTGAGTCTCCGAGTGGGCTGGGTCCATCATGGCCACATCTTCTGTTACGGGTTGTGCATGAAGACCCAGACGACCACTCGGGAGGCGAAGGACTCTTTAGTAATGTTTAATGAAAAGTAACAAAGTAAAGGGAAAAAATGAGGGAGAGAGAAATGCGGGATGTGTATGGTGCTCAGGTAGTTTTGTTTGTGGGGTGTGTGAATATGATGTGTAGTGACAGGCGGTAATGTGTCTAGCTATGCCTTAGTCTACATTATCTTAAGTGTGTGTAATATGTGAATTGTGTAATATGTGGGCGTTGGGTGTTGTGTAAGTGTGTAAGTGTGCGTGTACCAGCAAAAATACCAGTCCGAAGGCAAATGGGAATCGAGGCATAGTCCGAGTTCAAAGCCAAAGTAGTAGTCTGACTTCAAAGCCAAAGTGATAGTCCGAGGAGGTTGGTTGGCAGGCGAGCCGGCTCTGCGCAACAGGTCAGAGGTATGCTATGAGAAGATCTGGCAATGAGTAGAGAGAAGACCAATTTCTTGTAGGAGTTGAAGGGATTGCAGATGGGGAACACCTGAGATGATTGCAGATGGGACACAGCTGAGGGAATGGGTGACCGGGGAAGTGCAGAGCCGTGCTGCCAGTAGATGGCATCAAGAGGCGCCGTAGGGCACGCCGTGCTTGTTGGGAGGTGCTGGGGACCTCAGGGTCTGAGTCCGGTGAAGGCGAATGTGCCCCAGCTCTGGTGTTGAGGAGTGGATACTCAGGCGAAGCCCAGCGTCGCGGAGGCCCAGAGGGAACGGAAGAGGTAGGCTGCGGGGGTTGTGAGGGTGAAACCATAACAGCAGTTTTCTTGCAGTAAGGCGAGGATGGACCTGACAGACCTGTTCGCTATTTCAGAGAAGTTTACTTCCTATCAGCGTAACTATTCAGTGACTGAAATGGAGGCTTTGGCCTCACAGTACTGAGGTTTACATGGGCAGAGTGGGTATGCCAGTGGTTGTCTATACTGACCTTCTGGAAGTCATTAAGCTGTCCTACCAGAGGCTGGTCTCTCTTTCTCCCAGCCTATAGTTTAGATAATAGACATATTAAAGAAGAAAGCCACTTTATTTGGTCATTGTATTCTTACAACGAGTTGTATTTTTACAATGAATTATCCGCATGTAACCCACCTTACTGTATATCCAAAGGAGCTGAATCAAGTGCAACTGGACTTGGTATATATCCGTGAAGACGTTTCGCCTTGGATGAGATGAGAGGCGAAACGTCTTCACGGATATATACCAAGTTCAGTTGCACTTGATTCAACTCCTTTGGATAACCATGACCTGGATGAATGAGAACATTCACAGACATCCTACTGTATAGGTGCAGTGGGCAGCTGCAGCACCCAGGGACCATCTCCAGTTCTTCTTTCCATTGCCTTGCTCAGGGGCACAGTCAGGAGTATTAACCCCAACATGCATGTCTTTTTGATGGTGGGAGGAAACTGGAGCACCCGGAGGAAACCCATGCAGACACGGGGAGAACATGCAGACTCCACACAGAAAGGACCCGGGACGGCCTAGGGTTCGAACCCAGGACCTTCTTGTTGTGAGGCAGCAGTGCTAACCACTGGACCACCGTGCCTCTGTTGTAGCAATATGAGTGGGATCAGTTCACTCAATTTGATATAACCTGTGCGTCTGTAGCTCATAAAAAGACATCTAAAATGATGCAAACTTTGCATTATCAATGACATAACTGACTGAATGACACTTAATGACAACTAGGGTTGCCAACTTTTACACTATCAAATAAGGGACAAAAGACGATATGCCGCGGTGGTGTGGGTAGTATGGTGTTATTTGAACATACAGTGTATTGTTTTAAGCCATTTGTCATAATGATAGCTAATCTCTTACGTCCAAATTAAAGATCAATACACAACTTTCATGCCTTGGCTACATACGGTAGGTTTAATAACAGTTTAATTTACAGCTGGTACCTTTAACACACTCCTTTATTTGAACCATTACCTAGTACCTTTACTATTAGTCCAAGTCAAATGTATTGTGACTCTTGCACTGTAGGTATTGTTACTTGTTACAAGTGACAAACTAGAAGTAACAATAGCTTCTGTATGCTGTAGTCATAAAGCTTCATAAAGACTCTTTCATGCTCATGACAGATGTGATGTCATGGTTGTGATGAGGTCATGTCACTCCTTCAAATAAAGAGTTGCCCTGCCCTGCACTGATATCACATGAGCAGGGAAGTGCAGAACATTTGTGGCTGGATTATATTTCAACCTTCATATACGGGACTGTACTGTCATTCACAAATCGTCATTTCCACAAATTTCTATTGACTTCCTGAATAGTGATTTTTCTGAAGTGCTCGTTATAATGATCCAGTTACATTTTCCTTTGCATTTACATGAAACCATGATATTCCAATGGATTTTAAAATGTTTGCATGATAATTTGCTAAGATATACATATTTTTGGCCTTCTTCCTCTACACCGGTAGCCATGTTCCATCTTACACTGCCTCAGTTTGCAAATGATTCTGGTAATTTTCTTCTACCACTCTGTTGATTCTGCATCAGAAAACGCTCTGTTTGTAGGGCCATTTGGTGTGCTAGATGACCACTGTTATGTATGGATGATGCTATTCTACAAGTGACCACTAGGTGGCACATGTATTCTATATTGCTGTTGTCTGGGTTGTAACCAACAGAAGAAGAGTTTCTAGTAAAGCTTGGAAACGAACAGCCGTGTGTGCGTTGTGGTCCCTGCATCGTGTGTGAAATTGTTTACACCATAGTGTTATTAGCCAGCTACAGAATATAAATTGGCGACGAGATGTGGAGTAGAAACTTTTAGGCACCAAAGTAGCCGTGAAAAGGCAATTTTTCTACTTGTTTGGACGAAGTCATCCACGCAGTTGTAGCTAATGCTAGCATGGTGCTAGCCAACTGACTGAACTTGCTAGCTGATGATGAGCAGTAGCAGCGGAGAAAAAAAGGGAAGAGGAACCAGAAGGACGCATCATGGTGGGAATTATTGGCGGTATGGAACCATTTGAGGAATCCGGTGAACAATGGGCAACGTATATTGAGCGTTTTGAGAATTATATCCTGGCTAATGAGATCAGGGATGCTAAGAAGGTGCCGGTTCTATTGAGTGTGATAGGGCCAAAGACCTACGGATTATTGCACAGTCTGATTGCTCCAGATAAGCCTGGGGAGAAGACGTATGGTGACATTGTAAAGGTGTTGAAAGGACATTTCGTCCCCAAACCGATAGTGATAGCAGAGCGATTCCCTTTCCACAAGAGGAATCAGGAGGACGGTGAGTCGGTGGCTCAGTATGTTGCTGTGCTTAAAGGACTTTCCGAGCATTGTGAGTTTGGTGGCTACTTAGAGGATGCACTACGGGACAGGTTTGTTTGTGGACTGAAAAGTGAAACGGTTCAGAAGCGCCTGTTGACTGAGGACAATTTGACCTTTCAGAAAGCGGTCACTTATGCAGTTTCAGCAGAAACAGTGGCGCGTGACGCACAACAGTTGAGCGGCTCGTTAAAGGTAAATGCCGTTCTCTCTCAAACACCCCATGCCAATTGCAGGCGGTGTGGAAAGACAAATCATAGTGATGATGACTGTTGGTATAAAGATAGAGACTGCCATCAATGCGGCAGGAAAGGCCACATTGGTCGCATGTTTAAAAGTAAACCCAAGAATGACTATGGCAGAGAGAGGAAATACAGAGAAGGGAAACCGGAGTTTAAAGGCAAAAGCAACACATCCAAACACAGCGGGAGAGACAAGAAGAAGAAAGTGCATTGTGTGGAGGCCAGTGACAATGAAAGTACAAGTGAAGGGACTAAATCTGACACCGATAACGAATGGCCATGTTATGCACTGTCTCGTAAGGGTAAATATTCACGTATATCTGTGTTACCTGAAATAAATGGTAAGAAAATGGAAATGGAATTAGACACAGGGGCTGCTGTATCTTCAATTTCATGGGAACAGTATAAAAGTACAATGAAAAAGGTGCCATCGCAGCCTACTGATGTAGTCCTTAGGACGTACACAGGGGAACCTTTGTTACCAGAAGGGGTTATTAATGTGAAAGTAAACCTGAATAAGCAAACAGCTGAGTTACCATTCTATGTTGTAAAAGTGAATGCAGCTCCACTATTTGGTAGAGAGTGGCTGAGAGCTATTAAGCTTAACTGGAAAGACTTAAAAACTGTGTATGGTGTACAACTTGAAAAAAAGACAGTTTAGATGCTGTAGTAAAGCGGCATTCTGCTGTGTTCTCGGATGGGTTGGGTTCAATGAAAGACATTAAGGCGAGAGTGACTCTTAAACCTGATAGCATACCCAAATTCTGCCCACCACGCAATGTGCCCTATGCTCTGAGATCCAAAGTAGAGGCTGAACTGACCCGCCTCACTGACCTTGGCGTGATCTCACCAGTGGAGCATAGTGACTGGGCCACACCCGTAGTTCCTGTCAACAAGAAGGATGGCACGGTGAGACTTTGTGGTGATTTCAAAGTCACCCTCAACCAAGCGCTCTGTGTGGACAAGTATCCTATTCCACGCATTGAGGATCTCTTTGCATCACTAGCTGGAGGTCAACGCTTCAGTAAACTGGACTTGTCAAACGCATACCTACAGATGGAAGTACTGGAGGAGTCGAGGAAGCTACTGACTATTTCCACACAAAAAGGACTTTTCTGCTACAACCGCTTGCCCTTCAGTATTGCGTCGGCACCAGCGTTGTTCCAGAAGGCTATGGATCAAGTGCTCGTTGGATTGCCATTCACGCACTGTTATCTTGATGACATTCTGGTTAGTGGGCCAGATGAAGAGACCCACCTGAAAGCCCTGGACGACATTCTCACGAGACTGGAGGAGTATGGTCTCCATGTCAAAAAGGATAAGTGCATGTTTTTCCAGGAGTCAGTAGAGTATCTAAGTCATATCATCGATGCTGCCGGGCTCCACAAGTCGCCAGAGAAGGAACGCGCTGTTGTGGAGGCACCGGCGCCCACCAACGTTAGCCAACTACGCTCGCTCCTCGGAATGATAAACTGCTATGGACGTTTCATCCCAGACCTGGCAACCATCCTGCAACCACTGAACGCACTGCTGCACAAAGGGAAGAAATGGCAGTGGACTACAGCTTGTGAGGCAGCGTTCCGAAAAGTGAAAGAGCTCATGGTATCTCAGAAGGTGCTAACCCACTACAACCCTGAGCTGCCCCTCCGTCTAGCCTGTGACGCTTCACCCTATGGGGTAGGGGCTGTACTCTCTCACGTCACGCCTGATGGTGTAGAGAAACCTATCGCTTATGCGTCAAGAACACTCAGCAAAGCAGAGCAAAACTACGCCCAGATTGAGCGAGAGGCGCCGGGGATAGTCTTTGGCGTACGTAAGTTTCACCAGTATCTCTATGGTAACAAGTTCACTCTACTCACAGACCATCGCCCGCTGACCTCCATTCTCAGTCCAGTGAGGAGTACGCCGTCGATGGCCGCAGCCCGCATGCAGCGCTGGGCGCTCCTCTTATCAGCACATGATTACACTATAGAGTATCGTAAAGCTTCAGCACATACTAATGCAGATGGACTGTCAAGGTTGCCACTTCCGGACACTCACGATGACAAGATAGACACAGTAGATGTGTTTTACATGTCACAGTTAGACACACTACCAATCAGTACCACTGATATCCGAAACACTAGATCTGACCCTACACTGTCTTGCGTACTAGAGATGGTCACTACTGGACATTTTCCAAACACGAAAAACACAGATACTGAACTGTCTCTTTTCCTGACTCGTCAAAATGACCTCACAATCCAACAGGGATGCCTCATGTGGGGCACACAAGTGGTAGTGCCACCCAAGCTACGGCCCCGGGTGCTCAACAAGCTACATACAGCACACCCAGGGGTAGTGAGGATGAAAAGCTTGGCACGGTCGTATGTCTGGTGGCCAGGTATTGACTCCCAGATTGAGCTCCAGGCCAAATCCTGCCACTCATGCCAGCGTATTCAGAGAGAACCGAGTCTTGCCCCTCTACATCCATGGATGTGGCCTTCCAGTCCTTGGGAAAGGATTCACATGGACTTTGCTGGTCCATTTGAAGGACACATGTATCTTGTGGTAGTAGATGCTCATTCTAAATGGCCCGAGGTGCAAATCATGGATAGCACCACAGCAAGCAAGACCATCACAGTACTGAGGGGCCTTTTCAGTCGCCACGGCCTTCCTCACATTCTCGTAAGTGACAATGGACCCCAGTTCTGTTCTGAGGAATTCGCCACATTCCTGAAAGCCAATGGAGTCAAGCACATTCGCTCAGCACCGTATCACCCTGCTACGAACGGCCTGGCCAAGCGCTTTATACAGACTTTCAAACACGCCCTCAAATCCTCCAGGGGCGCTGCACCAGTGCAACAGCGGCTCGACACATTCCTGTTGACGTATCGCAACACCCCACATGGCACGACAAAGGAACCGCCGGCTATGCTGTTCACAAGGTGCATGCTACGCACGCGACTGGACTTAGTCAAACCCAGTGTGGCTGGGGTTGTTCATCGCTCTCAAGACTCCCAGCAGCAACGCCGTCAACAACACTCCAAGGCCAGACACTTTGCAGTCGGTGAGTCTGTCCTTGTTCGTGATTACCGGAAGGGGAGGAAAAGTGGACACAAGGAGTTATAATGACTCAAACGGGACCAGTGTCATACGAGGTCAAGGTGGGAGCACAGGGAGTGTGGAAACGCCATGTGGATCAGATGTTGACTCGAACAGAGCAGGCACATGCGGACGCTGCCAGCTCTGCAGTCCACCTTCCTACCAGCTTCCCTATGTCACCTCAACGTAGTGCTGGTGGTACTACACGTCACCTCGGTACCCCTGCATCTCACACTGATGAGAACACTAATCCAGTTCCAGTGGCTAGAGCCCACGGAGACACCTCACTCCAGTGAACCAGCTGGTGCTGGACCTACTAAGATAGCGGAGACTGTCAGACACTCGCGCTATCCGGTGAGACATACTAAACCACCTGCACGTTACTCTGCTGAGTAAACACATTGATAATGTGGTAAAGAGACTGAGACTTTTGAGTTTAAAAATATTGGGAAACTAATACGGGTTCTGAATGTATACTGGAAAATAACAATGTTTTGAATGTACTTTTGGGAAGTAACATTACGCCTTTGTCACTTAATCTTTGTTCCGGGAAGTGATTTTTGCATTGTTGATGTACAACATATTTTAGTTGGGAGGCGATGTTATGTATGGATGATGCTATTCTACCAGTGACCACTAGGTGGCACCTGTATTCTATATTGCTGTTGTCTGGGTTGTAACCAACAGAAGAAGAGTTCCTAGTAAAGCTTGGAAATGAACAGCCGTGTGTGCGTTGTTGTCCCTGCATCGTGTGTGAAATTGTTTACACTATAGTGTTATTAGCCAGCTACATAATAACCACTACCCCTCAATCCCCAAACAAAATGGGACACTCTTCCCTACACGGCTACATGCAAAATGAGGGGTAGAGCCAAGGAGGGGAAATAGGATTGGGCCTTTCTGTCCCTTCTAATGTGCT
Source organism: Lampris incognitus (assembly GCF_029633865.1). Taxonomy (NCBI): domain Eukaryota; kingdom Metazoa; phylum Chordata; class Actinopteri; order Lampriformes; family Lampridae; genus Lampris; species Lampris incognitus. The sequence goes on from NC_079227.1 coordinate 42,008,245, forward strand.
TACAGCATCCGGTTGTTTAAGTTTGAGGAGGGTGGTCAGACTGTGTGGGTATTGTGGGGACTTCCTTTTATTGTGTATATATCACGTATTGAATATTATTTATTTTATATATTATGGAAATTATATACCTTCTGGTTGTGTTGTGGCATCCCTTTGGGAACTCCCTTTTATTGGAGGGGGGGGGTGACCCCTTCCCTTCTCTGCCAGCCTGTCTTGTTCCTTCCTGTTTTGCAGATACCTGGTGGGTGGGGCAGGGGATCATCACCTGGGCCCTGTGCTCCCAGGCTTTAAAGTGGCGGGTAACTGAGCTCAAATCTGTGTTTTGGGATACCCATACCCCAGGAAAACATATCAGTAACCACCCAGCCAATTCTGTATGATTAAAAATGTTGCGAAGTATATAAAACAAAGCTTCAAAAACGTGTAAAAATCTACAGCGTCCACTGGTTTCAGACTCTGGGGGCGTGGCACCGAGAGGAAGACGGCGACGTCACCAAGGAAGCCGGCCAAAAAAAATCAAGAAAGGAAAACGGGAAAAATACCCAAAAACGGTCTAACTCCGCAAATCAGTTCTATACATGGTTCAGCACATTTTAACATGTCAACAGCAATACATCTCCCACCTTTATAAAGTATTTTGAAGCAAATCTGTCAATTAGGTTACCCTGCTCTTTAACACACGCTGTTGCCCAGTGGAGGGCAGATGAACTGTTTGCAGCTTATTAGTATTTAGTGGAGACTGGTTACACAATAAATTTAGTTGTTTCTCCCGCATTTGTTGTCCACCTCCCCTCCTCTGTTGTGCCTTGTCAAGCCGGGCTATGACAGCCCTCACACGGCAAGCCCCGCCGGTTGCTTGTGGGGGTACTGACTAGTTCTTCCTCTATTCTCTACCAGCGCCTCACACGAGTGTTTCATTTTCAAAAAATCAACAAGACCAACTCGAAAAGTCTGCTTCACATGAACAATATTAGTGTAACTAAGAGATTCACAGAAAAAAAAACATTTTACATGAATAGATTATCAACTAGTGAAGGTAAAGTGGAGCAGGAGATTGACAGGCAGATTGGTGCAGCATCAGCAGTAATGCGGACGTTGTACCGGACCATTGTAGTGAAGAGGGAGCTGAGCCGGAAGGCAAAGCTCTCAATTTACCAGTCAAGCTTCGTTCCAACCCTCACCTATGGTCATGAGCTTTGGGTAGTGACTGAAAGGGTGAGATCGCGGATACAAGCGACTGAAATGAGTTTCCTCCGTAGGGTGTCTGGGCTCAGCCTTAGAGATAGGGTGAGGAGCTCAGACATCCGGAGGGAGCTCAGAGTAGAGACGCTGCTCCTTTGCGTCGAAAGGAGCCAGTTGAGGTGGTTCGGGCATCTGATTAGGATGCCTCCTGGGCACCTTCCTTTGGAGGTTTTCCAGGCACGGCGACCCTGAGGTAGACCCAGAACTCACTGGATGGATACATGTCCAGTTTGGCCTGGGAACGCCTTGGAATCCCCCAGGAGGAGCTAGAGGGTGTTGCTGGGGAGAGGGACGTCTGGGGTGCCCTACTTAGCTTGCTGCAACCGCGACCCTGGAGAAGCAGCTGAAGATGAATGAATGAATGATCAACTACAACACAAGTTTCACGAGTCTCGTTTTGGTATTTTCTGGTTGTAAACAGCTGTTCAGAGCCGCTGTCAACAGGACCCAATAACTCTTGCCACGTAGCATCTACAGTTATCAAGTGCAGCCCCCACTCTTTACAACGGCGCGATCACTGCCATAGCCCGGCAGCAATTGTTCTATGAATGGTGAGACATCTGTATAAATACATTTAAAATAGGGTTTAGTGTTGAAAGTTGAAGACCTTTGGAAGGATACTTTTAACACATTTTTGCTTTTGAGAAGGCAGGCCAAGTGAAGATTTGGATGAAATTACAGTATATAATGTATATATATAATCTATATGAAACTGCCTAAGCCATGTTTATATGCAAGATAACTATGTGATTATGTTTGAGAATCAAAGTAGATATGTGTTCAATCAGTGATAAATTTCCTTTATTGTGCTGCTTTGTTAAATACTTGATTGGCCCTCATCAGTTCCCTCAGGCATTCTGTGTTCTGTTATTCCTGAGTAGCAGGACCACTGCTCTCAGTAACCGCTCACAACCAGGCTATGTGTTTACATGACTAAGGATGCAGTTCTAAGCATACCATGTAAATGACTTTTTTTTTCTCAGCTGAAAACTTGTAATGAAATGTATGATTAAGCAAGGTGATGGCCTGGCGGCCTGTCCAGGGTGTCTCCCCACCTGCCACCCAATGACTGCTGGGATAGGCTCCAGCATCCCCGCAACCCCCATTGGGATAAGTGGCTTGGCTAATGGGTGGATAAATTCATATTTAATTTTCTAGCTGTGAGGGTAATTCTCCACCTCATACAGGCCACCACAGTACAATGAATGTGAATAAACCACAGGCAAAATATGGCATAGAACCTGGCTGTACATCTGTAGATCTGTGGCATCTGTAATACTTACATCAAATTTGGCTTCTGCTGTTGCGTTGTTGATCTGGGTGGCGCTCCCTCCCAGTTGCTCTCTGAAACAGTCAGTGAAGGGCAACAGAAGACCCATGGCCAGGATTCTGGAGCATAGTCTCTCTGCCTCCTCTGGCTCTGCCTTTTCCTGCTGGAGGAAGAGTTTCTCCAAAAGGGTTCGGCCTAAAACATAGGGCCAGTGAAGAAAAACAAATCAACAACTTAGATACTAGAGAAGGAGCAACATAAGAAAAGGAGGAACAAAAGGCAAGAGAGGTAGAAAGGAGAAAAGGGACAGGAGGGCAACAATCCACTCAGCCTGCTGGAAGGAAGTTCTTGAATGAGGTGCAACCCTAAAGTAGGGGCTAGGGGAAATGGAGCTTGACGTTAGAATTTACAAAAATCACTAGTCACAGATGAATGATATAAGGAGGGAGGAAAAACTCATCTGCCACTCCTTACCCCTGAGAGCAGGGCTTAATGTTTGCCCTCTTGTTTACACAAGTCATGGGAATTTGACAGTTGAGAAGAAAGGAAGGCATGAGAGGAAGTTCTCTCAAGGGAGGTCCACTCTGAGACTTTGAAAATCACTTGACTACGTATGTCATGAACGAGGGATGCAAACTTTGGTCACAGCCATTTCAAATGGAGCCCACAGCAGTACACAATTGCATCATCTTGTTTCATTGCAAGGTGAGGCCTACCTCAAACATTGCAGTTTTACAAATTCCAAGCAGTCATTTAGGCAGAAGAAAATATAACCAATGGTAGTGAGGGTCCAAATTAACCTGCGGTCTTGTCCTATTGTCTTTCACCACGATTGTTTTGAATCTTGGTCACAATAGTGTGCGCTGTATAAGTCAGTAAAGTGAGCAGGTTCAAACCACATCGACTCTTCGTTACCGAGCATTATACGTATGGGTTTGACCCTGATCTTGAGGTGGGTCAACTAACTGGGTACCTGGACACAGTGCAACCCTTTTAATCCAATTCTTGACACGCATCCAATGCAGGTGGAATGCTGGGATAAAAGGGACATGACATAGCTAGAAAACCCAAATTACTGTTTGTGACAGCATCATTATGGCAACATCTGTTAAAGGTCACCACCAATCATCAAGGCTTGGATGATTACTTTTATCATTCTTCCTGAATAAAGAATAAGTCGGGAGCTGCAGAGAAGTATGTAGGAGTGGTGCAGGATATGTATGAGGGTGGTGTGGCAGTAGTGAGGTGTGTGGTTGGAATGACAGATGGGTTCAAGGTGGAGGTGGGATTACATCAAGGATCGGCTCTGAGCCCTTTCTTGTTTGCAGTGGTGATGGACAGGTTGATGGACAAGATCAGGCAGGAGTCTCCATGGACGATGATGTTTGCGGATGACATTGTGATCTGTAGCGAGAGTAGGGTGCAGGTGGAGGAGAGCCTGGAGAGGTGGAGGTATCCACTGGAGAGAAGAGGAATGAAAGTCAGTAGGAGCAAGACGGAATGCCTATGCATGAATGAGAGGGAGGACAGCAGAATGGTGAGGATGCAAGGAGTGGAGGTGACGAAGGCGTGTGAGTTTAAATACTTGGGGTCAACTGTCCAAAGTAACGGGGAGTGCAGAAGACAGGTGAAGAAGAGAGTGCAGGCAGGGTGGAGTGGGTGGAGAAGAGAGTCAGGAGTCCTTTGCAACAGGTTACCAGCAAGAGTTAAAGGGAAGGTTTGCAAGATGGTATGGTTGTATGGTTTGGAGACAGTGGCACTGATGAAAAGACAGGAGGCGGAGCTGGAGGTGGAGGTGGCAGAGATGAAGATGCTAAGATTTTCACTGGGAGTAACGAAGGACGACAGGATTAAGAACGAGTATATTAGAGGAACAGCTCAGGTTGGACGGTTTGGAGACAAATCAAGAGAGGTGAGAGTGAGATGGTTTGGACATGTGTGGAGGAGAGATGCTGGGTATATTGGGAGAAGGATGCTGAATATGGAGCTGCCAGGGAAGAGGAGAAGAGGAAGGCCAAAGAGGAGGTTTATGGATGTGGTGAGGGAGGACATGCAGGTGGCTGGTGTGAAAAGAGGAAGATGCAGAGGACAGGAAGACATGGAAACGGATGATCCGCTGTGGCGCCCCCTAACGGGAGCAGCCGAAAGTAGTAGTAGTAGTAGTAGTAGTAGTAGATTCTTTATGAATAAAACTATGTTCTCCATTTTGAACAATAAGTTAAGTTAAAGTACCTGGGCCACTTATCCTACAAAGTTCATGAACATGCTGTCAGAGAGTTTACAACCTCAGACAAGACATACTGAGGGATCAGTAAGGTGAGGAGTAAGGCGAGAGAGAGATACAGACAGAGAGGCAGAGACAGAGAGAGACAGAAAGAGAGATTTGATTTTAAAAAGGTAAATTTATTCAGAAGACATTATATTCCAACAGCTGATACTCAAACACAATCATTTCTTTATCATCCAGCCCATACAAAAAAACAAAAAAAACCTGTTTCAGGGTGGGGAAACAGACCATTGTGTAGTCTAAACCAGTATTTGTAAAAACAGAATTTCAAAATAAAATAGCCCAACATAACAAACACAAATTCACCTCAGGGGGTTTGCAGCAACACAACATCCTGTCCTTAGACCCTTGCATCAAATGAGGAACAACTCCCTAAAACACTCCTTTAACAGGGAGAAAATCTAGGAAGAACCCTCAGGGAGAGCAACAGAGGAGGATCTCTTTCCCAAGATGGACAACGTGCAATGGATGTAGTGTTTACACAATGTACATAACAAATAACTAAAATAAAAATAAAACCAGATCTTCACCAACTCCCACTAAGCACACTACCACCCCAAGTTCTGGGGTGTGAGCGCTCTGCTCCCCTTTCGTAGGCCCTCATCATTATCAGCTCTCCTTCAGAAAGGTTTTTACTTCGTAGCTGTAAAAAAGTCTCGTGCGGCATGTAGACCTCAGGTTGAGCAGCCGAGCTATGGCCTCGGTGTTGTTGAGTCCCAATCCTGCTGCAGGCACTATGCGCTGTAGGGTGATGGTCGTGGTGGAAACCAGTTTCTGGGGAAATCCTGGAGAGGACCAGTCGTGGGCAACCAGCCTGGTTCCACGAATCAGTGGCTCCTCCAGCAAGCAGTAAGAGGAAGATCACCCAGTGCAACACCCTCATCAACTAAACTCATCTTAAACATCATCACTGAGTTGTCGTTTTACTTTCCCTACAAGTTTTCTCAGTCTACAGATTTCCCGGTCAGTACATGTGTTTACCTCCAAATCTCCTGTGTTTTTCATAAAACGTTTGACGGAGTCAACAATAAGCTGCAAGTCTGGAAAGTAATTTTCCACCTTGACCGCCCTCAAACCCTTGGTGATCTGTAAGAAAAGCAATAGCTCCCTTCAGTGTCCACCTGAGTGGAAACTAACTCATACACACTTTCTCCTGTGTCCTCCTCAGATGAAGATGACTTTTTTTACCTATTGAAACCCTCTTTGCTTTTAAATTGTCCTGTCTACCCTCTGTGGGCTTCCTTTAAAAGACTTTTTTTATTTCATCATCCAATAGCATCTCTTCCTCTTCCTCAGTGCAGACTCTTCTCCTCTAATAGCAGTCTGTTGTATTTGCTTCTTCCGACCACAATTCATGTCTTGCCCAGCCAATTTGCTATATGTTCTCTCTGTTCTCGTTCTCTTTTTTTATTCTGTTCATCCTCCCCGACCTGCTCATCCTGACCATCAGCTTCCACCTGTTCAAGCTCTGTCACATTCCCATCATGATCACCTTTGTTAACCTGCTCAACCTGCCCACCTTCCTCTCCTGCCTGCTCAGTCTATCCGTTTCCCTTGTGTTCTCCAGCCTCGGTCTCTTTCTGTTGCACCACCCGGTCTATTTCTCCTGCCCCTCGCTCCCCGGCCTCCCGTCTGCCCTGTGCCGACTCAGCAGCGCCGTCTTCAGCCGGGGATGCGCCGCTCATGGCGGCATCGGGGGACGAAGGCGGCCCTTGAGAATCAGACCCTCCCTCACTCCTGTCGGGACAAGACCTTATGAAATGCCCCTCCGACCCACAGCCAAAACATCTCATCATGCCGGATGTACAAATACAATGTAGTCAAAACCGTCGATCCTGAACTTCAGCTTCAGATCCAAATCCTCCGCATTATCTCTCAGAATCATGAAGCCTCGTCTCCTATGGGACACAACGAGTCTCAAGTGAGGAGACTTGCAACCGGAAGAAACCCTTTTTATCGGGGACACTAGCTGTCCATATTTTGCAAGCTCCTTCTCTAAAGCGGCATTACTCATGAACGGGGGAGCATTAGAAGTGGTGAGTCTCGTGGCAGGATTAACCCGGGGCAGAACGGGAGTCAACGTGTCCTCCATCACCACACCGCTGTCCACCTCCTGCTTGGCTTTATCACCACTATCGATAAACATGACCGCAGCACTGTTCATTCTGGATGCTGATTGTATGGTTCCATATCCCACATGCTCGCCTACCGCGAGGCAGCGCTCCTCCACCAAGCACGTGACCACCGGAGTCACTTTAATCACGTGCCGGCGTGTCAACTTTCCAAACGCTGCCCCTCCACCTCCCACAGCGGCCATAGTACCCCGCTGAGGGTGGTAGCACCGCTACCGGCAGAAAAAAAAAACAACTCCACTCAGACCTGTCACCGAAAAAAAACCCAACTAACTAACTAAAAGACAACAAAAAAGCACATGAAAAAGGACAAGACGGATAGAAAGAAAAAGCTCGTTTTAGAAAAGTTTATACCGAAGCAACATGCTGCTACTCTGTCCTCACTAGCACTTCCACTCTGCTCCGAGAGAGAGAGAGAGAGAGAGAGAGAGAGAGAGAGAGAGAGAGAGAGAGAGAGGGGGGGGGGGGGGGGGACAGACAGACGGACAGACAGAAACACACACGGGGACGTACAAGACAGTGGAGGAAAGTGCACACAGGTGGACTATATCTTATGTAGGAGGCATGATCTGAAAGGGGTTGGAGACTCCAAGGTGGTGACAGGGGAGAACGTAGCTAGGCAGCATCGGGTGGTGGTCTGTAGGATGACTTTGGAGACCAAGAAAAGGAAGCGAGCGAAGGCAGAGCCGAAGATCAAATGGTGGAAGTTGAAGAAGGAAGACTGTTGTGTGGAGTTCAGGGAGGAGGTAAGACAGCTACTGGGTGGTAGTGAAGAGTTGCCGGGTGGCTGGACAACCACTGCAGAAATAGTGAGGGAGACAGCTAGGAAGGTACTTGGTGTGTCATCAGGACAGAGGAAGGAAGACAAGGAGACTTGGTGGTGGAATGAGGAAGTACAGCAAATTATACAGAGGAAGAGGTTGGTAAAGAAGAAGTGGGATAGTCAGAGAGATGAAGAAAGTAGACAGGAGTACAAGGAGATACAGCATAAAGTGAAGAGAGAGGTGGCAAAGGTAAAGGAAAAGGCGTATGGTGAGTTGTATGAAAGGTTAGACACTAAGGAAGGAGAAAAGGACTTGTACCGATTGGCTAGACAGAGGGAACGAGCTGCAAAGGATGTGCAGCAAGGTAGGGCGATCAAGGATAGAGATGGAAATGTGCTGACAAGCGAGGAGAGTGTGCTAAGAAGGTGGAAGGAGTACTTTGAAGGGCAGATGAATGAAGAGAGAGAGAGAGAGAGAGAGAGAGAGAGAGAGAGAGAGAGAGAGAGAGAGAGAGAGAGAGAGAGAGAAGGCTGGATGATGTAGGGATAGTGAATCACGAAGTTCAGTGGATTAGCAAGGAGGAAGTGAGGGCAGCTATGAAGAGGATGAAGAGTGGAAAGGCGGTTGGTCCTGATGACATACCTGTGGAGGCATGGAGGTGTTTAGGAGAGGTGGCAGTGGGGTTTTTAACTAGATATGTGATGGCTAATTCCGATGGCGTCGCCACAGTCTACACAGGAGGAGGAGGAGGAGTGGAGAAGAAGCATACTGGTGCCGATTTTCAAGAACGAGGGTGATGTGCAGAACTGTAGCAACTACAGAGGTATGAAGGTGATCAGCCACAGCATGAAGATATGGGGAAGAGTGATAGAAGCTATGAGAGGTGACGATTGAGGCACCTTGTAACGTTGTTTCTTGGCATGCTGCAAGCAGGACACCGCAAATGCACTACTGAAGTTCATTGTAATTTCCATCTTCCAGTTTTATTGAAGCAGAATGTTTATAAAATTGGTAATTGTTGTTTTTGTTAATGAACTCAGTTGTTAATCAACTCTTTGAACTCAAATTTATTTTATTTATTCCCCCCCCCTTTTCTCCCCAATTGTACTTGGCCAATTACCCTACCTCTTCACATCCGGCTTCCCACCCGCAGACACGGCCAATTGTGTCTGTAGACACGCCCGACCAAGCCTGAGGGAACGCGGGGATTTTAAAAATATGGATGGCAACATCAAGTCTATTCGCTGGATTAAAAAGACAGCCCAATGTCACTGCCGACATGAGAGGGAGATTAATAATGTTTTAAGTACAGGTAGTCCTCGGGTTACGAACCAGTTCCGCTGTTGAGTCTGTTCTTTTGTCGAATTTGTATGCAAGTCGGATCAGTTATGATTTTACTTAGTCAAATGCTTGTCTTAGTAAATAGCATATATTTTATCTAAAATGTTGTAAATATAATAATGCAGTAATAATAATGTAACATATCACAGTATTTCTACTTGAGAGAATGTGTGTATCGGTATGAAAACATCAATTAGTCAAATGTTTGTCTTAGTGTATAGGATGTATTGTAGAGTTACTGCTATTAAAACACAATTCAAACCTGACACTGAGCGTTGCTTTATTCACGGCTGTTGTCGGCCGCAGTACCGACCGCCATTAAACCCGACTCACGGGTCGCCTCTCTCTCCAAAGACCCGACCCACTAACCCTTGACCCGGCAACAGTGTACCACCCCCCGGAACAGCAAAACATCTCCCCAACTATGTACAACTAACACTAATACCCCCTGGTGAAGCCGAACACGCCACAGTATCTCCTAACACATAATCGTGCAGTACTGATAAGACGTGTAACTAGGGTGCAGTGTTCATAACTGAGAGAGAGAGAGAGAGAGAGAGAGAGAGAGAGAGTCAGAGCCATGCCGTGACGCATGCTCCGCAAGGCAGGTAGGAGAACCAGCATACCACGTTGCATCCGGATCAACTGATTCAGCTTTGTGCGATTACAGAAACCTGTGTCACATTTCAAACTCCCCACCTGCCACTGCCGCGACCGGAGGAGGCCGTTTGACGCCAGGAACCGGAGCCCGCTCGGGGCTGCGTGTCACCTCTCTCTCTCTCTCTCTCTGAGCGCTTTAGTATTTCCACTTCCGTTTCAGCCGTGGTCGTTCTGCTTTCCTTCGGCGCACCACCCGCACCAGATCCACGCGCACCAGATCCACGCGCACCAGATCCACGCGCACCAGATCCACGCGCACCAGATCCACGCGCACCAGATCCACGCGCTGATTACGAAACATCAGAACACAACGCACACAACATAAAATGGCGACGACGGCGCGGCGTTGTTCTCCCTCGAGCCGGCGAACCGCCTAAAACGCGCGGTGTTTTGAGCATCGACGGACCACGTTAGTTTTGTTCGGTGTGTTTAAGACACTAAATGAGAGCAATCTGTTCTCCTGTTCCCCGTCCGCCTTCCCGGCCCCGGTACGCTTCACCTAACAACGCAGACACCCTACTGGGTCTCACCCGGGGTGTAGGCACGGAAGTAGCCGTGATTGGCTGTTGCGTCGGCCAATAGACAGCGCGGAACCTCGAAGCGCACTGACTTGAAACAACGATGCGCACTGAAACATTTAGCTCGCTAGCTTACAACTGGCCTTAACATGGCCAGATCGTACTGTAACGACAGCTAACGTTAACGCTCGCTAACAATGGACATTCAAAGAGTTTAAACCCTAACCAACAGCCAATCACGTCCGTGATTGGCGGTTGGATCTAGCATCAACCTTATGTAACCAGGTTAAAATTTATGTTTTTATTTTATTTTGTTTGAGTATGAAATATCACCAAATCCTGTCTGTGTGCTGTTATTTGTGTTTACTACATTTTATTTTATGTCATTATTTACTTTTATGTATGTTTTACAACGACCGTCATATACGTGTACTGTCGCTTTAAGAGAGAGGTCTTGTGGGTACACGGAAGAGGGAACGCGGGAGAGGCCATTTTTTGTTTTGTGGGGGGAGTGTCAAGCAGCGATCGAGCCGAGCCACACGTGTTTCTTACCGTAGGACAGTTTTTTTTGCTGGTTGAGGAGAACGTAACTTTGAGTATCCCTGTAAGAAGATACTGCAAGCTGTGGGATAAAATACTTGTTTATCCTTTCTTACATCGGAGTCCCGTGGACGGTTTCTCCTTCTAACGCACACGAGTGAAGTCCGGGTAGTGGTTGAACTTCGACCCCCACGTCCGTAAGAAACACCGCTCCCGCTGGAGGACTGGACGTTTGTCGAAGAGTTTGAAACCAAATTAAATGGCAAGGTGGGCCAAATAGAGTCCTGTGTGTCCCCCCCCCCTTCTTTGATCATTGTAATGATCTGTGCCCTCTGGCTATGTTAACTTATAACATTAATAAAGCAAGGACGACTTCTCTCATGCTGGGTGTTTATTCACCGAACGGATTCCGACTGACGTTGTTACGTACATCACGTGACTTTGTTGTGGCGCTACGGAAAGCCGTAAGGGACATTAGCAAATCAAATATTACTAGCAAATATTACATCTCCCTTTTTCTGAAAAGTGCTGCTTTCTCTGCAGAGATACAGACCACGTTGAGCACGTTTATAAACGAATACAATCTTAATAAGAAAGAATATGAAAATGGAACTCTTATATAACTGGACTGCAACAAAGTAGTGTAAAACATTTCCTTCCCTGTCTAAATGTGACACCGTAATAACATTTCATCTTTTTTTTTTTTTTTTTTTTTTTTTTTACATTCATAAGTCAAGGATTTGTCTTGGTTTGACCGTGCGACCTGACCTCGTGGTGTAACCAGGCTGTGTGTCTGGTTGTCGCTGATTGTTCGTGTCTGGAGGTTCAGCATGCTCTTGCTGATGGGCTTGTGTGTTGTTGTTAGCGCTGGTAACAGTCTGCTGTGAAGTGTGTGTGTGTGTAGTGTGAGTGTTCACTCTGCTTTGTCGCAGGTGTTGACGGTTGCGTCGGTAGATCTGACCTTCTTTGGTTTGGATGTGGTAGCTCCTGTCTGTGTTCGCTGGTCTTTCCACAGTTGCAGGTCTCCAGGATCCATCCTCCTGCCGGAAGCGGATTGGTGTGCCTGCGGGCAGGTGGGGCAGAGGTTTGGCTGTTCGGTTGTAGTATGCCTGCTGGCGCTGTTGACATACCTCTCTCCTTTTGTGAACATCCTCCTGACTGGCGATCTGTGGCTGCAGGTGTTTTGCTGTTGATGGGAGAATGGACCGCAGCCTCCGACTCATCAGTAGCTGTGCCGGTGATTTCAGGTTGTCCACCGGTGTGTTGCGATACTCCAGTAAGCTCATGTAGGGGTCTTTGTTCTCAGCTTTGGCTTTGTCCAGGATGCGTTTGGCCGTCTGGACAGTCTTCTCGGAGAGGCCGTTGCTCTGTGGGTAGTGGGGGCTTGTGGTGGTGTGTGAGAAACCCCATGTCTGTGAGAAGTTGCGGAACTCACCAGAGCTGTAGCACGGACCGTTGTCGCTGATGATAGTCTCGGGGATTCCGTGTCGAGCCATTGCTGCTTTCAGCTTCATGATGACGGCAGATGAGGTGCAGCTGTAAAGTCTTTCTAGCTCGAAGAATCTGGAGTAGTAGTCCACAGTGACTATGAAGTCCTGTGAGTTCCATGTGAATAGGTCTGTGCCTATCACTTGCCACGGCCGCTCGGGTATGGCGTGTGACATCATTGGTTCCTTTGCATTTGCGCTGCGCCGTTCTTGGCATATGCTGCAGTCTGCTACCGCATCCTCGATCTGTTTCCCCATGCCAGGCCAGAACAGTAAGTCTCTTGCTCGGCATTTGCTTTTTTCCACGCCAAGGTGGCTGGCATGGATGCGCTGTATCATGTCCTTGCGAAGCTTTTGGGGGACAATGATTCTCTCACCTTTGAACAGGATACCGTCCATTTCTGAGATTTCTGCTCTGTGGTTCCAGTATTCCTGGATGCTGGGCGGGCACTTTTTCTTTGTGTCTGGCCAGCCAGTGAGTGTGGCTCGTCTGAGTGCGGTGAGCTGTGGATCTTGCGCTGTTTCCTGCTTGATTTCTGTGAGTCTTGTGTCGCTCACAGGGATGTTGCTGAGGACTGTGTGCACTTGGGCCTCCATCCCTTCCTGTAGGTCACTGTCGTGGTGTTCTATTGACTTGCGTGACAGTGTGTCGGCCACCGGTATGTCCTTACCGGGGCGGTGGATGATTTGGATGTCGTATTTTTGGAGCGCCAGGATCATCCGTTGCAGCCGGGGTGGTGCTGCTGCCAGTGGCTTTTTTAGTATTGCCTCCAGAGGCTTGTGGTCTGACTCCACAATCACTTTTCGTCCGTACATGTACTCGTGGAACCTCTTGCAGCCGAAGACCACAGCGTAGAGCTCCTTCTCTATCTGTGCGTAGTTTTCTTCAGTGCTGTTGAGTGACTTGGACGCATAGGCAATTGGTTTGCCATCTTGGAGCATGACAGCCCCAAGGCCACTTTTGGATGTATCCACTTGGAGTCGCAGCTCTTTCTGCGGGTCGAAATATGAGAGTACTGGACCTGGGTGCTGTGTAATGAGATTCTTCATCTCTTGGAACGCCTTGTCGTGGACTGCATCCCACACAAACTCACTGTCCTGTTTCAGAAGCTGTCTGAGGGGTGAGTTTATCTGTGAGAGGTGTGGAGCGAATCTGGCGAGGTAGTTGATCATGCCGAGGACTGTCTCCAGCTCTGCTTTGTTCTGTGGGGGTTGCATGTCCTTGACCGCCTTCACCTTGTGTGGGTCTGGTTTGATGCCTTTGTGTGAGAGCGTGTGGCCGAAGTAGCGTACCTCGGACACGCATATGTGACACTTGTCGGGGTTGAGCCTCACCCCTCGCTCCCTTGTGCGCTTCAGCATCGCTCTGAGACGCTGGTCATGTTCCTCTTTAGTCTTGCCGAACACTAGTATGTCGTCCACTATGGCCGTCACACCGTCCAATCCTTCATATGTTTCATCCACGCGTCTCTGGAACTCGTCTTGAGCGGACACGATTCCGAATGGCAGTCTGAGGAAACGATACCTGCCAAACACTGTGTTAAATGTCGTCAACATTGAGGATTCAGTGCTCAGTTTGATGGCCCAATAGCCTGACCGCGCGTCTAACACGCTAAAGTACTCAGCTCCAGCGAGCTTTGTGGTGGCGTCCTCCAGCGTGGGGAGGGGGTAGTGAGGTCGTTGTATCACTTTGTTAAGAGCTCTGGGGTCTAAACACACTCTAAGTTTGCCTGTCTTTGGCTTCTCAACAATGACGAGTGCGTTCACCCATTCTGTGGGTTCTGTTACCTTACAGATTATGCCGCCTTTCTCCATGCTGTCAAGCTCGTCCCTCAGTTTGCTGCGTAGGGCGATGGGGATTCTGCGTGGTGGGCAGACGACCGGCGTTGCATCTGGTGTGACGTGGAAGGTGCACTCGCCTGGGAACTCTCCTATTCCCTGGAAAACATCTGCATACTCATCCATTATGCTCTGTGATGTGACATTGTTTTCCTCGCTCACAGCCATCACTACTTTTACCAAGTTTAGGTCACGGCATGTTTTCATTGCCATGACTGGTGGGGCGTTTGTGTCAATGACGTAAAAGTCCAGCATCATTGCATTGTCTCTGTACTTACATTTGAGTTTGCATGTGCCTTTCACGCTCAGCGCGCCTCCTCCATATTCAGTGAGTCTGTGTATTGCTGGTTTCAGTGTCACATTTTTGAACAGCGCCTGGAACAGGTTGGTGGGAATAGTATTGGCCTGTGCCCCAGTGTCTAGTTTAAACTTTACCTTCTGTGGAGGTGTGCCAATTCCAACCTCTACGTAAGCCTGCTCGTTGCTTTTTCCGTTGTTCTCTATTGAGATGCACTCTATGTACAGCTCTGTCTGTTCTCCCACAGCGGTGCTCTCCACTGTAATGTTGTCGAAGTACAGTTCTTCCTGCTCTCTGTCAGTGGTGTACTCTTCTGGGTTCTCTCCGACGGCATGTACTGTGCCGCGGTAGTACCTTGTCTGTCCCTGGGAGCTAGACTTGCATACTTTAGCAAAATGATTGAGCTTCTTGCATTTAATGCATTGTTTACCCTTAGCTGGGCAAGTGGCTTTAGCGGCGTGTAGCCCTCCACAATAGCTACACGCCCTGGCGGCGGTGCTAACGTTACCCTCCCTTTGTCTGAAGTTAGCGTTAGCTGCTTTGGGTGCGTTCGGTTTGTAAGTCTTTCTGCCTATTGCGTGCACCGTTTCACGTGTGCTGCCCTGGCCCATAAACTTTAGCTGTTGCTTTGTTAGCTCGTGTGAGCGGGCTACATCTAAGGCTTTTTCTAGCGTTAGCTCAGCTCCCTGGCTAAGTAGCTTTTCTCTCACTCTGGGTGAGTTGGTGGCAAACACGATGCGGTCCCTGACCATCTCGTCGGCATTTGGGTAGCCACAGTCTTTGACTAGGAGCTTTAGCTCAGTTACAAATTGTTCGAAGGATTCACTCTCTCCCTGCATCTTTTCATGAAATTTATATCTGGCATAAATCGGGTTTGATTTGGGGGTGATGTACTCAGTGTACTTATCGTAGTACGTTTCTAGCTTCTTGGCTTGTTCTCCGCTGAGTGTCCAAGTGTTGTGCACATCTCGCCCTTTTTCCCCTATCCAGAGCAGGAGGTAGCTGCATTTCTCCTCTTCGTTCTTCCCGCGCAGGGGGCCCTTGAACATTAGCTCCGTTGTTTGTCGAAATCGTCTCCATGCTTCAGGTAAGTTCGCCGATTCCCAGTCCATCTGTGGAGCTGGAACGGCGTACGAATCCATATTGGGTATTTAAACTCCGCTACTCTGACACCATGTAATGATCTGTGCCCTCTGGCTATGTTAACTTATAACATTAATAAAGCAAGGACGACTTCTCTCATGCTGGGTGTTTATTCACCGAACGGATTCCGACTGACGTTGTTACGTACATCACGTGACTTTGTTGTGGCGCTACGGAAAGCCGTAAGGGACATTAGCAAATCAAATATTACTAGCAAATATTACAATCATGATGATGATGATGAGAAACTGAGGGCCCCCACAACACCTGGGACCCCACCGAAAATAGAACACAACGCAGAGCTACTGATGAGAGTGACGGGCGTGCAGCAGGCTGACCAGCATAGGACTGCCCCCGTTACACTTACATCTTTGGTAGTCCGTCCGTTCGTTAGTACGAACCATTGTGTGTAACTCGAATTTTTACTTTTTTAATAATAGACTTTACGGAGTTCGGGTCATAAGTACAGGAGTTCGTACGTCGGGTGTTCGTAACCCGGGAACTTCCTGTAACTAGAGACTATGTTCAGTTACTTATGCATTGTAAAACATTGTTTTCAAAGTATGTTCACTTGCAAGTGAGTGAACGCTTCTGACCCTTCTGCCCTGGCATCATCACATCTGGGGTGAACATCTGGTAAGAACATCCGGTGGGAACAAGGCTTTACCATCAAACATAGCGCTGCAGCATGAGCACCACGTGATGGAGTTGCAGAATGTAATGCGCCACCTTCAGACTATCTTGTGTCTTGTGATTGGTTTGCTTGCTCTACTTCCAGCATCATTGAGTGTGCTTCCCGTGGAACGCTGCTGCCTTTGGTCCCACTGCAACTGCGTTCGTAGTATCACCTGCCAATTTTTTAAAGAGGTTTTCTGTTTTCTCTTTTTTTTTGGTATTTTATACCTTTATTGGATAGCGCAGTGGGGACAAACAGGAAAAGGGGGAGAGAGATGAGTTGCAACAAAGGTCGCCGACTGGATTCGAACCGGCAACATCTTAATCATGTGGCCACGTGCTATGCACTGTAACCATTCGGCTACGGAAGCGCCCCGTTACCAGTCAATTTGACAGCCAGCCACCCAAACAGTTCCCCAAACATTCTCCCAAACAGTTCCCCAAACATTTACCCAAACATTCTCCCAAACATTCTCCCAAACAGTTCCCCAAACATTCACCCAAACAGTCCCCCAAACATTCTCCCAAACAGTTCCCCAAACATTTACCCAAACAGTCACCCAAACAGTTCCCCAAACATTCACCCAGTCACCCATTCTCCCAGTCACCAAAACAGTCCCTGAAACAATCCCCCAAACATTCAGCTTGATAGACAGGCTGACTGTGTCTGCCAGTAACCCTTGTGTTGTTCACACATTCTGACCCTGGTCTTAAGGGTCATTATGACCTGCCTTCATTAAACCTCTAAATCAAAGCAACTGAATTTAATTTTAACCCCAAATCTTCATTTCAAAATGGCGGCGCGAACTCACGTTTGCGGCGGCCTCCGCCAGTTCCGCCTATGCAGCGTCTCTATCCATGTGTTGGTCTGCGTCTGAGTTTGTGTCATCGTGTGAAGAATTATGTCTGTGATAGTCGATTTCGTTTGATGTGTGGAGAGCTGGTGTTGGATCGGCTGGGAGAGCCTGGTCTGTGGCGGCCTCCTGTGGGCCGAGGGACCACGGCCGTGCCTGGAGCTGGGCCCGAAGAGGAAACACTGAGGGCGGTCCGACAGGACGCGGATGCAGGGCAGGCTAAGCTAACTGCTAGCCCATGCGGACAGTCATCCTGGCTGGCGTTCGTTCTCTGGACAGTGACATTTTTGGACTGT
Organism: Lampris incognitus; assembly: GCF_029633865.1. Taxonomy (NCBI): domain Eukaryota; kingdom Metazoa; phylum Chordata; class Actinopteri; order Lampriformes; family Lampridae; genus Lampris; species Lampris incognitus. Next base: position 42,025,591 of record NC_079227.1, read on the forward strand.
GTTGCAGATTTACTGAATGGACTGTGTTGTTGACTGTTTTGTTTTGTTCTCTCCGTTTTTGTATGTTGTTGGTGCTGTCGTTTTCTTTTGGATATGTGTTTTTTGTCTTTTGTGTTGAAATGCTGTGGGCTGGGAGAAACGAAATTTCGTCTCTTTTGTGTATGAAAGTACATGACTGAGATGACAATAAATTGTTTCTGATTCTGAAATCTATTTTGCAGGGAGAAACAGCCTGAAGTTCACCACAAACTGTGGGACTATCTGGGTTTTCGTGTCTGTGAACGTTCTCATTCATCCAGGTCATGGTTATCCAAAGGAGTTGAATCAAGTGCAACTGGACTTGGTATATATCCGTGAAGACGTTCCGCCTCTCATCCAAGAGGCTTCCTCAGTTCGTGCCTTTCTGACTAGACCAAGCTAGTCTGACTGGCTGCTGATGAGACTCAGATACTTATCCTCTAGGAGTCGTTGTCAGAGCTATTGATGTCCATGGCTCTTTGTGTCCCGATGTTTACCAACGCCCGTCGCTAACAGAGCCATAGATATGCGTGGCTCTTTTGTGTACCGATGTTTGGCCGCGTCCGTCGCCATCGGAGCTATTGATTTGCATTTGTTTAGCAGCGACGGTCGTTGGGGGTGTTAGTTTCGACTTCATTATTCAGTGGTCATGAGAGTCGTTGGAGCCGTTAGTGACCGACTGTTGTTCTTGGAGGCTAGGCTTCTTGAGTCTCCTGGGTAGAGATGACAGGACGGCATTGTAAGTGGAGATAGGTGGTGTCGCAGACCTCCTCCTCTGTCGAGGGATGGTTTTTCCAGTTTCGCATAGATGGCTTCTTTCACCCCTCTTTCAAACCATCCATCTTCTCTGTCCGAAATGTGCACGTTGCTGTCCTGGAAGGAGTGTGTCTTCTCCTTTAGGTGTAGATACACTGCTGAGTCTTGTCCTGAGGAGTTTGGCCTCCTGTGTTGGGCCATCCATTTGTGTAGTGGTTGATTGGTTTCTCCTATGTATAGGTCAGTGCAATCCTCATTGCATTGTACAGCATACAACAGACTGCTTTTCCGGAAGTGTGGTACACGGTCTTTGGGATGAACCAGTCTTTGTCGGAGTGTGATGCTGGGTTTGAAGTATACCGGGATGTGGTGTTTGTTCTCGGAGACCCCAGAAACATACGGGATGACTGTGCTATTCCTTCTGTTCCTTTTCTCCTTGTCGCTCACCTGGTTGGTCTTTCTGGACCGTGTTGCAGTTTTCACAAAGGTCCAACTGGGGTAGCCACAGGTTTTTAAAGCTCCCCTCACGTGTTTGTGTTCTTCTCGTTGGGCCTGAGTGCTGCTGGGCACATTGTCAGCTCTGTGTTTCAAAGTTCTGATGACGCTCAGTTTGTGTTCGAGAGGCTGGTGTGAGTCAAAAAGTAGATATTGGTCTGTGTGTGTAGGTTTCCTGTAAACCCCAATGTGGAGGCTCCTGTCTTCCCCAAGGTGGACGTCACAGTCCAAGAAGGGCAAACTGTTGTTCTTTACGTCTCCCCTTGTGAATTTAATGTTCTTGTCCACTGAGTTGATGTGTTTGGTAAACGCTTGCACCTCTTGTGTTTGGATTTTGACCCATGTGTCGTCCACATATCTGAACCAGTGGCTCGGAGGTGTTCCTCTGAAGGAGTTCAGGGCCCTGTGTTCTACCTCTTCCATATATAAGTTGGCCACAATGGGAGATACTGGTGAGCCCATTGCACAGCCGAGTTTCTGTCTGTAAAACTGGCCCCTGAATTGGAAATATGTAGTGTTCAGGCAAAGGTCCAGTAGTTGGCAAATCTGGTCTGGGCTGACGTTGGTCCTACTGTGGAGAGTGTCATCCCGTAGCAAACGATGCTTTGGAAACTGTGAGGCAACGTTTGCTTCACGGATATATACCAAGTCCAGTTGCAATTGATTCAACTCCTTTGGACATCTGCGTTTTCCCTCTTCACGGTGAAGAAAGACTGCATTTAATCAGTGGACACCAATCGTTTTTATAGGGTCACATGAACCACACGTGTATTAGGGTCAAACATGACCCAAAGACAATCTTAGTACCCTAGTGGTGTACAGCTTTCATGGAAGTATTCTGGTATATTATGCTATTTTATTTTGGTATACGATGCTATATTATTCTGATATATGATGCTTTATTATTCTGGCCTATCATGCTATACTATTCTGATATATGATGCTATATTATTCTGGCATATTATGCTATATTGTTCTGATATATGATGTCAAATTATTCTGGCATATTATGCTATACTGTTCTGATATATGATGCTATATTATTCTCTATTATATGATGCAATATTATCGGGCATAGTATGCTATATTGTTCTGGCATATGATGCTATATTATTCTGGAATATCATGCTATATTATTCTGGTATATGATGCTATATTATGCTGGCATATGCTATATTATTCTGGAATACCATGCTATATTATTCTGGAATATGATGCTATATTATTTTGGTATATGATGCTATATTATGCTAACATATTATGCTATATTATTCTGATATATGATGCTATATTACTCTGGCATATGATGCTATATTATTCTTGCATATTATGCCATATTGTTCTGGTATATGATGCTATATTATTCTGGAATATCATGCTATATTATTCTGCTATATTATGCTGGCATATGCTATATTATTCTGGAATACCATGCTATATTATTCTGGCATATGATTCTATATTATTTTGGTATATGATACTATATTATGCTGGCATATAATGCTATATTATTCTGGAATATCATGCTATATTATTCTGGAATATGATGCTATATTATTTTGGTATATGATGCTATATTATGCTAACATATTATGCTATATTATTCTGATATATGATGCTATATTACTCTGGCATATGAGGCGATATTATTCTGGAATATGATGCTATATTATTCTGGCATATGATGCTTTATTGTTTTGGTATATGATGCTATATTATTCTGGCATATTATGCTATATTATTCTGATATATGATGCCAAATTATTCTGGCATATTATGCTATATTGTTCTGATATATGATGCTATATTATCCTCTATTATATGATGCAATATTATCGGGCATAGTATGCTATATTGTTCTGGCATATGATACTATATTATTCTGTTATATGATGCTATATTGTTCTGATACATGATGCTATGTTATTCTGGCATAGTATGCTATATCATTCTGGTAAACAATGCCATTTTATTCGGGCATAGTATGCTATATCATTCTGGTATATGATGCTATATTATTTTGGTATATTATGCTATATTATTCTGATATATGATGCTATATTATTCTGGCATATGATGCTATATTATTCTGGAATATCATGCTATATTATTCTGGAATATGATGCTATATTATTCTGGCATATTATGCTATATTGTTCTGGTATATGATGCTATATTATTCTGGCATAGTATGCTATATCATTCTGGTAAACAACGCTATTTTATTCGGGCATAGTATGCTATATCATTCTGGTGTATGATGCTATATTATTCTGATATATGATGCCAAATTATTCGGGCATATTATGCTATAATGTTCTGATATATGATGCTATATTATTCTCTATTATATGATGCAATATTATCGGGCATAGTATGCTATATTATTCTGGCATATGATGCTATATTATTCTGGAATATTATGCTATATTATTCTGGCATATGATGCTACATTATTTTGGTAGATGATGCTATATTATTCTCGCATATTATGCCATAATGTTCTGGTATATGATGCTATATTGTTCTGGTATATGATGCTATATTATTCTGGCATAGTATGCTATATCATTCTGGTAAACAATGCTATTTTATTCGGGCATAGTATGCTGTATCATTCTGGTATATGATGCTATATTATTTTGGTATATGATGATATATTATTTTGGTGTATGATGCTATATTATTTTGGTATATGATGCTATATTATTCTAGCATATTATGCTATATTATTCTGATATATGATGCTCTAATATTCTGGCACAGCATGCTATATCATTCTGGTATATAATGCTATATGATTCGGGCATAGTATGTTATTTCATTCTGGTGTATGATGCTATATTATTTAGGTATATGATGCTTTTTTATGCTAGCATATTATGCTATATCATTCTGCTAGTTGATGCTATATTATTCTGGCATATCATGCTATATCATTCTGGCATATTATGCTATACTGTTCTGATATATGATGCTATATTATTCTGGTATATTATGTTGTACTGTTCTGGTATATGATGCTGTATTATTCTGGCATAGTCTGCTATATCATTCTGGTATATAATGCTATATTATATTATTCTGGCATGTTATGCTATATTATTCTGCAAGATGATGCTATATTATTCCGGCATATGATGCTATAATATTTTGGTATATGATGGTACTTTCTTCGGGCATGTTATGCAATATTATTCTGATATATGATGCTATATTATTCTGGCATATGATGCTATATTATTCTGGAATATCATGCTATATTATTCTGGAATATGATGCTATATTATTCTGGCATATTATGCTATATTGTTCTGGTATATGATGCTATATTATTCTGGCATAGTATGCTATATCATTCTGGTAAACAACGCTATTTTATTCGGGCATAGTATGCTATATCATTCTGGTGTATGATGCTATATTATTCTGATATATGATGCCAAATTATTCGGGCATATTATGCTATAATGTTCTGATATATGATGCTATATTATTCTCTATTATATGATGCAATATTATCGGGCATAGTATGCTATATTATTCTGGCATATGATGCTATATTATTCTGGAATATTATGCTATATTATTCTGGCATATGATGCTACATTATTTTGGTAGATGATGCTATATTATTCTCGCATATTATGCCATAATGTTCTGGTATATGATGCTATATTGTTCTGGTATATGATGCTATATTATTCTGGCATAGTATGCTATATCATTCTGGTAAACAATGCTATTTTATTCGGGCATAGTATGCTGTATCATTCTGGTATATGATGCTATATTATTTTGGTATATGATGCTATATTATGCTGACATATTATGCTATATTATTCTGCTAGATGATGCTATGTTATTCTGGCTTTATGATGCTATATTATTCTGGCATATTATGCTATACTGTTCTGATATATGATGCTATATTATTCTGGCATATTATGCTATACTGTTCTGGTATATGATACTATATTATTCTGGCATATTATGCTATATTGTTCTGGTATATGATGCTATATTATTCTGTCATAGTATGCTGTATCATTCTGCTATATAATGCTATATTATTCGGCATACTATGCTATATCATTCTGGTATATGATGCTATATTATTTTGGCATATGATGCTATATCATTCTGGCATATTATGCTATATTATTCTGGGATATTATGCTATACTGTTCTGATATATGATGCTATATTATTCTGACATAGTATGCTATATCATTCTGGTATATAATGCTATATTATATTATTCCGGCATATGATGCTATAATATTTTGGTATGTGATGCTACTTTCTCCTGGCATATTATGCTATATTATTGTGGCATAGTATAATAAATTATTCTTATATATGATGTTATATTATTCTGGCATATGATGCTATATCATTCTGGTATATGATGCTATATTATTTTGGTATACGATGCTATATTATGCTGACATATTATGCTATATTATTCTGCTAGACGATGCTATATTATTCTGGCTTGATGATGCCATATTATTCTGGCATATTATGCTATATTGTTCTGGGCTATATTATTCTGGCATAGTATGCTATATCATTCTGGTATATGATGCTATATTATTCTGGCATATTATGCTATATTATTCTGATATATGATGCTATATTATGCTATAATGTTCTGATATATGATGCTATATTATTCTATATTATATGATGCTATATTATTCTGGCATAGTAGGCTATATCATTCCGGTGTATAATGTTATATTTTGTTGGCATATTATGCTATATTATTCTGGTATATTGTGCTATGTTATTCTGGCATATGATGCTATATTATTCTGGCATATTATGCTATATTGTTCTGGCATATTATGCTATATTATGCTGGCATATTATGCTATGTTATTCTGCTAGATCAATCTCTATTTTTCTGCCATATGATGCGATATTATTTTGGTATATGATGCTATTATTCTGGCATATTATGCTATTTTATTCTGATATATGATGCTATATTATTCTGGCATATTATGCTATATTATTCTGGCATATTATGCTATACTCAGATGAGAAAAATTGAACAAATCTGTCTGACCAAGGCACTTAATTACACGAAGTGCCTTGGTCAGATAGATTTGTTCTCTTTTTCTCATCCGAAACTACTAACCTTGGACCAAAGAGCACCCAACAAATATATTACTTAACTACAGAGAGGACTGAGCACGCCACTGACTCCAAACATATTATGCTATACTGTTCTAATATATGATGCTATATTATCCTGGCATGTTATTCTATATTGTTCTGGTATATGATGCTATAATATTCTGGCATAGTATGCTATATCATTCTGGTATATAATGCTATATTATGCTGGCACATTATGCTATATTATTCTGGCATATTATGCTATATCATTCTGGTATATGATGCTACTATTCTGGAATGTTATGCTATATTATTCGGGCATAGTATGCTATATCATTGTGGTATATGATGCTATATTATGCTATATTATTCTGGCATATTATGCTGTATTATTCTGGTATATGATGCTATATTATTCTGGCATATTATGCTATACCATTCTAGTATATGATGCTACTATTCTGGAATATTATGCTATATTATTCGGGCATAGTATGCTATATCATTGTGGTATATGATGCTATATCATTCTGGTATATGATGCTAGATTATGCTGGCATATTATGCTGTATTATTCTGGTATACGATGCTATATTATTCTGGCATATTATGCTATATTATTCTGGTATATGATTCTGTATGTTTCTCGTATATGATGGTATTTTACTCTGGTATCTGATGCTATATTATTCTGGGTATCAGCTTTGCATGGCTGGTTGTAGATTTGGTCCGTGCTTTGCTCCATGGTGCTAAATATGTACTTGAAACATGGATACTACAGTAATTAGGCCAGGTCCTGTTAGGATGTGATACTGCCTTTGCCTCCATTTAGTATGTCAACAAACTACTCAATGGCATGCTAAGGTGCTACTATGAGATGTAACAATATAATATGTTCACAGTCAGCTGACATGAGTTATATGTTTGGTAAAGGCTCTCGCTTCAAGGCTCTCAGCAGCACCTTTGAACTACTACCTGGTCTACTTAAATCAAACCAAGCTACAACCAAAGGAATTTTTTTTACATCCACATCTCTCACATCTGCTGGGTCTAACTGAGAAAGGACCTGTAAACCTAAGCGGGGTGGGGGGGTGGGGGGTGCTAGGTTATTTTGCCATTTGAATATATAGATAAATTTACCTCTATGGTTTATGTGAATTAGTTTCATTTCCGAACTGAATAGGTCTGAAACTAATATTAAGATCCCTTTACTGATGCCCATATTAAATTCTCCTCTCACTAGTCCCCTTCTCAGAGAGCTTGGAGCACAGCTACATCACTGCAGAACTACAGAGCTGGAAAAAACTCAGTGTCATGCACAGGGAGCCTTCAGAATGGGTTTGGGAAGATGGTTCAAAGCTTCCAAGATAGTCGTCCAACACACCATGTCAGACCAGCTGGCCCAACCCAGAGCTCTACTTACCAATAAAGACATCTTGAAAGCTGCAGTTGAAGCTTTGCCCACAGGAAGACCTTCTGGTAGCGTAAATCGGCTGGCTGCCCCCTCTTAGCCTGTCCTCGGAGCCTCCATAACCCCTCAGGTAGTCCCCCAGTTCACCAGACCCTTCGCTGTCCTCCCCTCGGTGCTTCAGCCTTCTGTCTAGCTCGAGCTCGTCAGTCCAGTCAGCGGAGCGGCTGACGGGCCTGGAGAGGCTGTGAGAACGCGGTCTGCGGGCCTGCCGGCGTTCAGCTGTGGCTCTGGTAGAAAGTCAGCCAAATCAAATGGTTATTTGAAATATCTTTGTCAACAAAGAAGCCAAAAAGCAGAGAGAGGAATGATATGAGAAAAGGTAGGACACTGTCAGGGATCACATGCCCAACTGAATACAACTTTCGAGCCTTTGTTGCATTAAAGTTTCAGATGTAAATAAATATGAATTAGCATTCCTTTTCTCCCCGATCAATTATTTGAGTCTACCCTGGTGCAGTGCAGCATCCAGCTACTGTCCTGCTGAAATGGCTGACGTACAGTGCATCGCTTGGCTAAATACAGCAATGGGTTCTGGGAAAGGGGTTGTCCATGTTATAATACAACTTATCATATCAAGTTATAGTCAGTATAGGGACAATGGGGTCTTTTAGTGAAAATGATCCTGTTGCTGTATTTTGACCCCCATTTCAACAGGCCAGTCAGGAAAATACCCCTTTGTCCATAAATTTTACGACAATAAGGATGTCCCCTTCCCTTGTAAATCTCCTACTGAAAGTAAAACAAAACCGGCGTCTGTTTAGAAAAGTATTTAAAGTCAACAAAGATACAAAAATTAGAAAAAAGTAAGCAGCCCCACTTACCTGAGAACCTTGTCATTGGCCCTGCGCTGGGACAGGGGGCTTTGGGAGCGAGACTGTGATGGAGAGGGTCCTAAGGAGTTAAGCTGACGTGTGGTGGTCTTGATGTAGGAGGGGCAGATGGGAGGGTAGGGTTTGACTGTGGGGCTGGAGGAGGCGCTGGAGACAGTAGAGGACAGGGGGGACTTCTTGAGCCGTGTGGCTGATGGAGGGTTCTCCTGGTGCGAGGCTTGAGTGAAGGAGACACAGTTCTTCCTACACTGCTGGAACAGGAGAGGGATACTGGTTGATGTGGCTTCAGACTGGTCAGGTTGATCTTCAGCACTCAGGCAGTCGTCTTGCGAGTCAGCAGCAATCCTGATACCTGGGAGCTGAGCCTCGTTTTCTTTAGGGACTGAATTCAAGCCTTCTCTCAGTTTATAACTACTGGATCCAACACTGTGCCTATCTGATGAAAGACAACAGAACTCCAGCCTATTTCCCCCTTTGTTCCTCACTTCTTTAAGTCCTTTCTGTCTCTCTTGTTTTTCATTTGGGAGTTCCACTGAGCTCTCACATGAGGCTGGAATATCAGAGAAGCCATTGGCACTGGTTGTCTTGGTGACAGGACTAAAAGCTGCCCCCCCATCCATCACCATGGTGATGGCTGTGTAAGGGGGAGGCGACTGCACAAGAGCATGTCGGTCCTTTGTCCCTGTGGCAGCACAAAGAGAGCCCTTAAAAGCATGAGCTTCTGGCTCTCTTCGCTCTTTTCTGTCATTTTGCTGCTGGACCCTAATTTCCTTTTTCTGCGCTGTTGTTCTCCTCTCCTGGTCTTGCCCTTTGTCATTCTGCTCCTCTGCTCCATTGAGGAAGACATCCAGGGTTGGTGTGAGGCCATTCTGTCTTGAAGTGGACAGCTGTTCTGTCTCTAGGAATGACAGTGCATCAGATCCCAGTTCTAACTCTGGGGTCAGGTCTAGCAGCTCCGGGGGGGTTAAGTTTACCTCTACTCCGCCACCTTGCTGTCTTTCCTCCTCTCGTACTCCCCAGCTGAGCGCACTCTCCCCTCCTGGGATCGAGCTAATCGTGTCCTGCTGCTGCTGCTGTTGTTGCTGAAGCCTGATGGTGAGCTGGATGTCTGCCAGCAGGTCTTCTTGGTCAGCTGCTGAATGAAAACTGTAGATATCTGTGTCTGACCCCGAGCTACCTCCTTTCTGCACTCCTTCCTCTGCAGGGGACGTTGTTTCTGTTGATGTTTGCTGCTGCTCCAGCTGCTTGCTCTCCTGTCCTTTTAATCTTCCTCCGTCCTTTTTCTCTGCATCCACTTTTTTTTCCTCATCACTGAAAGTAACATGTCCCACCAAAAGCTCGTTGTCTGACTGCCCCAGCTCGTCTGCAGACAGGTCTGGTGTTTTGGTGCCCACAGAGGGAATACTGACCAGATCATCATTTTGAGACTCCAAAACATCCTCTTTTGAGCCAGTTGTTGACAAATGTGCTCCTCTTTTATCCTTGAGGTTGCTCTTCCGCTTCCGTATGGAAAAAACAGATGACTTGGACTCCGTTTTGTTTTTCTTCTTGCCTCCCCCTGTATCCTGCTCTCCCCATCCTCCTCCTTTTCCACCGTGTCTGTGAGATTTTTTTGCACCTTTCTTTGTTGATTCTCCCCCTCCCCCTCTCCACCCCTCTTCAAAAATGGGGTTGCTTCCATCCTCGGATGCTCCTGCAGCAGCAGCTTTCCTCTGCTTAGCCTCCTGGTTTCCCATGTTAGCTGAAGGTCTCAGGCAGAAACCTTTCTTGTCTTTTACGCCATGCCTGGCAGAGCTACTCCTTTCGTTGCAAGCTTGTGAGCACTTGTGGCTAGGTGAGGAGAGCTCGTCTTTGTGTCTAAAAGGGTTGCGGCAGTTATAGCCGTTTGTGTCAATGTTTTTTGAAAAATCCTCTTCATCCAAGTCCTTTTCCGGTGACAAGACATGGAGCAGCAGTGCTGATGCTGATGCTGAAGCTGAAGATACGCACAGTAACTGCGTCTGTTTGCTCTCTCCCCCTCCTTGCTTTCCTCCAATTGCTGCCTCGTTCTCCAGCACCTCCTCCCCTCCCCGTCTGCCTAGTGACGCAGGCTTTAGTGCGTATCTTCTGAGCATGCTCAGTGCTCCTCTCTGGCTGACGGGGGCTGTGCACGATCACAGAGGGAGAGATAGAGGGGGACGAGCAGAGCAGTAGGGGCTGGGTAGTCTGACGCTCAGAGGCGGAGAGAGACAGCTTAGCTGTGGAGTGACAGAGTGAAGATGAGCAGGGTTGAGGCTGAGAAAAAGCTAGAGGCTGGAAGGGGACCCGGTTCATACAAGGTTGGGACTGAGAGATGATGGCTATTGTAATGCTGTTGCAGCGTTTGTGGGTAGGGCGAAGGAGAGGATGGTGCAGGGGTGGGACCGGGATGAGGATTCTAACGTAAAATAAATAAGCGGCTGGGGCAGAGGTTTGAACTGAAAGGTACATTTTGGCTATGGATCATTCCGTAGGGTGGGCAGGGCGGGATGCTGGAGGCTGGCATTCCCAGCGAAGACGTGTTTCTGTGCTACATCTCCCATGATTCTCAGGCTCTTACGTCTGGGTCAGAGAGTCCCCCTCGAGACGCTGTCTGTGGAAGCGTCCATCCATAAAGCTCTCCTTCGCTGCAGGTGGTCTGGCTAGTCTTCATCCTCTGTAACATGGAGGACGGAGGAAATGTAAAATGCAGAGTAAGACAAGTAAAGCATGTACTATTAACACATCATTTATTAATAAGAATTTATCATTTTATACTGCTCCCGTACTTATTCACTCACCATAGTGAGGGGGGACTCAATCAGTGATCTGATGATCGATACTCTAATCATTTACAGTAGCAGACACTCTCTTGCTACAAGTGTGAACAGGGAATCAGCACGCTTTTGCCATCAGTACAGTAACAAGTACAGCAGCCAGTACAGCAATCAGTACAGTCGCCAGTACAGTAGCCAGTAAAATAATCAGTACAGTAGCCAGTACAGTAGCCAGTAAAGTAATCAGTACAGTAGCCAGTAATCAGTACAGTAATCAGCACAGTAGCCAGTAGAATAATCAGTACAGTAGGCAGTGCAGTAACCAGTAATCAGTACAGTAACCAGTACAGTAGCCAGTAGAGTAACCAACCAGTACAGTAATCAGTAACCACTAAAGTAATCAGTACAGTAGCCAGTAGAGTAATCAGTATAGTAGCCAGTGCAGTAATCAGTACAGTAGCCAGTAAAATCATCAGTACAGCAGACAGTACACTACTCAGTACAGTAGCCAGAAGGAGTAATACGTACAGTAGCCAATACAGTAATCAGTACAGTAATCACCACATAGGCCAGTAGAATAATCACTACAGTAGTCATAACCAGTACAGTAATCAGTACAGTAGCCAGTAGATTAATTACCACAGTAGCCAGTAGAATAATCAGTACAGTAGCCAGTAGAGTAATCAGTGCAGTAGCCAGTAGAATAATCAGTACAGTAGCCAGCTCAGTAATCAGTACAGTAGCCAGAAGGAGTAATACGTACAGTAGCCAATACAGTAATCAGTACAGTAATCACCACATAGGCCAGTAGAATAATCACTACAGTAGTCATAACCAGTACAGTAATCAGTACAGTAGCCAGTAGATTAATTACCACAGTGGCCAGTAGAATAATCAGTACAGTAGCCAGCACGGTAATCAGTACAGTAGCCAGTAGAGTAATCAGTGCAATAGCCAATACAGTAATCACCACAGTAGCCAGTAGAGTAATCAGTATAGTAGCCAGTACAGTAATCAGTACAGTAGCCAGTAGAGTAACCAATAGAGGGATCAGCACAGTAACCAACCACTACAGTAATCAGTACAGTAACGAATACAGTAATCAGTACAGTAGCCAGTAGAGTAATCAGTACAGTAGCCAGTACAGCACTCCCCACAGTAGCCAGTAGAATAATCAGTAAATTAGCCAGTACAGTAATCAGTGCAGCAGCCAGTAGAGTAATCAGTGCAGTAGCCAGTAATCATTACAGTTAACAGTACAGTAATCAGCCCAGTAACCAGTGCAGTAGCCAGTAGCATAATAGTACAGTACAGTAACCAGTACAGTAGCCAGTACATTAATCAGTACAGCATCCAGTTCAGTAACTGCTACAGTAATCAGCACAGTAGCCGGGAGAATCATCAGTACAGTAGCCTGTACAGTAATCAGCACAGTAACCAGTAATCAGTACAGTAGCCAGTGCAGTAACCATTAATCAGTACAGTAGCCGGTAGAATAATCAGTACAGTAACCAGTAATCAGTACAGTAGCCAGTACAGTAATCGGGACATTAGCCTGTAGAATCATCAGTACAGTAGCCAGTACAATTATCACAGTAGCCAGTACAGTAATCAGCACAGTAGCCAGTAGAATAATCAGTACAGTATCCAGTACAGTAATCAGTACAATAGCTAGTAGAGTAATCAGCACAGTAACCAGTACAGTAATTAGTAAAGTAGCCAGTGCAGTAACCAATAATCAATACAGTAACCAGTAGAATAATCAGCACAGTAGAGTAAACAGTAAAGTAACCAACCAGTACAGTAACCACTAAAGTAATCAGTACATAAGCCAGTACAGTAATCAGCACAGTAACCTGTACAGTAACCAGTAGAATAATCAGTACAGTAGCCAGTACAGTAATCAGTACAGTAGCCATTAGAATAATCAGTACAGTAGTCAGTAGAGTGATCAGTACAGTAGCCAGTAGAGTAATCACCACAGTAGCCAGTAATCAGTATAGTAGCCAGTACAGTAACCAGTAGAGTAACCAGTAAAGTAGCCAGTACAGTAACCAATAGAGTGATCAGTACAGTAACCAACCACTACAGTAACGAATACAGTAATCAGTACAGTAGCCAGTAGAACAATCAATACAGTAGCCAGTAGAGTAATCAGTACAGTAGCCAGTACAGTAACCACTAACTACAGTAACGAATACAATAATCAGTACAGTAGCCAGTAGAACAATCAGTACAGTAGCCAGTACAGTAATCACCACAGTAGCCAGTAGAATAATCAGTAAATTAGCCAGTACAGTAATCAGTGCAGTAGCCAGTAGAGTAATCATAACAGTTAACAGTACAGTAGCCAGTAGCATAATTAGTACAGTACAGTAACCAGTACAGTAGCCAGTAGAATAATCAGCACAGTAGCCAGTACATTAATCAGTACAGCAGCCAGTAGAGAAATCAGTACAGCATCCAGTTCAGTAACCGCTACAGTAATCAGCACAGTAGCTGGTAGAATCATCAGTACAGTAGCCGGTACAGTTATCATAGTAGCCAGTACAGTAATCAGCACAGTAGCCAGTAGAATAATCAGTACAGTAGCCAGTACAGTAATCAGTACAATAGCCAGTAGAGTAATCAGCACAGTAACCAGTACAGTAATTAGTACAGTAGCCAGTGCAGTAACCAGTAATCAATACAGTAACCAGTAGAATAATCAGTACAGTAGCCAGTAGAGTAAACCGTAATCAGTACAGTAACCAACCAGTACAGTAACCACTAAAGTAATCAGTACATAAGCCAGTACAGTAGAATAGTAGCCAGTACAGTAACCTGTACAGTAACACGTACAGTAATCAGCACAATAGCCAGTACAGTAACCAGTAGAATAATCAGTACAGTAGCCAGTACAGTAATCAGTACAGTAGTCAGTAGAGTGATCAGTACAGTAGCCAGTAGAGTAATCAGTATAGTAGCCACTAGCCAGTACAGTAACCAGTACAGTAACCAGTAGAATAATCAGTACAGTAGCCAGTACAGTAATCAGTACAGTAGCCATTAGAATAATCAGTACAGTAGTCAGTAGAGTGATCAGTACAGTAGCCAGTAGAGTAATCAGTTCAGTAGCCACTAGCCAGTACAGTAACCAGTACAGTAACCAACTAGTACATTAATCAGTACGATAGCCAGTACAGTAACGAGTAAAATAATTAGTACAGTAACCAGTAATCAGTACAGTAGCCAGTACAGTACCCAGTAATCAGTCACCAACCAGTACAGTAATCAATCCGGTAGCCAGATATCACTACAGTAGCCAGTACAGTAACCAGTACAGTAGCCAGATATCAGTGCAGTAGCCAGTAGAATAATCAGTACAGTAACAAGTACAGTAGCCAGTAGAATAATCAGTACAGTAGCCAGTAGAGTTATCAGTACAGTAGCCAGTAGTGTGATAAGTACAGTAATCAGTACAGTAGCCAGTAGATCTTCAGTACAGTAGCCAGTACAGTAACCAGTAGAGTAATCAGTACAGTTACTAACTAGTGCAGTAATCAGTACAGTAACAAGTACAGTAGTCAGTGCAGTAGCCAGCACAGTAACTAGTAGAATAATCAGTACAGTAGCCAGTACAGTAATTAGTACAGTAGCCAGTAGCGTAACCAGTACAGTAGCCAGCACAGTAACTAGTAGAATAATCAGTACAGTAGCCAGTACAGTAATTAGTACAGTAGCCAGTAGCGTAATCAGTACAGTAGCCAGTACAGTAGCCAGCACAGTAACTAGTAGAATAATCAGTACAGTAGCCAGTACAGTAGCCAGCACAGTAACTAGTAGAATAATCAGTACAGTAGCCAGTACAGTAATCAGTACAGTAGCCATTAGAATAATCAGTACAGTAGTCAGTAGAGTGATCAGTACAGTAGCCAGTAGAGTAAACCGTAATCAGTACAGTAACCAACCAGTACAGTAACCACTAATCAGTACATAAGCCAGTACAGTAGAATAATCAGTACAGTAACACGTACAGTAATCAGCACAATAGCCAGTACAGTAACCAGTAGAATAATCAGTACAGTAGCCAGTACAGTAATCAGTACAGTAGCCATTAGAATAATCAGTACAGTAGTCAGTAGAGTGATCAGTACAGTAGCCAGTAGAGTAATCAGTAAAGTAGCCACTAGCCAGTACAGTAACCAGTACAGTAACCAACTAGTACATTAATCAGTACGATAGCCAGTACAGTAACGAGTAAAATAATTAGTACAGTAACCAGTAATCAGTACAGTAGCCAGTACAGTACCCAGTAATCAGTCACCAACCAGTACAGTAATCAATCCGGTAGCCAGATATCAGTGCAGTAGCCAGTACAGTAACCAGTACAGTAGCCAGATATCAGTGCAGTAGCCAGTAGAATAATCAGTACAGTAACAAGTACAGTAGCCAGTAGAATAATCAGTGCAGTAGCCAGTAGAGTTATCAGTACAGTAGCCAGTAGTGTGATAAGTACAGTAATCAGTACAGTAGCCAGTAGATCTTCAGTACAGTAGCCAGTAGAGTAATCAGTACAGTTACTAACTAGTGCAGTAATCAGTACAGTAACAAGTACAGTAGTCAGTGCAGTAGCCAGCACAGTAACTAGTAGAATAATCAGTACAGTAGCCAGTACAGTAATTAGTACAGTAGCCAGTAGCGTAACCAGTACAGTAGCCAGCACAGTAACTAGTAGAATAATCAGTACAGTAGCCAGTACAGTAATTAGTACAGTAGCCAGTAGCGTAATCAGTACAGTAGCCAGCACAGTAACTAGTAGAATAATCAGTACAGTAGCCAGTACAGTAATTAGTACAATAGCCAGTAGCGTAATCAGTTCAGTAACCACTGCAGTAACCAGTACGGTAGCCAGTACAGTAACCATTAGAGTAAGCAGTACAGTCACAAACCAGTACATTCATCAGTACAATAGCCGGTACAGTAACCAGTAAAGTAACATGTACATTAACAAGTAATCAGTACAGTAGCCAGTACAGTAACCAGTAATCAGTACAGTAATCAGTGCAGTGAACTCTTTTATATCTTATCAAACGCTTTTATCTTGTTCAACTCTTTCATATGAGAGAGAAAAGAAAGAGTGGGTGAAGACAACGAGAGGTGTACTATACTATACTATACTATACTACACTATTACTATTCAGTAGAGCTATAGCTGTCCTTAAGCTGCACAACATGTTCTCACCTGCCACCATCTGAGGGACACTGGATGATACACATTCACACACACATATTTCCTACTTTTCACACCAAGACTCCCCAAGACCACACACACACACACACACACACACACACACACAGACACACACACACACACACACTCCTTGTGCGTGTCTATGTATAAGTACATGTTCAGTATATGTTCTGATTCCTTGTACGTGTCTGTGTATAAGTACATGTTCAGTATATGTTCTGATTCCTTGTACGTGTCTGTGTATAAGTACATGTTCAGTATATGTTCTGATGCTTTGTTCGGTTTGTAATGACTGCTGTGGCAATACACGTGCCTATATGTCATGCCAATAAAGCACTTCTGAATTTGAATTTGAGACAGACAGACAGACAGACTTTTGATTTTAAAATAACTTTTATTTACATCACAGTAAAAAAAAAAAAACTATTCCCATCAAGTCAACATTAAACAAACTGGTGAGCTAGAAAAACAAAATCACATGCATCATTACTCAATCAAAATACACACACACACACACACACACACACACACACACACACACGACCATAATTAATTAAAAATTGAGAACAAGTGACCCATCTTCACTTAGTGAACCCTAAAACATGTCTTAACCCCCACAAAGCCCTGAAAGAGTCCAGATTACTGGTCAGGGTGTAGAAAGCGTGCTCTATCCTCAGACGAGCCGCCACCAAACCCTTCACCTCATCAGTCCAGCCCTGACCTAGCATCTGATTCTTCCTGGTCTTCCAGATCGCTCAGTCCAGCCCTGACCTAGCATCTGATTCTCCCTGGTCTTCGAGATCGCTAGCTTAGCAGTTCCAAACAGAAAATTGACTAGGACCAGAAGCAGCCCTTTTCTTGCCGTGTATTTGGGCCCAAAAACAAACAAGGGGGCAGATAAATCCTCACCCAAAGCTTCCACCCTTTCCTGCAGTAATAAGCCCACTAATCTAGGACAAGAGACCACTAAATGCTCTAACGTTTTACTCTGAGTGCAGAAAGGACATTCATCCCCAGTGCTTGGATCTAGGTGAGCTCTCTGTCTATTTTAGCAATTGCTTCACGTATCACCCTCCACTGGAGGTCAGCCATCAGTTTATCAACAGCAGACTTATAAAGGACCCACCACCTGCCTTTGGGGGTACAGTCTGAAGCAAAAACCTCAGTCCACCTCGACTCCCTGACTTCAGCCAGAGAGTGAAAGTTGACTACCTTCACACAGCTAGAGTAAAACTGCTTCTTCCCACAAGAGCTGAAACTACCCAGCACTGGTGTACTCAGGGAAAAAAGCAGTCCACTCCCCCCTCGCCACACCCCAAATACAGGAGTGATGATCAGGGGGGGAAAAACATACTCATTGTCATCATCCCATTGGTCAGCTAGAGCACGACTTTCAGCAAACGCCCTCAGTGGCCCAGACAGGGACTCCCAGACTTCCTCCACAACCTTCTTCAGCACTCTGGAGGACCCAATGTTAATGACGCCACCAAGTGCTTCCAAGGATATTTTTGTAAGATGGCCCACATTGGTAATGCCAACCTCAACAAACATAGTCCATACCGTACCAGAGGAGAAGGTGGTATTCGTAAGGAAGTCGTTGTGAAACAGCAGCTCCTCAAAAAGCCAATCCCTGCTCCAGGGTCAGGAGTTCATGTGACCTTCAGCATCGGTCAGGCTTCAACCACCGACTTGTAAAAATGTGCGAGTCCAGTTAGGTCAACTTCTGATGATCTCAGTAAAAAAAGCTGTTTATCAAACCCAAGCCTACCAGCTTTCCGAAGAAGCAGCAGAGCAGAAGCCAACCAGCAGTGACCGCAGCTGTACAGCAGCCTCTGCGCCGTCTGTGGTCTGAAGGCCGCAGTTCTGGACCGAATGTCTATAAGTCCTTGTCCTCCCTCTGCCATAGGAAGATACAGGGCCGATGCTCTCAGCCAGTGCTGACCAGACAAACAAAAAAATTCACCATGAGCTTCTGCATCTCTTCCGCAAGACCTGGCAGTGGCACCAAAACAATGAGTCTGTGCCAGAGAGATGAGGCGATCAGGTTATTAACTATCAGAGCTCTTCCCCTGTAGGACAGCTGGGGTAGCATCCAATTCCATTTAGACAACCTGGCTTCTACCTTCTCTAGCACTCCCTCCCAGTTCTGCCTCTGAAAGTCTTCACTTCCCAAATATACTCCTAGAACTTAAATACCTCGTTCCCCCGACCTAAGGTTCCCAGGGAGACAAGCAGTACTCCCCAAGTCCCACTGACCAAACAAGCCTCACTTTTCCCCCAGTTAACTTTGGCTGAACAAGGCTTTTCATATAAGGACAAGCTTTCTTTCAATTCCCGGATATCTCCCTCTCCCTGGAAAAACATTAACATCATCAGTGTACGCTGATACAACAACAGAAGGGTGTTGATCTAGCTCTGGCAGAGAGAGACCCCTCAGCCTGCTTCTCACCCTACATAGGAGAGACTCAATGGCAATGCTGTAAAGCTGGCCTGAGATGGGGCAGCCCTGCCTAATCCCCCTCTTAACTGGTACAGGACAGCTCAACCCTCCCCCCACCTTCACTACACAACACGCACCACTATACATACAAGCAACCTTATCCAGGACAGGAACCCCTCCCCAACATCAAAGGCCTGCAAGGTAGAGAAATGAAAATTGTGATCTACATGGTCAAAAGCCTTCTCTTAGTCAATAGATAA
Organism: Lampris incognitus; assembly: GCF_029633865.1. Classification (NCBI taxonomy): domain Eukaryota; kingdom Metazoa; phylum Chordata; class Actinopteri; order Lampriformes; family Lampridae; genus Lampris; species Lampris incognitus. The sequence continues at coordinate 42,044,998 of NC_079227.1, forward strand.
AATACCAACATTTGTATCACATAGTTTACATACATCAAACACATCTCTCATTAAAAACAAAATTATCTATCAGACACCTGTCTGGAACACAATAGGATTGATCCACACCAATCAACAGTTCAATATACAATTCCAGTCGGTTAGATAAAACTTTGGAGAGGATTTTACAGTCTGTGCACAAAAGAGCTACTGGTCTCCAGTTTTCCAAAAGGGCTAAATCTCCCCTCTTCCACACTGTGAAAACTCCGCAGAATGCCGTACAAAGGTGGCAAGGTTTGGAATGTCAGAGTCTTCAGATCGAGGAACAGTGAGTCATGCAGTCCCAGACCACCAAACATCTGCAAAACTGTGCGTGTCAGTGGTCTCCACACCAAATCTTTTGGGCCATAAAGCAGTCTCTGGATAAACTGAAGGCAGTACACAGCACCTCTACTGGCCAAATGTATAAGTCCTGGTCCTCCTCCCTCCTTTGAGAGAAAAATAATTTATTCCCCCCTCCCCCAAAATTTTTTTTTTAAAAAATCAATGAAACAGCTTGAATTCGTGAATGTTTGAAGGGGGATCAACAAAAACTAATATGTGCCATAATGAGGAGGACACTAGAATGTTGATTACAAGTGTCCTCCCTCTGTAAGACATGCTTGGCAAAAACCCTTTCCAGTTTTAAGCCGGCGTTCTAGCTTTTCTAAAACATTCTCACAGTTCTTTTCTCGCACAGATTCTTCACTTAAAATACTCCAAAGTACTTTATCCCTCCCTTTTTCCAAGTTAGCCCTCCTGGTAGAACTAAATTGTCTAGTGACCTTTTCCCAACAATCACAGCTTCACTTTTTTCCAGTTCACCTTTGCAGACAAAATGTTATTAAAAAGCTCTACAGTCCCCTCCAAGATATTGATATCTCTCCGTTTGTTAATCATTACCATAACATCATCTGCGTATGCTGAGATTTTTACAGCTCAAGTACAACCTGGGAAAAAAAACACCTGAGAGTTTTTTTTTCTGAGTTTGTGAAGTAAAGGCTCAATGGAAAGGGAGTACAGCATTCCAGAAAGTGCACATCCTTGACATACTCCCCTCTGTACATTAAAAGGTGCAGCCAAACCACCATTAATATTTAGTATACTCGCAATATCATGGTACAGTACCTGGATCTTGGCTACTGTTAGGGTTTGTGGAAGACCCCAAGCGCACGACGCCAGACAGAGATGGGGTTAGCCGAAAACTGGCGTACTTTATTCCTTACGCGTACCAATAGTCAAACACAGGAAGGCAATGAGCGACAAGAAAAACGGAAAGTCCAAGGGGAAAAACTCGCGGGTAATCCAAACGGGAACACGGCAGGATACTTCCACGGGGAAACGTTGCAAAGGAAAGCATAAACCAAGAGCTGGGGTGAGTTCGGAGAAAAGGACCGTAAGGGAAGAGTAGCCGCTACTGCGGGGAGGTTACAACACGAACTGACAACGGGCGTGTGGGAGGCCACCAAAATTAAGCCCAGCCCTGATGACTAAGCCCTGCCCTGATGACTAAGCCCGGCCCTGATGACTAAGCCCGGCCCTGACGAGCCGATTGGCTGCCGGCGCGGGGTGGGCGGGCCACGGCGCGTGGTGGGCGAGCCGTAACAGTACCCCCCCCCCTCCACGGGAGCCACCAGGCGACTTGCCGGGCTTGTCAAGATGGGAATGATGGAACTCAATGAGCAGCCCAGGGTCCAGGATGAGCTGGCGGGGGGCCCAGTTCCTCCGGACCGTAGCCCTCCCAGTCCACCAAATACTGGAACCCCCGTCCTCGGCGCTGGACGTCCAGCAGCCGGCGGACCTTCCACTGGGGGTGCCCATCCACGATCTTAGGGGGAGGTGGAACCGGGGCTGGAGGCATCAGAGGACTGTGGGGGCCAGGCTTAACCCGAGACACATGAAACACGGGATGGGTCTTCAAGGAAGCCGGAAGCTTCAGACTCACCGCCGCGGGGCTGAGAACCTTCCTGATCTCCAAGGGCCCGACAAACCGGGGGTTCAGCTTCTTCGCGGTGGACTGAAGCGGGAGATCCTTTGAGGACAGCCACACCCTTTGGCCTGGTTGGTACGTAGGCGCTGGGGACCGGCGTCGGTTGGCTCCCCGACTGGCGCGCTCAGCTGCCCGGAGCAGAGCAGCTCTGGTCGCCTCCCAGACATGATGACACCTGTTCAGATGGGCCTGCACGGAGGGAACCGCCACTTCCGACTCCTGTGCAGCAAAGAGAGGCGGCTGGTAGCCCAGGGACACCTCAAAAAGTGAGAGGCCGGTGGCAGAGCTGACCAGGGAGTTGATGGCATACTCAACGCAGGGGAGGACCCGGCTCCAGGAGCTGGGCCTCTTGGCGGCCACGCACCGGAGGGCAGACTCCATGCTCTGGTTCATCCTCTCCATCTGCCCGTTAGTCTGTGAGTGATAGCCAGAGGAGAAACTAACAGAGGCACCCAACCCCTTACAAAAGGCCCGCCATACCTGGGCGACGAACTGGGCCCCTCGGTCCGAGACGACGTCCAGGGGAAGGCCGTGGAGACGGAACACGTGGCTCGTCAGGAGGTCCGCCGTCTCAGAAGCTGATGGGAGTCTGGGGAGGGCCACCAGGTGCACTCCCTTATTGAAGCGGTCCACCAGTGTCAGGATCATAGTGTTACCCTGGGAGGGAGGCAGTCCGGAGACAAAATCCAACGCCACATGGGATCAGGGCCGGCTTGGAGTTGGGAGGGGCTGCAGCAGACCCGCGGGTGCCTGGTGAGAGGCCTTGCTGCGAGCACAGACGGAGCAGGCCCCTACGAAGTCCTTGACGTCGTTCCTCATGGTGGGCCACCAGAAACGCCGAGCCAGAAAGGTGAAGGTGCGGTGGACACCCGGGTGGCAAGCAAACTGACTGGCATGGCCCCACTGGAGGGACGTGGCTCGGGGCGGGATGGGAGCGCAACGCCTGCCTGACCACGGTCTCGATGCCCCAGGTAACCATGCCAACCACCCTGGCCTCAGGAAGGATGGGAGTCGGCTCCTCTGTAGCTGGCTCCCTCCTCGGGTGTTGTCGGGACAGGGAGTCTGCCTTCGTGTTGCGGGACCCGGGGCGATAAGTCAGCGTGAAGTCAAACTGACTGAGGAAGCTGGCCCACCGTGCCTGCGCTTGGTTGCCCGGATGAACGTCAAGTTCTTATGATCAGTCCAGATTGTGAACGGCTGTTCCCCTCCAGCCAATGGCGCCACTCCTCCAGAGCAGCCACCACTTCCAGTAGCTCCCGGTTCCCGACATCGTAGTTCTCCTCGGCGGAGAGGAAGCAGTGAGAGAAGAAGGCACATAGGTGGACCTTCTGGTCAGACGCTGACCGCTGGGAGAGGACAGCCCCCAACCCGGTGTCCGAAGCGTCCACCTCTACGATGAACTGCCTCTTGGGGTCGGGGTGGAGCAGGACCGGGGCGCTGGTGAACCTCTCCTTGAGGGACTGGAACGCAAAGCGGGCAGCCGGGGACCAGATGAATGGCTGGGAGGGGGAGGTCAGCCTGGTGAGATGTTCTGCCACGCGGCTGTAGTTCCGGATGAACTTCCAATAGAAGTTCGCAAACCCGAGGAAGCTCTGTAATTCCTTCCGTGATGTGGGATCGGGCCAGTCCACCACAGCCTGGATCTTGCGGGGGTCGGCCCGGGTCTGTCCCCTCTCAACGACGAAGCCCAGGTAGTCAACGGAAGGGGAATGGAACCGGCACTTCTCTGCCTTGACGAAGAGCCGGTTCCGGAGGAGACGTTCGAGTACCCGGCGGAAATGCTGGACATGTGCCTCGAGGGTCCTGGAGAAGATGAGGATGTCATCGAGGTACACCACCACAAACTGGTCGAGCATGTCGCGGAGAATGTCATTCATGAGAGCCTGGAATACCGCCAGGGCGTTGGTGAGGCCGAACGGCATGACCAGGTACTCATAATGACCCCGGGGCATCTTAAAGGCTGTCTTCCACTCGTCCCCCTTCCGGATCCGGACCAGATGATAGGCACACCGGAGGTCCAGCTTAGTGAAGACTGTAGCCTGGGTGAGGGGCTCAAAGGTGGAACTCATGAGAGGAAGGGGGTACTTGTTTTTGACGGTTATCTCATTGAGTTGGCGATAGTCAATGCAGGGTCGGAGGCCCCTGTCCTTCTTCACGAAAAAGAATCCAGCTGCCACCTGGGAGGACGAAGGCCGAATGAGCCCCGCTGCCAAGGACTCGGAGATGTACTCGTCCATCGCAGCTTTCTTGGGGATGGTCAGACTGTACAGACGACTGCTGGGAAGGGGTGCCCCAGAGTGGAGGTCGATAGCACAGTCATAAGGCCGATGAGGAGGAAGAGATTAGGCCCGGGTCTTGCTGAAAACCTCACCTAACTCATGGTACTCAGGGGGAACAGAGGAGAGGTCGGGAGGCGGGGCACTAGGGGCACGTCGGGGGGATGGGGCGGGAGCAGCCTGGAGACATTGGGTATGACAGGAGGAGCTCCACTCCATGATGGTACCGGAGGCCCAGGCCATGTGTGGCTCACGCTGCACGAACCAGGGGCGCCCTAGGATCACAGGGACTAACGGAGACTGGATGATGTAGAACCGAAGTCTCTCCACATGGTTACCCGCTATGGTGAGAGAGACAGGGTGGGTGCGTTGGGTGACGCTGGCCAGGCAGCGCTCGTCCAGCGCGAAGGCCTCCATGGGCTTCTCCAGCGTCTCTAGCGGGATGTTAGCCTGGGCAGCAAACTCCGAGTCCAGGAAACACTCATCAGCCCCCGAGTCGAGGAGTGCATCCACCATGAGCCGCCGGTCAGCCCAGGCCAGGGTAACGCCAACTAGATGGTTCTGTGGGGCAGGACGGCGGGACCAGGAAAGTCGGCTCACTAGGATCTCTCGGGGCCCCAGTGAGCCTAGTCTTTTGGCTGAGTGGAGCAGCCGCTGATCAGATGTCCCTTCTGGCCACAGTAGAGGCATTGACCCGCCACGAACCGGGCCTCCCGTTCGGCCGGACTAAGGCGCGTACGCCCAAGCTGCATAGGTTCTTCCCCCATCATGGTCTGGGGCGCGGGCAGAGAGAAGGCCACAGGGAAAGTGGGGCGAGCAGGAGTAGGGGTCCTGTTAGGAGTGCTGGACGACTGGGGAATGGACGGGGATCCACACAGGGCTCGCTCGTGCCTCCTCTCCCGGAGGCGTCCGTCGATGCGGATGGCGAGCTTGATCAGGTCCTCGAGGGAGGTGGGCTCCTCCTGGGTGGCTAGCTGGTCCTTTACAGCTTCGCTGAGACCTCTCCGGAAGGTGACCCGAAGTGACTGGTCGTTCCAGCTGCGGCCAGCCTGAACTCCACCGAGTAGTCTGTGACACTGCCACTGCCCTGCTGGATACTGCTCAGCCGAGCACCAGGGTCCTGGCCACCGACTGGATGGTGGAAAACCTTCCGTAGTTCCGCCTCAAAGGCCTTGTAGGTGAGGCAGAAACTGGCCTTCATGGACCAGGAAGCAGTGGCCCACTGAGCTGCTCGGCCTATGAGCAGGTTGGTCACGTAAGCGACCCGGGCAGCATCAGAGGTGAACATGCTGGGTTGGTGCAGGAAGACCAGCTCACACTGCATGATGAACGTGGCACAGGTCTCAAAGTCGCCATCAAATGGTCGTGGGCTGGAGAGGCAGGGCTCCCGGGGAACTGGGTTGAGCCCCATAGGGTTAACCGGGGCAGCGGGCCCAGGGGGCGGGTTACCCACGACTCCAGGGGCAGGCTGGCCCGGCGGCTGGATGGTGAGAGCTGCCGTGATGGTTTGCAACTGCCACAGGATCTCTGCTTGTTGGCTCGCCAACGCCGCCTGCTGCCCCGTTAGGTTACCCACACAGGCCTGGAGGGGCTGGACCCGAGTCTGAAGATCTCTCACCGCGGCGGAGGCCGCCTCTAGCTGCTGGGTGTGGGAGTTAGTCAGTTGGATCTGTTCGATGAGAGCCGCTCGAAGCGGACTGGCCGGTACGCTCTCTGTGTCGGCTGGGGTCGTCATGGTCAGTTCGTACTGTTAGGGTTTGTGGAAGACCCCAAGCGCACGACGCCAGACAAAGATGGGGTTAGCCCAAAACTGGCGCACTTTATTCCTTACGCGTACAAACAGTCAAACATAGGAAGGCAATGAGCGACAAGAAAAACGGAAAGTCCAAGGGGAAAAACTCGCGGGTAATCCAAGATGGGAACACGGCAGGATACTTCCACGGGGAAACTTTGCAAGGGAAAACATGAACCATGGGCTGGGATGAGTTCGTAGACAAAAGGACCGTGAGGGAAGAGTAGCCGCTACTGCGAGGAGGTTACAACACGAACTGACAACGGGGCGTGGGAGGCCACCAAACTTAAGCCCAGCCGAGCCGTAACAGTTTGGAAATTATTGAACCAGTGAATGGGCCCACCCCGTGGGTGAATCCGGTCGTGATTGTCCCAAAACCCGAAAATTGTGTTCGACTTTGCCTGGATATGAGACGGGCCAACGAGGCCATAGTGGCGGTGAACGCAACGCCGAGAGCACTCACCACCCGAGAAGTGGAGGAGGCATCTGCCGCTGACCCAGAGATTCTTGAGGTACGCGAAGCCATAGCGACTGGACACTTTGAAAAGTGCAAACCGTATGCTTTCATTGCAAGTGAGCTATGCACAGTGGGGTATCTTGTCCTGAGAGGCACACGCAGAGTGTTGCCGCAGGCCTTGTAGACGTGGGCACTTGCGCTAGTCCATGAAGGACATCTGGGTATCGTGGGAACAAAGCAGCGTCTCAGGACAAAAGTGTGGTGGCCTGGCATGGATAGGGCTGCGGAGAGACACTGTAAAGCCTGCCACGGATGTCAGATAGTGGCTAGACCTGGCCCACCTGAACCGCTGAGACCCACACCGCTACCTGATGGACCCTGGCGGGATGTCGCCGTTGACCTACTGGGGCCTCTCCCGTCTAACCACTCCATTGTAGTGGTAGTAGACTATTTCAGCCGGTATCACGAATGTGACGTCATGACCACCACCACATCTGAGAGGGTCATAGACAGTCTGGAGTCAATATTCAGTTGACATGGACTGCCAGTCACAGTCAAGTGTGACCATGGACCTCAGTTCAGATCTGAACAATTTAGACTGTAGGGTGAGGGAAACGGCATCACACACATCAAAACCACACGGAAATACGCTCAGGCCAACGGAGGAGTTGAGCGTCAGAACGCGTCACTGTTGAAGAGGATTGGGGTTGCTCCGTCAGAGGGACTGGATTGGAAGGAAGAACAATCTACAGGAGCATCCTCCATCCATCAACAGGTAAAAGCCCTGCTGAATTGCTTTCCAACCCAAAGATGAGAGGAAAGCTAGCTGACCTGATGGAAGTGACCACAGATCAGGAAGTGTGTGACCGGGACACCGAGCAAAAGGCTAAGAGTCAGCTGCATGCAGACACACGCAGAGGAGCTCCGCAGTCAGAGGTCAGTGTCGGGGATACTGTCCTCCTGAGACAGGACACAACGGACCAGTTCTCCACCACATTCAACACCACACCGCACAAGACCATCAGCAGGACCGGAAACAAGGTGGTAAAGGAATCACCAACAGGAGCACGATACTGGAGAAACACCACCTTCGTTAAGAGATACGAAGGAAAGAGACTGAAACAAGGGACATTTCAAGAAAAGTGTTGTGGTCCAGACGCAAGGCGCGTCTCCGCCTGAGTCTACCGGCAGGGTTCAGTCAGCGCGCTCGTTGAGAGCGCAGCCACGCACCAGAGGCTCATCGGTGATCATGGCACCTGAAGCCAGTCTGCAGCCCGCTATAAGAGAGGACGCTGACGTGCAGTCGGTGCCAGATTGTGCCATCTAGTACGGTAGTTACCCAGTAGATCGCGAGACTCTTTGGCTGTGTTTTCTCCTGCAATTCCTGTGTTGTGATTCCTGAGCCTAATTCTGTCTCTCTCTCTCCCGTCCTCCCAGAACCCCCCGGTGCCGGTGCTTCTCGGGCTCCGTCTTCCTCCCGTCCCTTGTGTTCCTCGGACCCCTCCCTTGAGCTCCCACGCTGCCTCCCGCAGAACCCCTACTCCTGGACTTGCGCTTCACCAACATGCACAGACACCCTCCAGTCATTTACATTCCTGCACACACGCACCACACTCGCCCTGCACAGAGACACATAGTCTTTTACACAGCCCACATCCAGGACTCTAGTGGCACCATACACATCCCGCATTTCCCTTCCCCGAATAGGAATAAACGTGCCTACGGGCTTGACCCTGCCGGACCCCTGCACTGGTTCCTTTCCGACCCACGACAAAAAGGGGGAAATACCGGAAGCCGAGGATAGAGAAATCAGAGAGGCAACAGAAGAACACGCACACACGCCACTGATACCCAGAGTCCACAAAGCGAGCATGCCTCCGACATACAGGTACAGGCAGGCGTGCCAGACGGGCCGCAAAGGGTCAAGCCCACAGCCAGCAGACTGTCTGTCTGACTAGCTTTTAAACGGAGGACTGCTTCTCACTACTTCATGTGTTGGGGGAAAGAAGAGTTTCTACAATGCTTCTGATTGGTAAGGAGACACCGATTTATAATGTACAGGTAATAATTTGAAGATACAGTGATTAAGCTACGTTATGTGACGTTATAACAGCTAACTGTTACGAGGTGTCAAATGATGTTCTGATCATTACTGGAGTATGGTTTAATATGCAATAGCTGCATTAATGTGAGTATAACCATCAGCTGTACGTTTTGGTTAAGAAGAGTTTAATGCCAAGAAAAGGGGGGTGTCATGTCTATGGTGACCACGACCCTCAGGGAGGGAAGGGCATTGTGGGTTGTCTAATAAAGCGCGCCCAGCAAGAGACCGCACATTCCATGTGTGGTCCAAGTTACTGAGATTAGATTCTGTATAAGCTGCTTAGCTCAGTAGTAAAGTAGAGATACAGCAGTTGTCAGGGCCGCCCCTTCACCCCGGGAGCGAAGGTGTGGATCTTCAACCCGACCCGGAAGAGAGGGCCCCCCCCCCCAAGCTCGCCAGCCAGTGGGTGGGGCCCTGTGGGGTGCTGGAGCAGCTTTTGGATGTTGTGTACCGGGTGAGACTGTGTGTCCGGGGGCGGGTGGTAGTTCTGCACCGGGACCGCTTGGCACCTTACCGCCCCTTGGCTGAGGAACCTGCAGATCAGTTAGCCCACCCGGGACGGTCCCTCGTTAGAATTGTGTCCTCCCGTTTTACCCATCAGGCACTGCGTTCAGATTGTTAGTCATGTTATTAAATGTTGCAAGTGTTTATGTGGTTTTGTGTGATTACTGTGTGGTGTGGTTGTGTTGTGTAGGTTTGGTACTGAAACCCTGATCAGCATTGTAGTTCAGGTAGATGACCTCCATGTGTTGTGTGGCGTTTCTCTTGACGTCCCGTCTCTGCGTGAGATCGGTCAAGGACACTGGAAGGTTACCTTTCTCACTACTTCTACGTTCACCACAACATGCTGATGAGGAAGGAAACCAACTTCCTGGCGGCAAAACATTTATTCCACTGTAATACTCTCTTCTTGCTTAGTAACGACACACTGACGTCGCCCATCAGCAAATATGACCCAGAATTACCAGAAGCTGAACACACATAGTACATATACATGACATATGATATATGTCACGTATACATGATATAACAATGATATCGGAACATGACATATCTTATCCCCAGTCACCCCACTAGCCCCACCTACTAGCCCCACCTACTAGCCGGGATGCCCTACGTAAGAGGGTATGTAGTATATCTCGTCCCTGCAGTGAAACAGCGAAGTGCTGGAAGTCGGGTTTAGGGTTTAGAAAAGACAGAAAAGTAGGTAGGTCAGTAAATAGAAGACGGGGGGGGGGGGTACAAACTGGTAGACCTCCACAGGTGATATTACCGACATAAATAAAAACAGCAAGCAGAAGAGAAGGGGGCAATAATTCTTCAGTTTGGCGGGAGATCATGGAAGTATTTCAGGAAAGGTCCCCACACCTTTGGGAACTCGTCCTCGGAGCCCCAGACTGAGTAGCGGACCGTGTCCAGGTTTGGACAGGACATCATATCGGTCAGCCACTGGAAGTGGGTGGGCGGGGCAGCATCCTTCATCTCAGCAATACTGCCCCGCCTGGCCAAGAGACGAGCGGAGGACACCATGCGGCGTTTGGGTGGGGTCAGGGGTACGTCATCCTTGCCAGTGGTGCCGAACAGGGCGCCCAGAGGGTTAGGGTCTAGTTTAAAATTGAGGGTTCGGAATCAGGTTTGGAGGACGTTTTCCCAGTGTTTTTCAAGTGTGGGACACGCCCAGAACACGTGGACAAGGGACGCCTCATCCCCCCTACATTTGTCACACAGATGGGACTCACATCCGGGTACATACGGGACAGTTTGACTTTGGACACATGGGCTCTGTGCTCCACCTTAAATTGTGAGAGACAATGAGGGCCACAGAGGGATGTGGAGTGAGCCAGCCTGAAGACTGAATTCCATGGATCATCCAGCAGTGAAAGGCTGGAGTCCTGCTCCCAGGCACTTTAATCTGGTGACCCGCTGCCCCTCCTTCACCGTGACCCTTCCCCCTTTCTCCTGATTGGCCTTCCTGCAACAGGCAAGTCAAATATGGAAACATGTATAATCATGTACATATCCCCATATAGTACAACTGTACCAAAATAATCAACTTTATGAAACCAAAATAATAAGCGGGGTACACAAGTAATAGTACTATTGTTTAACGTCTCAGTTTAAGGTCACGTACACGTACATATACGTACGTAAGTACACGTGAGGAAGACTCTGGAGCAGCACCGGCAAGCAAGCAGCACGCAAGCACACGACCAAGGCGCCGGTGGAAGGATTGTGCTGGTCACAGAAGACGTGAATTTCATGTGACCGCTTATAAGCAAGACTCTTGCCTTTTTGTAGCAAGCAGCCAACCACTCTTCTCCGTGGTTGGCTGGAAGCCCGGGCAGACACAGCAGGTACCGGGGCTTTCCTGCTGGGTCTGCCCGGGCTGCGATATTATGAACCCTACATAGCCCTCGCCAAAATCCCGTACCCTGTCCCAAATCTCGCGAACGGACGCCGGATTTCCGCTGCGTTGCTAAGGAAACAATCAACTATCAACTCGGTGCGAAGCAAAGCTAACGTTAGCTACCTTCAATTTTGTAATTTTGTATTTTTCGCAATTTTGGACAGCTGGCTGCTTTTGTAATTTTGGACTGCTGGCTGTCAACAACAGAACGGAGGTAAGTAACGTTAGTTGTCTGAACATGGACATATATCTAATAAATAGACTTTCTCACATTTAAGAAAGCTGATCAGTAAGTTGTTACCTGTGTATAAATGTAAAAGTCATATTACTACAATATAGGAGCTCGTTTTGTTTGTAGTCATGATAAGGGGTGAAGTATCCTATGCTCAAACGTGGAGCAAGCAAAGATTGAGTTAAAAACGTTAATGTTGATTGTGGATAACTTAGACAGGTTAAATTGTGGGTGTACAGCGTTTCCTTGATGAGCGCTAACCCCATAACAACATATTTTCGCGTTGCTACGGTGGCGCACACGTGACAAAGCCAGAAACGGGATTTTGGCGAGGCCTATGTAGGGTTCATAATATCGCGCCCGGGCTTCCAGCCAACCACGGAGAGGAGGAGTCCAACCGTTCATCCATGCGAGGGGCGTTACGGGACGATGCGGCAAGTTCAGAGGACCGGACGGGTCTCCGGCGCACGGAGCTGTCACTGAAGGGTTGACGGATGAGCCGAGCACGCGCACGCGCACCACGCACGCACAGCAAGAAGGAAGAAGATGCACACAGTTTAGAGAGCAACCTTTCCAAGGCAAAGCCATAAAGAACCTGGACACCAATATGTCAAGAGTGGTCTAAGAAGAGGGCTTTTGTAAAGGTTTGCCTTGTTCTGTTTTCCATACCGGGAATGTTAGCTACTGGCAGCACGGTGGCGCAGTGGTTAGCGCGGTCGCCTCACAGCAAGAAGGTCCTGGGTTCGAGTCCCGGGGTAGTCCAACCTTGGGGGTCGTCCCGGGTCGTCCTCTGTGTGGAGTTTGCATGTTCTCCCCGTGTCTGCGTGGGTTTCCTCCGGGGGCTCCGGTTTCCTCCCACAGTCCAAAGACATGTAGGTCAGGTGACTCGGCCGGACTACATTGTCCCTAGCTGGGAGTGTGTGTGTGTGTGTGCGCGCGCGTGTGAGATGGCCTGGCTGCCTGTCCAGAGTTTCTGCCCGCCTGCCGCCCAATGTCAGGTGGGATCGCTTCCAGCATCCCCGCGACCCTGACAGCAGGATCAGCGGTTGGATGATGGATGGAAGCTACTGCAGTGTGTGTGGTGAGTGTTTTGACTCATTTGCTCATGTAATTTAATTGAAGCTTGTCATTTATAGACACGTTTACGGTGCCAAAGTTAAAAGGGAAATACATTTTCTCCTGGAGTTTTCTCTATTGGAAATAACAAGGAGGCCATTTGATATTGGAGTTTTCTAAGAAGGTCTGAAGTGTGTTATATTGTAACGTACATGAATAATGTAGTGAATTCAGGGGGCAGCTCGGGACGCCGCATCAGAGCTGCCCCCCTGAATTCGCTACAATATTCATGTACGTTACACTATTACACTACCCCCCTCCCCGTCGGGAAAGCGCGGATCCCACTTCTGACACCAATGTAGCGAATTCGGGGGGCAACCACAGGAACTGCCGCAGCCAGGACGCGAACCCGTAGCTCCCGCACCGCGGGACACCGCTAACCGCTCGACTAAAGGGTCCGACCCGTTAGCCAAGGGCTACCGAGCCTACTCACCCGTGATCGTTGTAACAAGCTCAAGCTCTGTACCATGACCTCAGGAAGCCCAGTAGTAAGCGCCCAAAGAGTAAACGACCTACAAGTCCGTACAGAGTGGGACGTAGCTGGGCGACGTGAGCGCAGGGTTTCGGGAGCTGTTCACCTTCACCTTTATAAGATAAGCGGAACATAGCTGGTACGCCTTGTATTTCACAACACGTCTTAGTGTCAGGGCCGGTGCGGCCGGGTAAAGACCGCGGACCCAAAAGCAGACTCAGGGACACAACATTGGTTTCGGTGTCTTTAAAATCAGAAGAGCAAAACATGGAATCAAGGCACCGATGACGTAGTAACAGATAAACTCAAAATGTCAAAAATCCTTAGCAAAGGTACCGGCAGGGGTCAGGCAGATATCCAAAAGGTCACAACAGGCAGAGTTCGGTACACGGAGGAGCAAGGAAACACAGCAAAAGGTACCGGCAGGGATCAGGCAGACTCACGTGGCTAAACAGGCAGAGACTGGCGACAAGACACAAGGCAGGGCAAAGTGTCCAAGACAACAGGCGAAAATACAACCCAGAAACAGGCGCGGGTCAAAAATGAGGAGTCAAAAAGAATCAGGCATGAGCAAGAGCTCTCTCCGAGCGACGCAGCCATCTAGCGAGGAGTGGAGCTCCTGGCACGGCTTAAAAAGCCATGGCTGACGAGGAGAGTGGCAGCAGGTGTGGTGGAGCGGTTTTTGCGCCGTCTTATCTGTCCATCAACCAGGAGGCAGGGCAGAAGGGAAAACCTGGCCTGGCGTGCACGGCCTGTAGCAGGCTAGTTCGGCCGGACTGTGACACTTACAGCGGTGTTGTGTGTTGATGTGTTAGTGACCTCACATTCTTGATGTATTTCGGTTTATATTCTTTACCGATAATTGTGTCTTTGTAGATTTAGAGAAAGCATATGACAGGGTGCCGAGAGAGGAGGTGTGGTATTGTATGAGGAAGTGGCAGAGAAGTATGTAGGAGTGGTGCAGGATATGTATGAGGGTGGTGTGACAGTGGTGGGGTGTGCGGTTGGAATGACAGATGGGTTCAAGGTGGAGGTGGGATTACATCAAGGATCGGCTCTGAGCCCTTTCTTGTTTGCAATGGTGATGGATAGGTTGACGGACGAGATCAGGCAGGAGTCTCCGTGGACGATGATGTTTGCGGATGACATTGTAGCGAGAGTAGGGTGCAGGTGGAGGAGAGCCTGGAGAGGTGGAGGTATGCGCTGAAGAGAAGAGGAATGAAAGTCAGTAGGAGCAAGACGGAATACCTATGCGTGAGTGAGAGGGAGGACAGTGGAATGGTGAGGATGCAAGGAGTGGAGGTGATGAAGGCATATGAGTTTAAATACTTGGGGTCAACTGTCCAAAGTAACGGGGAGTGCTTTGAGAATGTTGATTCAGAAGTATAGAGAAGACCAGAAAGAGTTGCATTGTGTCTTTGTAGATTTAGAGAAAGCTTATGACAGAGTGCCGAGAGAGGAGGTGTGGTATTGTATGAGGAAGTCAGGAGTTGCAGAGAAGTATGTAGGAGTGGTGCAGGATATGTATGAGGGAGGTGTAGCAGTGGTGAGGTGTGCGGTTGGAATGACAGATGGGTTCAAGGTGGAGGTGGGATTACATCAAGGATCGGCTCTGAGCCCTTTCTTGTTTGCAATGGTGATGGACAGGTTGACGGACAAGATCAGGCAGGAGTCTCCGTGGACGATGTTTGCGGATAACATTGTGATCTGTAGTGAGAGTAGGGTGCAGGTGGAGGAGAGCCTGGAGAGGTGGAGGTATGCACTGGAGAGAAGAGGAATGAAAGTCAGTAGGAGCAAGACGGAATACCTATGCGTGAATGAGAGGGAGGACAGTGGAATGACAGGGATGCAAGGAGTGGAGGTGACGAAGGCGTATGAGTTTAAATACTGGGGTCAACTGTCCAAAGTAACGGGGAGTGCAGAAGAGAGGTGAAGAAGAGAGTGCAGGCAGGGTGGAGTGGGTGGAGAAGAGTGTCAGGAGTGATGTGTGACAGAAGGGTACCAGCAAGAGTTAAAGGGAAGGTTTACAAGATGGTAGTGAGACCAGCTATGTTATACGGTTTGGAGACAGTGGCACTGACGAAAAGACAGGAGGTGGAGCTGGAGGTGGCAGAGATGAAGATGATAAGATTTTCACTGGGAGTGATAAAGAAGGACAGGATTAGGGACGAGTATATTAGAGGGACAGCTCAGGTTGGACGGTTTGGAGACAAAGCAAGAGAGAGATGGTTTGGACATGTGTGGAGGAGAGATGCTGGGTATATTGGGAGAAGGATGCTGAATATGGAGCTGCCAGGGAAGAGGAGAAGAAGAAGGCCAAAGAGGAGGTTTATGGATGTGGTGAGGGAGGACGTGTGTCACCACTAGTGATGGTTCCAGCCTATTTATCGACCCGGTGACACGGTTCACAGCATCCCCAAGATACACACACACAAACAGGGCAGGTAGGTATAACATCACTAACTTTATTCACAATATTTCATACATTTAACAATTCATGAAATACTACTTCAGAATGCTCCATCTGACACATGTATAAGACAGCAGTGTAAGGAAGCCCTTCCCGCAACCCTAGCTAAATAGCTCCCTGCTGCCTACTCGTCAGCCCTAATGAGCCCCCACTGCCCGGACCCCACACTCCAAGAACATCCAGGTATAAAGTCAAGTCAGGTGAAGGTTACTTTTGCTATTGCGCCCAAAACATTAGCGAACCACTACACACACATGGAAACCCACCGGGTCAACTAACTCCCCCTCTAACCAGGGAACACTCCACTCTAGTCACCTCCGACGCAGGGAGCACTCGCATAATCCCACAATGAACCCTAGTGCACTAGGGTACTTGGAAGGCTTAAGGCCCGGGCCGCTGCAGCTCCCACCACTCCACCACTGAGCTCAGCCGGCAGAAGCTACCTATCTTGTAGGCTATTGGGCGCCAGCTTACCTCAAATGAACGTCTCTCCTCTCCTCGGTGAAGCGCTTGGTTCCCTGCGCGACGAGGTCCCTCCGACTCCCCGCGGCGCGCTCTGTTGACTGGGCCGTAGGCCAGACTGGACTGTGGGTCCGGTTCGGGGACGGGTCTCTCCGGCGTTATCCAGGCGGTCGGCGGAGGAAGACGGAAACAAAACACAATTCAACCACCGGTTCCAGCTCCTGCAGAGGCTTCCAGGTCAGCCATACGATTCTCCCGGCAGCGTCTGATCAACCAGAGACAAGGATGGGCACTTATCTGGAAGGAGGGGCGAAAGAAGCCCAGCCCCTCCGTTTTCCACCAACGCTTCCCCAGGTTCCACGTAGCCTACGGCTGGGCAGCTGATCCAGCCGGGTGCCGCGCCTCCCTCTCCCGGTCGGTCCAACAGTGGGAAGGAACCAAACAGGAACGTGCAGACACACCAGTCAACTACGTTCCCTGCGAGCCGCTCCACCGGTATCGGTGAGGAGACTATAAACAGTGCGTGAGCGGCACTTATCTTGAGGGGGGGGGGGGCAAATCCCAGCCCCTCCGCTGATGCTTCCAGACCTCAGGTGGACTCGGCTCCGTGGCTGCTGCCGTCCGGTTCACGTCCCCGCTGCTTCAGCCTCCGAGTCCTTTTGTCTGTCAGCTGCTGCCAATCATGCCAGGCGCCACACCTGACGCTGCTCAAGTCAATTAGGGCAACTAGCACAGGTCGTTAGGCGTGAGACAACTCCTCCTTGTTCAGTTCAGACAGTCCAGTTATACAATGTCCGTACAAAACACCTTTACAACCAGTGCTGTCCAACTGTCCATACCCATCACGTCATACTCTGCAACTGTTAATACACACATGTCCATAGAATTAGTTACCCTTCCCCACCCATACTGGAAGGTTCTCTCCCACTTCCCTACACTGGATCCCTCTGGTGCCCCCTAGCGACACATGCAGGTGGCTGGTGTTACCGAGGAAGACGCAGAAGACAGGGAGAAATGGAAACGGATGATCCGCTGTGGCGCCCCCTAACGGGAGCAGCGGAAAGTGGTAGTAGTAGACTAGCGATAAAAGAGGCGTAAGCTAATAGCACTGTTAGCTACAGCAGCATGGTTAGCAGCATGGTTAGCAGACACTGTTAGCTACAGCAGCATGGTTCGCAGAATGGTTAGCAGACACTGTTAGCTACAGCAGCATGGTTAGCAGATACTGTTAGCTACAGCAGCATGGTTAGCAGCATGGTTAGCAGACACTGTTAGCTACAGCAGCATGGTTAGCAGACACTGTTAGCTACAGCAGCATGGTTAGCAGACACTGTTAGCTACAGCAGCATGGTTAGCAGACACTGTTAGCTGCAGCAGCATGGTTAGCAGCACTGTTAGCTACAGCAGCATGGTTAGCAGCACTGTTAGCATCTGTGGCTTGTGTGCGTGCGTTGCTGTTTTGTTATTTTCGGATGGGAATCATGGCCACGAACAGTGGAAAGGAACACATGAGGAATATTAAGAACAACGACAGGAAGAATGATGAAAACACGGAGAGTGAAGAGACGAAGGGGAATAACATAAACGAAAACCAGGAAAACACGACGACAATGAGAGAGGGAGAGGAACAGATGGGCGAACAGACGGCGGAGGACAGAAAAACAGTGGAAGAGAATGTGGAGAAGAAGAGAGAAATGAGTTGACGGTGGAGGTGGAGGTGGAGGAGGTGAGAGAGTTACCATGATGGGCATATTGAAGTAGGTGAAGAAGAGTGTGGAGAGGTGGGTGGTTGGTTGCAGAGTTAGAGGACAGAAGACTTCTGAAGTCACAGTGAAGGACGAGGACGGGAAATCCAAACTGATGGACGGCGTGCCAGTGAGAGGGGCGCTGATTCACGCCAAAGACCTCACCAACAATGACGTGGTGGTGTCCTTCATCACCCTGCCTGTCTATCCGGAGGACTGGAAGATGCTGGCAACGCTGGGAGGATGGGGAGTGAAGGCGTTATCACCAGTTAGATGACGCATGTGGCCTGGAACAGGAACAGCTGACGGAACGAGATTCCTTAAAGTTTCAAGTTTCAACCACCAGGTCCGTTCACCCCCCTACGCCACAAAAGCTGAGACTGTAAGAGGAGCAGAACACTTCAGAGTCCTCCATGACAGACAAGGCCGTGTGAGCAGACTCTGCAGTAAACCTGGACACGTGTTTAGAGAGTGCCCAGAGGTGACTTGCTTTAAATGCGGCAAGAGGGGGCGCTACGCCAGAGACCGTGGCGAGCGGAGAGAGAGGGAGAGAGAAGAGGAAGAGCGGCAGACAGAAGGAGAAGCAAGTGGAGAAGAAGAGCTGGCAGCACAGGAGAACGTTATAAGTGAAGATGATGACGGAGAGCAGATGGAGGAGGTGGTGGAGCAAGAAGGAGAGGAAGACGAGAGAAGAGGAAGAGCGGCAGACAGAAGGAGAAGCAAGTGGAGAAGAAGAGCTGGCAGCACAGGAGAACGTTATAAGTGAAGATGATGACGGAGAGCAGATGGAGGAGGTGGTGGAGCAAGAAGGAGAGGAAGACGAGACGGCAGCCGAGGATGCAGCCATGGAGGCGGAAGGTGAGAAGGAGACTGAGGAGACCAGCAGCAACAAGGGCGGTAAGCTGAGAAATGAGGAAGAAGAGAAGAAGAAAGACGAAGCGGTGGTGAGAGTGAATGAAGGGATGAAGAGCAGTGGGGGAGCAGGGGAGGCTTCTGGGGTGGAGGAGGGAGGGGGCAATACAGAGAGTAAGGAGAAAAAACAAGCACAGCTGGCTATAAATAGGAAAACCCCAAAAGGGAGGAAATCCGGTAGACAATAAAAGGAAGTGGTTAAAATGGGACACCTCTTCCCACTTATAGTCTGGATGGTTAAAATCACCTCCTTAAATACAAGTAGGCACCGCATCAGATTAGGAGACAGCAGGCCTTCATGGTATGCAGGTCTGAGATCTTATGGGACACACTGGGATGAGGCGTGTGAGAGACAGGTGGAGAGAGAATGGGTGGAGAAATGTGTGTGAACAAGGGTGGAGTCACAACAAGAGGGGTTGCAATATGAGTGAAAAGAGGTGTAGTTGGGAATGTTAGGGAATGTGGGGGTGATGGGGAGGGGGGAGCGATAGGGATTTCTTTTGAGCATTTAGGTAAAAAATTCAATTGTTGAATATGTATGCACCGAACGATGAGAGAGAAGGGAGGGGGTTTTGGGGGGGGTTGGAGGTTGGGGGGGGGGGTCGGTGAGAACTGGATAGTAGTGGTTGGCTTTAATGTGTGGTGTGGAAGGTGGGACGCAACTGCGAGTGGGAGGTTTAAGAGGGACTCATGGAGAGGTGTGTTGAACGGAGTGATGAGCGTAAAAGGGCTGATAGACGAGTGGAGAGAGAGGAGTCCAGGGGGGGAGGGGGGGAGGCAAATGGTGAGAGGGGTGTTAAAACAGAGCAGGATGGATTTAGTTTGGAGCACAAAGAGCACAGTAGAGAAGATAGGGGGAATAGAATACAGAGACATGATAATTAGTGATGGCTTGATGTTAGGTTTTAGCATAGGGCCAAGTGTAGAGAGGAGGGGGGAGGGGAGGGGGGAGGTGCCTGAATGGTGAACTGCTGAAAGATGAGGCATATAAGGAGATAGTGAGGGAGTGTAGGATGAGAAGAAAGGATGAGAGTATTATTGTATTTAGAAATCACGTCAGGACACAGCGCTGTCCCTCGACACAACCTCTCCGTGGCATTCTTTATTTAGACTGACACAGCATCACAGGCAGACCCGATCAAACAACCCAGAGCCCGCAGGCATCACCAATCGATCCCAGCACAATAGAACAGCACCAAATCAAATGCAGCACTGTCGATGTGTGCAGACATAACATTCCCCCCCCCCCCCGGCAGGATTTCAAACATGAAAGGTTGACACAAAGTCCTCTAGGTGGCCAGGGCGTAAATGTGTGCGAACAGGTCGCGGGGCGGCCTGAGGCTGGGCAGGCCGAGGTGAGGAGGGAGATGGCAGGGGAAGCTGAGGCCCAGGAATGTCTGGGGCCCGTGTAGGAGCTGCATGAAGCCCCGGGGCGTCTCGCCATGCTGAGGGAATGGCTAAGGTTGTGTCACCAGCTGTGTGTGGCGGAGCTGACACCTTCCGTAGACGACTGGAGTGCCACCGAGTGCCATCGCTGAGGAGGTAAGTGGCTGGGCCCAGCTGACGGGTGACTTGGAGAGGAGAGGACCAGTATGAAGCCATTTTATGGTCCCTGTGGGGCCTGCGGACCCTGACCCAGTCTGACACATTGTTGTCTGGCACCCTGGTTCGTTTTGACTGGTCAAACCGTTGCTTCATCCGCGTCTGCTGATGAGTGACTGAGGCTCTGACCCCAGAGGGAGGTGCTTGAGGTGTGGAGGGGCGGAGCCTGCCAAGGGGCATGCACAGTTCCCGGCCTAGCATGAGAGAGGCTGGGGAGACGCCTGTGGTCGAGTGCTGTGTGGCCCGATAGTGCAGCAGAGTGTGACGGATGGCCTGCGTGAAAGAGCACCCTTGGGCCATGTGTGCTCTGAGGCCATTCTTCAGTGACTGGTGAAAACGTTCAACGCCGCCATTGGCCTGGGGGTGGTAGTACGCAGTGCGTATATGAAGGATGCCCTTGCTTTCGAGATAAGCAGTAAACTCAGCAGAGACCAGCTGAGGGCCGTTGTCAGTGGTGATGGTCTTTGGGAGGCCCCAGCGAGAGAAAAGAGAGTCCAGGAAGTCGATGATGATCTGTGAGGTCACAGTGCCGGAAGTGGTGAGTTCAGGCCATTTTGAGTGTAGATCGTAGGCGACCACCATGAAGCGTTGGTGGTGGGGAACTCCATGGATCTCACCACAAATGTCCAACTGCAGGTGTTCCCAGGGCTGAGAGGGCCAGGCAAGAGGTTGCAGGGGTGGGGGAGCCTGGTGGCCAGTCTTGCCACTCACAAGGCAGGCAGAACAGTCCTTCACCAGAGCCTCAATATCTCTGTCTATCCCCGGCCACCACACCAGGTCTCGGCAGCGCTGTTTCAGTTTCACAATGCCCAGGTGGCCTTCATGCGCCGTATTCAAAACACGTGCACGGAGAGCAGCTGGGACCACTGTGCAAAACCCACGTGCCACGCAGGTGTCGTTCCAGCAGGAGAGCTCCTGTCTGACTCGGGCGAACGCAGCCAGCTCCTCTGGGACCTTGTGAGGCCAGCCGTTCTGGATGTAGGTGCGGAGCTGGGAGAGGACAGGGTCCTGTTCGGAGGTTGCCCTCAGCTGCTGCAGAGAGACAGTGGCCTGAAGGGGTGTGTGTAGCATTTGGACAATGTCCTTTTCCACACAGTCAGTGTCCGTCTGTGGAGCTGGGGTGGAGACAGAGCGAGAGAGCAGGTCGGCGACAACATTGCCTCTACCTGGGGTGAACTGCAGGCTAAAGTTGTACTGGTGGAGGCGGTCAGACCAGCGGTGCAACCTCAGGGGTTTGTGGCCTGTCCCAGATGTGGACAGCAGCGCTGTCAGGGCCTGGTGATCTGTCCTGAGGGTGAAGGAGCGGCCATAGAGGTAGAGGTGCCACCTTTCACAAGCCCAGATACAGGCTAACGCCTCACGCTCACCTACGGAGTATCGCTGCTCGGTCAGGTTGAGGGAGGCGGGAGGCGACGGGCTTCTCCACACCGTTCTGGGTTTGAGACAGCACAGCCCCTATCGCTGTGGCTGATGCGTCACAGGTCACAAAGGTGGAGCTGGAGATGTCGAAGTGAGCCAACACTGGTGGTGAAGTCAGTTGAGTCTTGAGATCACGCACAGCGTCACTGCATGCCTTTGACCACACCCATGGCTCGTCCTTACGCAGCAGCTGGCGCAGGGGGGCTGTGGTCGCAGAGTACTGGGGAAGAAACCTCAGGTAGTAACTTGTCATACCCAGGAAGGAGGCGACCTGGGTGGCCGAGCTGGGCTCAGGGATGGCCTGAATGGCGTCCACGTTGGATTGTAGTGGAGTTACACCGCTCGCTGACAGCTGGAACCCCACGAACTCGATGGCTGGCACAGAGAGGACACATTTCTCAGCATTGAGAGTTAGCTTGTGCTTGGACAGGGCTGCGAAGACCATGTTGAGGCGCTTGTTGTGGATTTCACTGGTGGGCCCGTGTACCACTATATCGTCCAGATAAATGGCCACGCCCAGTATGCTAGCCAGCACGGAGACCATGATTTTCTGGAAGCAGCTAGGGGCGGAGCTGAGACCGAAAGGCATCCTGGTGTAGCGAAACATTCCTGCATGTGTCACAAAGGCTGTGAGGTTTCGGCTGCTGGGGTGGAGGGGCACCTGTAAGTACCCCTGTCTGAGGTCGAGCTTGGAGAACACCTCAGAGCCATAGAACTGAGCAGTGAGTTCTTCTGAGGTGGGCAGTGGATACTTATCAGGGACCACTGCCTTATTTACTGCACGTAGATCGACGCAGACATAGAGGCCCCCCGACTTCTTCTTAGCCACCACGAGGTTTGAGACCCAAGGTGATGCGTCCACCGGTTCAATGATGCCAGCTTCCAGCAGTTGTCGCAGCTCGGCGGAGACCCCATCACGGAGAGCCAACGGGATGCTGTGCAGTGGTTGGATGACAGATTTCACAGCAGGGTTGAGGAGAGGTTGATGGGCGAAGGCGGAGAGGCAGCCCAGCCCCATAAACAGCGATGGCCACTTCTGCTGCCAAGGTGTGGCAACAGTCAGGATTGCTGCCCCCCTTGTGTCTAAGAGAGAGAACCCCGGAGTGGAGAACAGGTCCAGGCCCATCAGGTTGGCCCCACGGCGTGCCACATGAAAAACTGCATTGGGCACCAGCTTGGTTCCATAGCGGACAGTCACTTGGAGAGAGCCAACCAGATCGATTTTGGAGTCACCATACCCACAGAGGACAGCTCAGGGTGCGGACAGTGGCAGTGAGCCGAAAAATTGACTGTAGGTATCAACATTCAGGAGAGACACACCTTCACCGGTGTCCAACAGCAGGGCGATGCACACATCATTAATGTTGACTGTGCATGATTTGAATGACACTGGCCCAGAGCTCACCTTGTGAATGACGGCGGTTGAAGACTGGGGGGTGTGGCCCTCTGACCCAGCCGGGGAAGATCGACAGACGTTGGCAAAGTGATTGTGCTTACCGCAGCTACGGCATGTCTGGCCACGGGCAGGGCAGTTCTGAGCCCTTGAAACATGAGACCGAGACCCACAGTTACCACAGGACTGTTGAGGGCGGGGCCGAGAAGCCGTCGTTGCAGCTGCAAGACGTCCTCAGTGGAGTCGGCGCCCGCCTCGCTCTGGCTGGGTTGCGTCCCGAGGGGCAGCCGTGAGTAAAGGGAGGAGTCGTTGGCAGCTTGACTGGAGGTGGCCACTTGCTGTGTATTTAGCATAGCAGCACACTCAGCTGCTCCCTCAACCTGTAGTGCGATGGTAATTGCTCTGGACAGCAGCAGATCGTCTTTTTCCAGCAGGAGAGTCTCACGCACCTTTGCGTTGTTGGTGTGTTCGATTAGCTGGTCGCGAACCATCTCGTCCTGAAGCGCGCCAAACTTGCATGAGCTAGCTAGCCCTCGCAAATTAGCTACGTACTGCTGCACAGACTCACCAGGCAGTTGGTGTCGCTGACGGAATATAAATCGCCGAAGGAGGGCGCTCTGTGGAGCAGCGAAATGGGTGCTCATAAGTCCCACAGCTTCGTCAAAGTTTGTGACGTTCCCCAGAGACCCGAGCACACGATGACCCTCTGCTCCCAAGCAGTGTAGCAACAGAGCCGTCTTCCTAGCCTGGCTCACGTCGTCGAGCCCTGAGGCGATGAGGTAATTGTCAAAACTATGTAGCCAGCGAGTCCATGGTACCGGAGGCTCGCCGGGTAACGCCAGGAAGGGGGCAGGTGGTGGGAGAGAGATATCAGCCATCCTCGTCGCCAATATTGTATTGAGAAATCACGTCAGGACACAGCGCTGTCGCTCGACACAACCTCTCCGTGGCATTCTTTATTTAGACTGACACAGCATCACAGGCAGACCCGATCAAACAACCCAGAGCCCGCAGGCATCACCAATCGATCCCAGCACAATACACCAGCACCAAATCAAATGCAGCGCTGTCGATGTGTGCAGACATAACAAGTATGGCTGAGGAGAACACTGGGAAGTGGTGGGAGACTGTGAAAGAACAGTTAAAGATGGTGAGTATAGATTATAGCAGAGGCAGAGGTAAGATGGAGAGAAAAAGAGAGGAGGCTAAAGGGAGAGTTACCTAGAGAGGCAGAGAGGTTATGATTTAGGAGAAGATATGAGATTAAAAGATGAAGAGAAGGAGAGAGAAGAAAAGAGGTGTATGGCAGCAATAGTTAGAAGCAGGGTAGAGGTGTAGTTGAAGGGGAGAGATGTACGAGGTGTTTTGTAGGGTTAGAAAAGACGAAACAAAATAATACTTAGAAAAGGAGGAAGGAAAGGATGGTAGGGAGACTGCAGACTTTGTAGGGATAGCTGAAAGAGGAGAAGACCATTACAGGGAGTCATGTAGGGAAGAACAGATTGATGAAGACAGCATAGGACAGGTGTTGGGTGAGGTGAAGGTCAGAGTAAGTGATGGTGATGGAGAGACGTGTGAGGGAGACATAGGGAGGGAATAGAGGCAGCAATAGCGGGGTTAGGTAGGAACAAGAGTCCAGGGAGAGAGGGGTTAATTGGGACCTTTGACATGGAGTTTAGAGAGGAATTGGTGCCAGTCTTACATGGAGTATTTAGGTGGAGAGAAGGAAAGTGTTACGGACCCAACCGATTCCGAGCAGCCAAATGTGCCGGGTACCCCGGAGGCAGAGACTCGGAGACAAGGGAACAAATAAGGGTTTTATTAATAAAACAAGTCCCTAACTAAAGCTAAGCTAGTGTGTAGTGTGGGGGTGCCTGGACAGAGGGAAAATGGGGTGTGTGCTGTGCTACGTGGGTGTGTGGAGAGCTGGTGTCTAACGTGCGTAAAGCGAAGTGTGGTGCGCAATGGAAATGGAGTGAGCGTTGTAAATGTGCGTGCGAACCAGCCGCAACAGTCCGAATCCATAGAGCGAGGGGTCGTCCGAGGAAGTCCGGGTCCGACATCCAGGAAGTCAAGTCCGAAGGGTGGGGTCCAGGGAGAGAGGCGTGGAGGGAGGTCGCTGGAGGGGGTCCGGGGAAAACGTGATGGTCGCTGGGGACGAGGAGCAAGGGAGACGCGGGGAGCCGTGGAAGTCGCAGAGGGAGGCTGGGAGAGAACCGAGGAGACAGCAGGGTAGATTGGCGCTGACAGGAAATGACGCAAACAAAGAGAAACTGGTTAAGTTCTTGGAAACGTGACGAGGCTCTTCTGCAGACTAGACTGACCGTACAGTTGTCAACGCTGAGGCGTCGGACGTCTGTCTGCAACAGCCTTTAGTAGAGCCATGCCCAGATGGTAACTGGGTGCAGCTGGCCTGATGGAGACTGCCAACACCTGCTGCCGAAGGAGACGCCCGGCGGCCCAACCTCAGTGGTGACGTGCTGAGTGGGGCTGGGAACGGGACTGTGGCCGGCATGGGCGTGGGGGCACAACAAAAAGAATGGGATGCCAGGTAGTACGTCAACAGGGTTAGTCAGCATCATCTACTAGAAAGGAGGGAGGGATAGATTAGAAAACTGTAGACCACTTGGCATGTTAAATAAGGACTATAACATGTTAGCAAGAGTGTTAGCCAACAGAATGAAGGAGGTATAGGAAGGGTGGAGGGAAGCACACAGGCTTACAGCATACCAGGTAGGGACGTAGCAGACACAATACATATCATCACACACACTATTGACTTTATGAAGGGGTGGGAAAGAGGGGTAGTTATTAGTTTAGATGTGAATAAAGCATTTGATAGAGTAGATCAGGGATATTTATACAAGGTCTTAGAGACAGTTGGTTTGGGCATAGGCTGGTAGGATGGATCAGTGGGATGTATGATAGGGCAGTTAGTTGTATTAAAATCAATGGGATGGTCACAGACACATAGATAGAGAGGTCAGTCAGGCAGGGGTGCCCCCTGTCGGCTCTGCTGTTCTCCTTGTCGGCAGAACCGATAGGGGGCACTACTGAAGGGAAATGATAAAATCAGGGGTATAGAGCTACCAGGAGGGCAGGTCAGTTCAGTTTATCAGTATGCAGATGACTCGACAGTTCCAGTAAAGGACAAGGAAAGTGTAGTTGGGGTATTAGGTACTCCAGAGCTGAATGGTAGGGCATCTGGGGCTAAAGTAAACATAGATAAGTCAGAAGAAGTGTATATCGGGGCAAGTAGAGAAGATTTAGGGATATGAATAAAAGAGAAGAAGGATTATTTCAGGGTGTTAGGTGTGAATTTAGGGACTGAGGATGAGGAAGGCAGAGATATACAGTATGAAGAGATGTTGAATAAGATCAGCAAGACTTTGGGGTTTTGGAGACTTAGAGGGTGAAGCTGAGAGGGAAGGTGGTGGTTGTGAATGGATTAGTTGTGAGTGTGATTGTGTATGTAATGAATGTGTTGGATGTGCCTGAGAGAGTGTTGAAGGAGGTGGAAAGAATGGGGAGTGAGTTTCTGTGGGATGGGAAGGGAGTTAGGATAGTAAGGGAGGTGATGGAAAATGAGTATGGAGATGGAGGGCGGAAGTTAATCAATTTAGGGGTGAAAAGAAAGCACTTAGGGTGAAAATGGTGGTTAGATATTAAAGAAACAAGAGAGATCACATATGCAAGGTGTTTTTAAGGGAGGCAGTTTATAAATGTGGAGGGTGTGGGGAGGGTGGAGTGTGTATGCAAATGAAGAAAGGCATGTTGAGTGGAGTGTCTGAGTTTTACAAGGAGGTGCTGGGAGCGTGGGGAGAGTTTGTGAAATGTGTGCAGTATGAATGTAAGAATGTGAAGCAGGTGTGGGAACCACCAGTGTTTTTAAATCCAAACATCACATGTGAGGGGAACACAGTGTACAACAGGGTGACTTGGAGAGCGGGTTTAGGAAGATACGGGATCTGGTGTAGGAGTATGTACCAGGGTTTATGAGGGCACAGGTACTGGTAGATGAAGCAGCCCGGTATCACGGCAGGTCGTGAAATAGTCACGACATTTAATCTATTGATTCGCGTACACGGACACGAATTTTCCTTTTTTCGTTACACTCAGCACGACTTTCAAACTCGCTGAGGATCATGGGTAGGCTAACGTAGCCTTCCGCTATTGAAACCGACCAAAAACAAGCTTGATTTCTCAGAATCGAAGGAGAACTAATGAAAATGGATAGGCGTAACACTAGCCTGTCATATTGTTGAGGTATCAAGGACGCTTGCGTGTTTTTGTGTTGAGAAATGTTGAAAATGTCTTTAAAATCCACAGATGGGTCCTCTCTGGCCCCAACCCTAACCTATATGGCTTCTGCGCTCCCGAGTCCCGATTGACAGAAAAAGAAGAGAAAAAACGTGATGCAGACACGAAACAGCCTTCCAACTGAAACACATTTATATTTCGTGTTAGTCATAAAAAAATTTTTAAATACGTGTAGCACAGCACGAATCCATACATTACTCATTCTTGACTATGACACGAAAAGACGTGATACCGGGTTTGAGATAAAGTGAGGGCAAGGGTTAATGAAATGAGGTTGGGAACTGCGGAGAGGATATTTGGTAAGATCAAGAGGGGGATGCCAAGAGAGATTGGGTCAGTATGATTGAGAGAGAGGCTGTGTTGGATGAGGAAGGAGAGATAGAAATGTATGTAGGAGAAGGAGAGAGGAGAGTGAGTCTGACGAATGTGAAAACGAGAGTGATGTATAGATGTTTAAGAGGGGAGGAAGTGAGAAGACCGGCTGTGGAGAAAGTGTGGGAGGGGGTGATGAATGAGATGGGTGTAGGGAGGATATGGAGAAAGTGTGGGAGGGGGTGATGAATGAGATGGGTGTAGGGAGGATATGGAGAAAGTGTGGGAGGGGGTGATGAATGAGATGGATGTAGGGAGGATATGAAGGAAGTGTGGGAGAGGGTGATGAATGAGATGGGTGTAGGGAGGATATGAAGGAAGTGTGGGAGAGGGTGATGAATGAGATGGGTGTAGGGAGGATATGGAGAAAGTGTGGGAGGGGGTGATGAATGAGATGGGTGTAGGGAGGATATGGAGGAATCTGAGAGTGAAGTGAAACAGTGTTGAATGTGAGAGTTTTGATTTTTTTTATTAAGACAGCAGGGTGCTCAATAATGTAATAATCAGTAAGTGTGACGTGGATGTGAAGACAGAATGTGATGTGTGTGGTGTGGGAGTGGAAACATGTATACATGAGTGTGTTGAATGTTGTGACCTGGAGGATACATGTTGAAGATGAAGGAAATAATAAGTAGGTGTAGGAGAGGTGGTTGTTGACAGAAGTAATAAGTAGGTGTAGGAGAGGTGGTTGCTGACCGAAGTAATAAGTAGGTGTAGGGGAGGTGGTTGCTGACAGAAGTAATAAGTAGGTGTAGGAGAGGTGGCTGTTGACAGGAGTAATAAGTAGGTGTAGGAGAGGTGGTTGTCGACAGAAGTAATAAGTAGATGTAGGAGAGGTGGTTGCTGACAGAAGTAATAAGTAGGTGTAGGAGAGGTGGTTGTTGACAGAAGTACTAAGTAGGTGTAGGAGAGGTGGTTGTTGACAGAAGTAATAAGTAGGTGTAGGAGAGGTGGTTGTTGACAGAATGGAAGGGAGAGACTTGTGGTTGTTTGGGGTGACTGGCAAAGTGAACGGATGTAATGTTAATTTATTAAATTAGATTTTAAGCCATGCAAGGTTTGCTGTCAAGTTAAGGAGGAATATAGCCAGGGCCGCCGCTCCCATAACGCGCATCACGCACTGTGCGTAGGGCACCAACTGCTGGAGGGGGCACCAGAATTATTTATTTATTTATTTATAATTTTCATAATGATTAATTATTTAAATTTAAGATGAACCCCAATATAATTGGTATCATAAGACCATTATAGGGAATGTGTAGGACATACATATTTCCTCGAAATAATCAAATGAATGATGGTGCCCCCCTCCCCCTCCTCCTCCTTCCTGTGGTCTGTGCGATTGTGCCCAACAACCTCAAGCCTGGCGCTACCTGAAACGTTAGCTACACGCCTCGGCTTCGAACAGGCGACAGGAGTCGGGAGCAGAGGAGCAGCAGCAGGAGGATGCTCGTGCATGGCTTGCAGGTATGTTTTAGAAATGTTCATTCTTAAATAGTGTAAAGTGCTTAAACGTTAGCCTTGGCCTGCACAACACACATAGCCTAATGGCAGGAGACATCTTGAGGCAAGCAGCAGGTCAAGTTAGCAAGCTAAAGATCTTCTAACGTGAGCTGCAAGCACACATCTCATCATCCTCAACGCTGCCAGCGTTGCTTAGGGGGCAGGTGTTTAAGGGGAGCTGGTAGTTACGTCACTAGGGGCAGATTTTGGGCAATAGATGGCGGTGTATTGTGAAATACATGAATACGTTCTTCTCCGTTATAGTCAGCCTACTCCTCAGGTGTCAGTACCCTTGCATCGTTAGCATGCCGGATCCATCCGTCTTTAGCAAAGCAGTTACCCAAGTTCAGCATGTTTATCTCAAAACATGGCGTTTGCAAGACCCATTATGATCGTGTAAGGCCGTTTGAGGGAATCAGGTCGGAGCCTCTTAACACAGGAATAACTGGTGGACATCGGAGGCTGCTTGTAATCAGGTCTGACATGACAGATGGACCAGCGTCCAGAGATTGCTAATTGGCTGTGTGAAACCGATCTCTTCGTCAGGGTAAGGGTAAGGTCGACATCTGCAGGGGAAATCGAGTCATAACTGCCATTACTTAATTAGCTAGAAGAACATTGAAATGTTGTCTTTTTATTTAGGTTTGGCGGCACGGTGGCGCAGTGTAGTTTGTGCACCACCACATGGCAGGGGGGCACCACAAAGCAATTACGCCTAGGGCACCCAAACGGCTAGCAGCGGCCCTGAATACAGCCCATTATGAAAAGAGGAAATCTGGGGTGTGGAATATGTTTAGTGGAAAGAGATGCTAACATGTTGTATGGTTATGTGAGAGAAGAAGGTGATGAGACTCAGATATTTATCCTCAAGAGGATAAATATCTGAGTCTCATCACCAGCCAGTCAGACTAGCTTGGTCTAGTCAGAAAGGCACGAACTGAGGAAGCCTCTTGGATGAGAGGCAAAACGTCTTCACGGATATATACCAAGTCCAGTTGCACTTGATTCAACTCCTTTGGATCACCATGACGACCTGGATGAAGGAGAACATTCACAGACACGTATTCACCACAGCCATTTCCATCCTTTTCACAAAATCCACCTCCATCTGTCCTTCCACATCCCTCTCCTTGACACCATACCTGCCCATCACATCCTCATAGCCTCTGTTGCCTTCATCAACATGTCCATTGAACTCCGCTCCAATCACCACTCTCTCCTCCTTGGGTACCCTCTCCACCACGTCGTCCAACTCACTCCAGAATTCTTCTTTCTCCTCCATCTCACACCCAACTAGCAGGGCTTATGTACTGATAACATTCAGCAACACACCTTCAATTTCCAGCTTCATACTCATCACCCTGTCTGACACTCTCTTCACCTCCAGCACACTCTTGACATACTCTTCCTTCAGAATTACACCTACCCCATTTCTCCTCCCATTCACACCATGGTAGAAGAGTTTGAACCCACCTCCGATACTCCTGGCCTTACTCCCCTTCCACCTGGTCTCTTGCACACACAGTATGCCTACCTTTCTTCTTTCCATCGTGTCAGCCAGCTCTCTCCCTTTACCAGTCATAGTGCCAACATTCAAAGTTCTGACTCTCACCTCCACACTCCTACCCTTCCTCCTCTCTCGCTGCCTCTGGACATGCCTCCCCCCTCTCCTTCTCCTTCACCCAACAGTAGCATAGTACAACACACAGTACATCCACACAGTAGTTCGATGCAACATAAAAATTCTTTATTTCACAACGCACACTGCCATAAAGCTGTCAACTGTCGTAAAACACCAAAACAGGGTACTCACATACACAACATTTACCACCTCCTATATAAATGTCGAACACAAAGATGTGAACAGTGCTCAGTTACCATCATTCAACCAGAGGCTAACACACCTGAGCGGAACAGACCCAGGGATGGAAAGAGAATACAAAGTCCTTAAGATGGGCAGGGCGAGTGCGTACCCGTGTAGACCGACCCGCAGCCTTGATGACCAGTTCTGGTTCTGGGTCCTGAGGCTCAGGTGGAAGGTCGGGTGTGGGCTGTACTGGTGATGGCTCAGAGCAGCCGGTTGCTGTATTGGAATGGGGAGGAAACTCAGGTGTATAAACTGGAGGAGGTACAGGCACTTCCCTGAGGCAACTGGCCTGCCAACGTGAACCGTCACTCAGTCTGAATGTGGCAGCCCCCAGTTTGTGTGTGACGTGCCGGGGCTGAGACCAGAAGGTGCTCATTTTATTGACTCGCTGGGGCCGACAGGCTCGCACCCTCTCCGACACCTGGATGAGAGGCTTCTTTGCATTGTTGAAGCATTGCTTCATCTCCCTCTGGTGCCTAATAACGGCCCGTTTTGCTTTGGCCCTTCAAGCTCTGTGTGCTGCTATGCCCCGGGTCCTGAACCGATCCAGTGGGAGCTCCATCTCACCTCCCAACATTAGGGATGCCGGAGAGGTGTTAGTGGTAGAATGCTCACTCGCCCTATCGGGTATCAGCGTTTGATTCAGGGCGGTCTGGAACGAGTACACCTGTCAGGTGTGCTCTAATACCATTCTTAAAAGTCTGATTAAAACGCTCTACCCCTCTATTGGCCTGAGGGTGAAAGTAGGCAGTGTGGAGGTGCTTAATGCCTCTGCTGCGGAGGTAGAAAGATAATTCTGCGGAGGTTAGCTGGGGTCCATTGCCTGTGGTAATGGACAGGGGCAGACCCCATCTTGCAAACAAGCTGTCGAGGACATCGATAATGGCCCTCGTGGTGACTGTTCCCATGGGAAAACAACCTCCGGCCACTTTGAATGGAGGTCGTACACCACCAGCAAGAACCGCTGATGATGAGGGACCCCTCACCCATGTACTTCACCACAGATGTCCAACTGGACATGGTCCCAGGGACGGGCTGGCCATGCTAAAGGTTGTAAGGGTGGTGTGGCTGGCAGTCCAGTTTGGCCACTGAGGAGGCATGCAGCGCAATCCCTGACCAGCGCTTCAATATCATGGTCGATGCCTGGCCACCACACCAAGTCTCTGCATCGCTGTTTGAGCTTCACTATGCCCAAGTGGCCCTCGTGCACCATGGCTAAAACATGCACACGCAGGCCACTCGAGACAACAGTGCAAAGCCTCTGAGAGACACAGACGTCTTTCCCGCAGGACAGCTCCTGTTTGATTCTCGCATAAGGTGCCAGTTCGGCAGGCACTTGTGATGGCCATCTGGCACATACAGTGGCTTGCAAAAGTATTCATACCCCTTGAACTTTTCCACATTTTGTCACGTTTCGACCACAAACATAAATATATTTTATTGGAATTTTATGTGAAAGACCAACACAAAGTGGCACACAATTGTGAAGTACAAAGAAAATTATACATGATTTAAAAAAAATTTTACAAATAAAAAACTGAAAAGTGCGGTGTGCAAAAGTATTCATGTGCAAAAGTATTCAGCCCCCTGAGTCAATACTTTGTGGAACCGCCTTTTTCTGCAATTACAGCTGCAAGTCTTTTGGGGTATGTCTCTACCAGCTTTGCACATCTAGAGACTGAAATGTTTGCCCATTCTTTGCAAAACAGCTCAAGCTCAGTCAGATTAGATGGAGAGCGTTTGTGAACGGCCGTTTTCAGATCTTGCCACAGATTCTCAATTGGATTTAGGTCTGGACTTTGACTGGGCCATTCTAACAAATGAATCTGTTTTGTTTTAAACCATTCCATTGTAGCCCAGGCTTTATGTTTAGGGTCGTTGTCCTGCTGGAAGGTGAACCTCCGCCCCAGTCTCAAGTCTTTTGCAGACTCCAACAGGTTTTCTTCCAAGATTGCCCTGTATTTGGCTCCATCCATCTTCCCATCAACTCTGACCATCTTCCCTGTCCCTGCTGAAGAGAAGCACCCCCAGAGCATGATGCTACCACCACCATGTTTGACAGTGGGGATGGTGGTGTGTTCAGAGTGATGTGCAGTGTTAGTTTTCCGCCACACATAGCACTTTGCATTTAGGCCAAAAAGTTCAATTTTGGTCTCATCTGACCAGAGCACCTTCTTCCACATGTTTGCTGTGTCCCCCACATGGCTTCTGGCAAACTGCAAACGGGACTTCTTATGGTTTTCTTTTAACAACGGCTTTCTTCTTGCCACTCTTCCATAAAGGCCAGATTTGTGCAGTGCACGACCAATAGTTGTCCTGTGGACAGATTCCCCCACCTGAGCTGTGGATCTCTGCAGCTCGTCTAGAGTCACCATGGGACTCTTGGCTGCATCTCTGATCAGTGCTCTCCTTGTTCGGCCTGTAAGTTTAGGTGGACGGCCGTGTCTTGGTAGGTTTGCAGTTGTGCCATACTCTTTCCATTTCCCGGATGATGGATTGAACAGTGCTCTGTGAGATGTTCAAAGCTTGGGAAATCTTTGTATAGCCTAACCCTGCTTTAAACTTCCCCACAACTTTATCCCTGACCTGTCTGGTGTGTTCCTTGGACTTCATGATGCTGTTTGCTCCCCAATATTCTCTTAACAACCTCTGAGGCCATCACAGAACAGCTGTATTTGTACTGAGATTAGATTACACACAGGCTGACTCTGTTTAGTCATTAGGTCAACATTCGATCATTCAGCAATCATCAGGCAACTTCTGAAGGCAATTGGTTGCACTCAGAGAAAAGGGGGCTGAATACTTTTGCACACCGCACTTTTCAGTTTTTTATTTGTAAAAATTTTTTTAATCATGTGTAATTTTCTTTGTACTTCACAATTGTGTGCCACTTTGTGTTGGTCTTTCACATAAAATTCCAATAAAATATATTTATGTTTGTGGTCGTAACATGACAAAATGCGGAAAAGTTCAAGGGGTATGAATACTTTTGCAAGCCACTGTATGTCTGTGCAGTTTTGCTAGTATAGGGTCCCGTTCCGATGCCTGTTTGAGCTCATCCAACACGATGACTGGCTGGAGGGGCATGTACAACATTTGCACATGCTGTACAAATGTTGTACTCTGCTTCACCATCCTCCGGTGAAACAGAGTAGGGGCCTCAATAGAGCGGGAGAGGAGGTCTGCTCCACGTTATCCCTCCCCGGAGTGAACTTCAGCACGTAGTTATACTGTCTGAGGCGGTCGGCCCACCTCTGTAGCCGCAAGGGCTTGTGGTCTGAGCGTGAGGCCGATAGCAGCGTGGTGAGTGCCTGGTGGTCAGTCCGGAGCGTGAACTGACGTCCGTACAGGTTAAGATGACATCGTTCACACGCCCAGACGCAAGTCAGTGCCTCCCGTTCACCCACTGAGTAGCATTGCTCTGTGGGAGTCAGGACCCTGGAGGTGAAGGCCCCGGGTTTCTCGACGCCGTGCTGCTCCTGAGAGCGTACGGCCCCCACTGCTCCAGGAGAGGCATCGCAGGTGAGGATAGTAGGGCATGACGGGAAAAAATGAGCCAGCACAGGTGCAGTGGTGAGTTGGTTCTTTAGCCTGCAGACTGCTTCCGAACATGCTGCTGTCCAGGTCCATGGTCTGGGATTACCCAGGCAGAAAACGGGTGTAATACGCCATCATACCCAAGAACGAGGCCACCTGGGAGGCTGACGCTGGCTCTGGGATGCGGTGCATGGTCTCGATGTTCGACATGAGGGGAGAAATACCCCTAGCTGAGACACGAAACCCCATGAACTTGAAATGCGGTGCTGAAAAGGTGCACTTTCCACTGTCCAGGGTCAAGTTGTGGTGCAGTAGGGCGCTGAACACTCTGTGGAGACGCCCGTCTTGAGTGTGTTGGTCCACACCATGGACGACTATGTCATCCAGGTGCACTGCCACCCCAGGTATTCCGGCAAGGACAATGGACATGACCTTTTGGAAGCAGCTGGGGGCGGAGCTTAGACCAAAAGGCATGCGTGTGTACCTGAAAACGCGTTAGAAACACTGTAAGATCCCTGCTGTCAGGGTGCAGAGGCACCTGCAAATATCCTTGCAGTAGATGGAGCTTCGTGAAAACTGTGGAACCGTGGAATAGAGTGGTAAGCTCCTCAGCTGTGGGTAAGGGTATTTATCTGGGATGATAGCCTTGTAGACAGCACGGAGACCCACACATGTTCTGATCCCCCCAGATTTCTTTTTGACAATGACTAGGTTAGAAATCCAGGGAGAGGCGTTAACCGACTCAATGATGGCGTCGTCCAACAGTGACTGAAGCTCTTTCGTGACGCCCTCACACACCGCCAAAGGGCTTCATCGAAGGGGCTGGATGACGGGGCTCGCATCATCCCTCACCAAGGGCTTGTGTGTAAAAGGTTTTGGACAGCCCAGTCCACCAAAGAGTGCAGGCCATTTCTGCTGCAACGTGGTGGTGACCTGAAGTATAGCCACCTCATTGTCGTCATGCAGGGACAAGCCCAACCCAGCGAATAGGTCAAGGCCTGGGATGTTAGCGCCCCTCCTGGAGATGTGGAATGGGAAGGATGGCAGGCGAGCGGTGCCGTAACGCACAGGGAGCTTGGGAGTGCCTACTACTGTGATCTTAGAGCTGCCATCACCACACAGCTCAGTGGAGGGTGGTTTAAGCGGCATAGGAGCAAAAAACGTATTACAAGTGTTAAGAAGGTTGAGCATGGAAACTGCAGCACCAGTGTCCAGTAGTAGAGGTAAGCCTACTTCCCCCCGCTGCACGGTGCAGGACTTGAATGCAACATGGTACCTGGAAACATGCCAAATCGCAGTGGTCAGCTGGGTTCGCTGGAAACTTGGCCTGAACAGCGTTACTAGCAGGGCTGAACGGCACATTTTGGCAGAATGGTTAAATGTGTTACAGTTCTTGCATCTCTGTCCCCGATCCGGGCAGTTCGGAGCGCTGGTATTGTGACAGCCAGCCCCACAATGGCCACAACACCGCCTGTTAAGCTGCCTGTGTGTCTGCTGCACGAGAATGTCACTGTCCGAATCCACGCTATGTGCACAGGAGCACGTCACCAGCGCGCACGCTGGCTGGAGCTGCTGCGCGAGGGCAGGGGCACGGGTTATTAATTAGCATAGAGGCGGTCTGGCGCTGACTCGACCTGGACCAAGATTCTGACAGCGTCCTCAAGTGACAAGTCGTCTGATTCCAAAAGCAGTTTGTCCCTCGTCTTGTCACACGGCGTCCCACTAGTTAGCTGGTCTGTGACCAGTTCCTGCCGCAGCTCACCGTGACTGTAAAGGCCCGCTAGCTCCCTCGGCTTAGCCACGTGGCTAGTGACCGACTCCCCCGGCAGCTGGGCTCTTCTCCTCAGGCGGTCTCGGCGGAGCAGGACCCGGTGTTTACCAGCGAAATGGTTGTGGAGCAACCGGAGCAGGTCTGCGTAGGAGGCAACTGGGGAAACGGTTCGTGAGATTGCTTTACATATCCTTTGCCCCCCCCCCCCCCGGCCGGGGCAGGAGCGGGGTATTGCTGTCTCCGCTTGTCGCTAATGTGCAGACAAGTCTCAAAACCATCCAACCAGGCGGTCCACCACACTGGAGGGTGGCGTCGCCGGGCATCGCCGAGAATGGTGCCGGTGGCGTCCGACTAAACTCCGCCATGTCTCGCCGCCAGTGTTATATGCAGGGAGCCGACAGCAGCACCGGAGGTCCACACAGTAGTTCGATGCCACGTAAAGATTCTTCACCTCACAACGCGCTGAGCAGATCGGGCTGATCTCCGCGGAGCGGACTCGAACACACCACACACAAATCGCCATAGCTCAGCTGTGGTTTTAATGAGGACGGGCATTGTTGTGATACAGCTCATGGTTCCAGCACCGACAACTGGATCATCACAAGAAATTCTGGTGACGGTTCACACCAGCGTCTACCCGATACCACAGGACAAACCGGAACTCGCCCCTCAACGGAAGTAATACGTCACAAAATGAACGCCTAGGCAGCGATCATTACATACCCCCCCCCCCTTGAAACAAGGGCCGTCCTCGGTCCTCACTGGACAGGAGAGGGACTCAAATGCCTAAACTAAATTTAGTGTTTTGATACAAAATAAAAAACGTCCACAGCACAAATCTCCAAACCAGTATCCCCATATCCAGCAGTGTGCAGGTGTTCATCCAGCTGGAGGCTTGTCCTCTATAAAGCCTTATAACAACTTCTTCAAAGAAAACAGAGCACAGGGAACATGCTGGAAGTGCTCACACTTTGATCTACGTAGTAGTTTAAAGTGTGAAAACAGGTCCTTCATTAGAACGACACAACACCCCAGTAAAAACAGAAAAGACAAGGCCCTCAACTCACAAATCAGACTTCTGAGCAAAGTTGGGGTGAGACCAGTGATTAAAGGCCCAGTTAGAGGTCCCTCTAGGTGTGAGTCCTGGCCTACATGAGTACTGGGAGGAGTGAGCATGAGTCAGTGACGTCAACGGCCTACGTTCCTCCAGATCCGTCTCCACTGGTGAGACACCAAGGCTACTCGACATATTCTGGCTTTGCCAGGGGCTCCTCACTCTCCCCAACCGGAGGGCCAATGTCTTCCCTGTTGCCGAAGAGGAAGTATAACCCATATCCCTGCTCCTCCTCATCATTTCTCCTGCCGTCTGCTGTCAGAGAAGGAGTTTGTGGAGCTTGTGCATCACTACCCCAAGTGAAGAAGGGTAGGAGGTTAGACACATGATGAACTCGAGCGCTGGAATTGTCTGAGACCCTAGACGACTTGTAATTCAAGTCCCACATCACTTGATCAACCCTGTAGGGACCCTTGTACAAGGGGGCCAATTTGGCAGTAAAACCGGCAGATGCGTCAGAGGGGATGATTTCTTAGCTGAACCGAGTCTCCAATCTCAAATGTCACCTGTCTCTTTTTCTTGTCCTAGTGACATTTCTGTGTTTCATGACTGGCTGTCCAAGACTGGCGCACATCCCGCAGAGCAGCAGACAGCTCAGACTTGTAGAGTCCCACAGTCTCTGGACCAGGTTCCAGCTCAGGTTGCATCCACAGGTCCAGTGGCGTGTTGAGATCCTTGCTGTACAGGAGGAAGGCAGGTGAATCACCTGCGCTCTGATGAGGAGCCATTCTCAGTGAAAGGTGATGGTCCCACTCCCTGTGTCTACACCCAAAATAAGCTCTGATTGGGGTCTTTATTGTCCGATTCACTCGCTCAGTTTGGTTGGATTGTGGGTGGTAGGCTGTAGTCACCTGTGGGCAGTCCCCAACGGGGCCACGACCGACTTCCTCTTTGCCAACCTCTTCCTCTGTATAATTTGCTGCACTTCCTCATTCCTCCACCAAGTCTCCTTGTCTTCCTTCCTCTGTCCTGATGACACACCAAGTACCTTCCTAGCTGTCTCCTTCACTATTTCTGCAGTGGTTGCCCAACCACCCGGCAACTCTTCACGACCACCCAGTGCCTGTCTTACCTCCTCCCTGAACTCCACACAAGTCTTCCTTCTTCAACTTCCTCGATTTGATCTTCGGCTCTGCCTTCACTCTCTTCCTCTTCTAGGTCTCCACAGTCATCCTACAGACCACCATCCGATGCTGCCTAGCTACATTCTCCCCTGTCACCACCTTGCAGTCTCCAACACCTTTCAGATCGCGCCTCCTACGTAAGATATATAGTCCACCTGTGTGCACTTTCCTCCACTCTTGTACGTCACCCTGTGTTCCTCCCTCTTCCTGAAATATGTATTCACCACAGCCACTTCCATCCTTTTCACAAAATCCACCTCCATCTGTCCTTCCACATTCCTCTCCTTGACACCATACCTGCCCATCACCTCCTCATCACCTCTGTTCCCTTCACCAACATGCCTTCTGAAGTCCGCTCCAATCACCGCTCCCTCCTCCTTGGGTACCCTCTCCACCACGTCATCCAACTCCCTCCAGAATTCTTCCTTCTCTTCCATCTCACACCCAACTAGCAGGGCTTATGTACTGATAACATTCATGTTGGTGACGTATGACGTATGACGTAGAAATACTGTGCAGGATATAGGGATCCCACACGGCTCCTGTATCAGGTACTGATACCTGCTCACACCGCTGCATGAGGCCCGAGTCCACAACTCACTTCTTAATATCTGTGGTCCTCCACAATCTGCAGGCTCGCGTCCAGCAGCTCCTCGGATCAGATGCAAAGTCCGCTGATCCAGCATCGCCTGCTGCTGGTAGGCACGAGGAGTCACGGGTCACTTATTCAGATAAAGTTTTTATTTACCCAACCCCCCCCCCCCCGTGATGACAACAAGCTCTGGGCCCGTACATTGACTGGTTTTATTTGGAAATGTTAAAATAAAATAAAATAAACAGGCAGGAATACAAACCAAGTGGAAATACCGGAGAACACTGCAAACTCTCTGTAAGAACACGAGTGATAACTGGTCCATGTTGGAAAAGGAGGAGGAGGAAGTAAAGACCTGTTCTGCTCCTGCCCCCTTTATACATTATCAGCCAAGTCAACCACACCCAGACTGGCAAGACCAAACAGAAGTGATAAAGGAGAAGAAAGACCACTGCAGAGAAACACCATCAACACACCACCACTACTCCAACACCACACCTCACACGTCATGTGTCATGACATGCTGCTCCACCCACCTCTTGTTGCTCCATCCTACATCTGTTCAATGTGCTATTCTAACAACACCACACCTCACACGTCATGTGTCATGTAATGTTGCTCCACCAACCTCTTGTTGCTCCACCCTACATCTGTTCATTGTGTTATTTAACAAGACACCTCACACGTGATGTGTCATGTCATGTTGCTCCACCCACCTCTTGTTGCTCCATCCTACATCTGTTCATTGTGTTATTCTAACAAGACACCTCACACGTCATGTGTCATGTCATGTTGCTCCACCCACCTCTTGTTGCTCCATCCTACATCTGTTCATTGTGTTATTCTAACAACACCACACCTCACACGTCATGTGTCATGTCATGTTGCTCCACCCACCTCTTGTTGCTCCATCCTACATCTGTTCATTGTGTTATTCTAACAAGACACCTCACACGTCATGTGTCATGTCATGCTTCTCCACCCACGTTTTGTTGCTCCATCCTACATCTGTTCATTGTGTTATTCTAACAAGACACATCGCACGTCATGTGTCATGTCATGCTGCTCCACCCACCTCTTGTTGCTCCATCCTACATCTGTTCATTGTGTTATTCTAACAGCAAGACACCTCACACGTCATGTGAAATGTCATGCTGCTCCACCCACCTCTTGTTGCTCCATCCTACATCTGTTCATTGTGTTATTCTAACAACACCACACCTCACACGTCATGTGTCATGTCATGCTGCTCCACCCACCTCTTGTTGCTCCATCCTACATCTGTTCATTGTGTTATTCTAACAACACCACACCTCACATGTCATGTGTCATGTCATGTTTTCCTTCCCTTAAATGAAGCTTCCCCACCTGACTATACTTATGCCCATGTAGCTCGGGCAAATAAACAAGGTGGGGGTGTTGCCTTAATATATAAATCTATTTTCAATCTGACTTCTAGACTTGAATCTAAATTCCAGTCTTTTGAGTCTCTTATTCTTGGTCCATCTCCCTCAGCCAAGAACAGACTCGGCTCAGTCCAAATTGTGATACTCTACCAGCCTCCTGGCTGTTACTCGTTATTTCTTGAAGAATTTGGAGAATTTGTCTCAGGCCTTGTTACTCACTCTGATGAGATTCTAATTCTAGGTGATTTCAATATTCATCTGGATAATGCTGCTGATCCTCTAAGTAAAGCCTTTCTGGCAGTAGTTGATACTCTTGGGTTCACTCAGTTTGTTCAAGAGTCGACTCATTGCAGTGGTAACACCCTTGATTTGGTTTTATCTAAAGGGATAGCTGTTTCTGATCTGAATGTCTTACCAACCACATCTGCTGTGTCTGATCATTTTCTCATCAAATTTGAAGCATTATTGGCCTGTCCAGTTAATGTCAGCACAGACGTAATTGCCACTCGCCATATCGGTCCCTCCACTGTAGCTGCATTTGGCCAGCAGCTGCCTGAAGTCTTGGCTCCTTTCACTGTGGTAAATGACTCTGTTGAAAATTTCACTAGTGACTTAAATGTGGCCCTCTCTTGTCTCCTCGATTCAGTTGCACCGCTCACTACCAGAGCTAGGCGACTAAAGAGGCCTACACCCTGGTTTAATGATGAGACACGTGCTCTTAAGCGAACCCGCAGGAGACTGGAACGTAAATGGCGAAAATCAAAATTGGAAGCTTTTTACCTATCGTGGCATGAGTGTTTATTGAAATACAAGCGTGCTTTATCTACTGCAAAAACATCGTATCTCTCTCACTTAATAAATATTAATAAACATAACCCCAGGATTCTCTTTGACACTGTATCTAAATGTAGCCCGTGGAATTAGATACCACACAGGACACAATTACTTCCGGGGTTGTTGTAGCTTTAATTTTATTGTTTGAACCTTCGAATGCAGATCGTTTTACTGAGTGCATACATTCCTGTGTCTTTCGAGCAAACAGCTCATAAATGTTCACAGATGTGGCAAGTTTAACAGAAAAGATTTTAAAAAGGGAAATAATAAATACAAAATACGGTGCAAAATACGGCAGTGGACTATATATGTTAAACAGGGTTTAACAAAGACAT
The DNA here is from genome assembly GCF_029633865.1 of Lampris incognitus. Taxonomy (NCBI): domain Eukaryota; kingdom Metazoa; phylum Chordata; class Actinopteri; order Lampriformes; family Lampridae; genus Lampris; species Lampris incognitus. Next base: position 42,086,640 of record NC_079227.1, read on the forward strand.
GTGGAACTTCCTGAAGATCGCGCAACTTCTCACTCTGTCAGTTACCTTTAAACAGAATTAAAATGCATATAAAACCTTTACATCCCAAATGCAATGGCATGGTGTGGCTTTATTCACGCCAACATTACCTTGTCATGCCTGCAATGGCGAACAGTGGTCGATGGCTCGCGCCCAAAATCACCGAACATCAACTCCAGTAGCGTCTAAATCAAACCATGTTGTCAAATTACCGACATACAATATTGTTTGGAATAATGTTAAAGGTATATTTCACAAGATATTTACCCCTATTTACTACGGAGTCAGAGCACCGTCACACCGCAATCTTCAGGCGCTCCACACAAGAAAAAAAGAAAGAATACCCAAGATGCACTTGGATAACTTGCACGGAGTTACAATAAAAGTTCGCCACTGCCACTTACTGGTCAAAACATGCAATGACAACCAAAACTATAAAAATACACTCACAATCTGCTTCACAATTTAAATACATCAAATGACATTTTACATGGCTTGACAGTGTAACAATTACATATATTAACAGTTAAACTATACTAAATTTAAGTGGAAAATCATTTAACATATTTAACAGATTTACCACCCGGCTACATACTCCCCTGCAAATATAGTCAACGTCCTCGGTGACTACGAAACATGAACTGACTCAAATACTCCCTGCAAGGCCTTTTCAAAGAGAGCAGCACCCAGGCTTGTCAAAACCTTAGAGACCATGTCTGTGCTGACTGAGACTGCATTACAGGCTGACTTTGGCAGATGAAATGGGTTTGAATGAGATCCAGCCATTTCCCGCTTGCTTTTCCTAATGGCAGGTTTAGGTGCATAGGTTCTACGTCCTGCTCCACCAGCATCCTCTGTTAGTGCGGGCCTGTCCCTGTTTTCAATAATGGGCAAGTCACTGTCGCTAACGTCTGGATGCACATCATTAACCCATTCTGTTTCTGTGCCACAATTTCTCATATCTGAATAACCTTCCTCAGGTCCTTCACCGTCACTCTCATCTGTGGGTGCTGTCACATGTAAACTAACACTTTCTGCTGCAAGAGGCAGGTTAGGTACTTGCACAAGCCGGCGAGGGATGACTTCCTCAACAATAACAAAATCAGCCTCAGGTGACTCAGGCTCATCCTCAGCTACAGGCTGTGTAGTGGTCTGTAACCTAGTTCTAGTTCTTGGTTTGGGAACTGGTTTCGCACAAGGTCGCAACTCTGACCTATGAACTCTTTTAATGGGACCTCCCTCAAAAGGTTCAACAGTGTGTGTGGTACCCTGGATGTCAACTACCTTGTAGACTGTTGAGGTCCATGTGTCCTGAATCTTATGTCTACCTGGGGGTCTGTGACGTAGGAAAACCAACTGACCAATGTGCACAGGAGGACAATACACCTTCTCATTTTGCAGTGAGATCCTCTCAGCTGCCTTCTGCTCTGAGTACTCTCTGGCTCGCTCATGTGCCTGTCGGAGTCTCTCCTGATGAACAGACAACCAATCCTGTTTCCTGTCTGACACACACTCACGCCCTAATAAAGCATCTACTGGGAGATGTGGCTGTACCCCGAAAAGCAAATAATAAGGCGAGTACCCTGTGGTGGAATGAGGAGTGACATTATAGGCATATACTACTTCAGACAGATGCTCTGGCCAACGCTTTTTTTTCTCTGGTGGGAGTGTCCTTAACAAGTCATGGAGTGTGCAATTGTATCTTTCACACTGACCGTTTCCCTGTGGCCTGTAGGGAGTTGTCCGTGTCTTTTTAACCCCATAGAGTTTGCACAGCTCTGCTATAATTTCACTCTCGAAATTTCGACCTTGGTCTGAGTGCAGTCTCTCTGGGACCCCATATTTCATGAACCACTCCCTGAGCAAAACTTTAGCTGTAGTGTCAGCCTTCTGGTCTTTGGTAGCATACGCTTGTGTGAACTTTGTAAACACATCGGTCACAACAAGGACATTTTCACGGCCATCTGAAGCTGCCTCCAACACTGTAAAATCAACAGCCACCACTTCTAGAGGTCGGGAGGCCAGGAATGCCTGAACTGGAGCATGGATTTTTGGCTGAGGCATCTTGGTCAAAATGCACCGCTCGCAGTTTTTAACCCAGCTTTCAACATCCTCGCATAGCCCTACGCAAAAACACCTCCCTCTTAGCAAGTTTACAGTGCGCTCTATGCCCTGATGTCCCATGTTGTTATGTACATTTTCTAGAACTTGGTCCCTCAAACAACTAGGCACGAGTAACTGCCACACTTCTCCATGACGTGGGTCTGTGATAACCCTGTACAACAACCCTTCTCGTTGTTGTATGCATCTCCATTGTTTCAACAATCTTTTCACTTGACTAGACAGGGCTGCTCTCTCTCTGGGACATGGCCTCCTCCCCCGATCCCAAAATGCCCTAAACTCTTTTAGGGTGGGGTCACCGGCCTGAAAACCTACCAGCTCCTCTCTGGTATAACCTGGCAGTGTGGGGGTGTTGCCCTGTTTAGTACCTGTCTCACCAGACCTCGACTCCCCAGCACGGATCTGTCTCACTTTGTAACACTCCAGACCTCTAGAGACAAGACCAGGATCCAGAACTGTTCCTCGCTCAATCAGGTTACACACAGTGATACAGTCGTCAAAATCCGAGTCAGGGTCTGTTTCAGGCTCCCCTGCAAACTCCTGCCTAGAGGGAGCATCTGCGGCGGCATTACTGCAACCAGGACGGTACTTAACCTCGAAATCAAAAACAGACAGTTGCGCTACCCACCTCTGCTCTATAGCACCTAACTTGGCTGTCTTGAGGTGGCAGAGGGGATTGTTATCAGTCAGGACAACAAACTTTGAACCAAGCAAGTAACCCCTGAATTTTTCAGCAACTGCCCATTTTAAGGCAAGCAACTCCAACTTCATGCTACTATAATTTCGGTCATTCTTCTCAGCCTGGCGTAGTCTGCGGCTAGCATATGCTAGGACACGTCTGGTGTCACCTTGCTGCTGACACAATACAGCGCCTAATCCATGCTGACTAGCATCTGTCTCAACTACAAATGGTTGTGTGAAATCGGCAAAACCCAAAATGGGAGCAGAGGTAAGTTTTTCCTTTAACTGCTCAAAGGAAGAGTCACACTCTGGTGTCCACATATTACAAAACTGGTGACCTACTTTCCCTGTTTTTTTCACACCTGAACATTTGTTGACTAGGTCATGCAGTGGCCCGGCAATCTGTGAGAAGCCTCGAATGAATCTCCTGTAGTAACTACAGAAACCCAAGAACGACTGCAGCTCTTTGGCAGTGGTTGGGACCTTCCAGTTCTTAACAGCAGAGACCTTGGAGGGGTCAGTTCCTATACCTTCTGCTGACACCTGATGACCCAAAAACTTTACTGACTGTTGTAGAAAAGCACACTTCTGCAACTTCACCTTATGGCCCGTCTCTGCCAGTCTCTTAAACACAGTCTCAAGTCTCTCCAAATGCTGCTCAAATGTCTCTGAAAAAACCAAGATGTCATCTAGGTAGACCAGGAGTATCTGAAAAATGAGATCATTCATAGTAACTTGCATAAGTCTCTGAAATGTAGCTGGACCGTTACAAACACCAAAAGGCATTCTCACGTACTCATACAGACCAAACGGTGTAGTAAATGCAGTCTTAGTCCGATCTCTCTCATGCATAGCTACCTGGTGGTATCCGCTCGCCAGATCTATGGTCGAAAAGAACTTTGCCCCTCTCAGCGCATCAAAACTCTCATCAATTCTCGGGAGCGGGAATGCATCACGTCTTGTCTTTGAGTTGAGTTTCCTGTAATCGACACATAGCCTCAGACTACCATCTGCCTTTCTCACTAGTACTATGGGCGAAGCATAAGCACTAGAGCTTTCTTGAATGACCCCTTTTTTAAGCAGCTTGCCAATATGTTCCCTGACTTCACTGTACTGTGTGGGTGGGATTCGTCTGTATGGCTGTGTTACAGGTATGTCATCTGTCAGATGGATCTCATGTTGTACTTTGTCAGTGTGGCCTAGATCTTCATCTTCTGTTGCAAACACAAAAGAGTACTTCTCCAGTAACAAAGTCAGCTGTGCTTGCTGTTCTGGGCTACCACAAAAATTGAGCTTGCCGAGAATTTCCTGCACATCTGTCGGTGTTTCGGGGTGTTCACTGATACTCACTTGTTCAGTGTCTGCTGAGATTCTCTGGAACTGTACCTCACAAAGCTCATCACTTTTCACACAGTCTACCTGAGTCAAAACCCCTAGCCTAGTCCGTGGCCCTAGCCAGATATCTTCATCAGACATGTTCATGACTCGGACTGGAAAAATGTGATTGCCCGATGAAACCAAAGTAGGCACAACAACCAAACCTCTAGGAACGGGGACACCCACAGACTCCAGCAACAAAAAAGAACCATCCTCACTCACGGTCCTGAGTCCCCTGGCCATAACTGTAGCAGCAGATGAAGCAGGTATATGGACTACATCCTTACCAGCTACCCTAGCGAAAGAGAGTCTGTCTGTTGCATGTACTGCATGAAGATGATTAAAAGCCTCTCTCCAGTTTGAGTCAAACCTCTCCTGCAGTGTGGTGTCAAACTCAGTGTGTACTAGCTCTCTGCATTTTTTGACAATGTTCATCCCTATTAGACCTGGAACAGAGGAAGAGTGTTCAGAATCTTTAACTATCAGAAAACCTCGCTTTGGGATAGTCAGACCCATGGCTTCTACATCAAGCTCCACATAGCCCATATAGGGTATGTCTAATCCATTAGCTGCAGTGATCTTTAACCGCTCAAATGCCGGGTGAATGTCTTCACCTTTCACTGACAGGTGTTCCCTGAAAAAACTCTCAGAAATTGTACTGACCTGGCTACCAGTGTCAAGTAAGCAGGACACTGTAACACCTCGTAGTTTCACCTCAACAGTTTTACATTCTCCGACTGCATGCTCTAAGATCCTACTTCTGTCTGGAGTCTCTTTTGGTGAGCCAGCTTCCTCCCCTCGAGTTGTGTGGCTCATGACAACTGAGGGTGCGAGTTTTCCTGCACTACATAAGAACTAGGTGTTGCGTCCCCTTGACCCCCTCTGGCCTGTGAGCATTTTCTTGCAATGTGACCTATGCCTCTACACTTGAAACAGATAGGCTGACCATCTGGTGTGAACTTTGGCTGGGGTCTAGGTCGTGGCTTGGGCTCTAGGAATGTCTGTTGAGTGCTGCGCTTACTCAGTTCACCTACAGCAAAGGCTAGATCAGCGAGTGTTTTGCCTAACTCTGCTAGCTGTTTTTCTTGATGGGCTACTGCTCTCCGAACATCATTTAATGCAATACCTTGGTCATTGTTTGTTTTAATAATAGAGCACTGGGTTTCCGGAACCTCTGATGTAACTTGGTTGCTCTTTATGACCCTGGGACGATGAGACCTGCTGTCCTCCATCTCCCACAGGAGGGCCTCGTTCCTCATATCTAGAAGACTGCTCTCTGGTTTGTCCCTAACCATTTTCCTGAGTTCACGCCTGAGTGCTGCTTCTCTTAAACCCTCAATAAACCGGTCTCTGAGCACAGTTTTCTCATTAGGTATTACATCTGTGGACTGTTTCACTACAGAGCTCAAAATCTGGGATAGTGCATGGGAGTAGTCACGGAGGTCTTCTCCATCAGTTTGGTTACGGTTGTAAAAGGTCTGCAAAAGCTGTGTGGAACTGCGCTTTTCCCCAAATGCATTGCTCAGGTAAGAGTATAAATCACTGGGCCCCACTGACCGACCCCTCATGCATAGTCGCACCTCTTCCAATGCAGGGCCACGCAATAGAGATAGTATATAGTCACATTGTTCTTCTGTTGTTTGCTCTCTGTATCTTAAAACCCTTTCAACCTCTTCAATAAACTCTTCGACAGATCTCCTGTCTGTACCACACTCCCCACTAAATGCTTGGATCTGGCGTTCTCTTGGAACGTAGATGTATGAACGTGTGGGTGCACTGTTATCACTTGCTCTCTGAGCCCTTGCTTCACCATTTAACCTGGTGAGCTCATCTCGCAGTCTGGCAAGCTCTTGCATGGTGGTCTGCATTTCTTTTGTAGCACCTTCACCTATACCCATTATGCCACCTGAGGTGTGGCCATTATCATTACGTGAACTCCCTTCATCACCAGAATCACTAGACATAATGATATATTAATCTTTACTCAGTCCAGTATAAATGAGGATATTTAGTTCAAAACCTGGTTCAAGGATACTACAAGGACAGTCTTTAACTTGGAGCCTTGCTGGATCTTGGTCTTTGTAGCTGAAGTTAGCGCTGGAGTCCTCTGCGCTGGTACGGCTGAGTCGTGTGAAACAGGAAGCACCAGAACCTCGTAGAGCCCCTCACGTCGTCTCTCGCTGGTCACCACCTCCACAGCAGGATGGCTTCAGACTCAACACCAACGGACGTCACCAGCAATCTTCACCACTGCCGTATTTTTTTTTAAGTAAAAATAAGCCACTCTGTTGCCAATTTAAAAAAAAAATGTTTTAGCTACACCCCACTCCTGGTACCAAAATTATGTAGCCCGTGGAATTAGATACCACACAGGACACAATTACTTCCGGGGTTCTTGTAGCTTTAATTTTATTGTTTGAACCTTTGAATGCAGATCGTTTTACTGAGTGCATACATTCCTGTGTCTTTCGAGCAAACAGCTCATAAATGTTCACAGATGTGGCAAGTTTAACAGAAAAGATTTTAAAAAGGGAAATAATAAATACAAAATACGGTGCAAAATACGGCAGTGGACTATATATGTTAAACAGGGTTTAACAAAGACATGTGGAACTTCCTGAAGATCGCGCAACTTCTCACTCTGTCAGTTACCTTTAAACAGAATTAAAATGCATATAAAACCTTTACATCCCAAATACAATGGCATGGTGTGGCTTTATTCACGCCAACATTACCTTGTCATGCCTGCAATGGCGAACAGCGGTCAACGGCTCGCGCCCAAAATCACCGAACATCAACTCCAGTAGCGTCTAAATCAAACCATCTTGTCAAATTACCGACATACAATATTGTTTGGAATAATGTTACAGGTATATTTCACAAGATATTTACCCTTACTTACTACGGAGCCAGAGCACCGTCACACCGCAATCTTCAGGCGCTCCACACAAGAAAAAAAGAAAGAATACCCAAGATGCACTTGGATAACTTGCACGGAGTTACAATAAAAGTCCGCCACTGCCACTTACTGGTCAAAACATGCAATGACAACCAAAACTATAAAAATACACTCACAATCTGCTTCACAATTTAAATACATCAAATGACATTGTACATGGCTTGACAGTGTAACAATTACATATATTAACAGTTAAACTATACTAAATTTAAGTGGAAAATCATTTAACATATTTAACAGATTTACCACCCGGCTACATAAACTTACTAAAAAGCAGTCGTCTCTTCGCTGCTCACCATTCACAGCCTATGAATTTCTAGATTTTTTCTGCAATAAGATTGATGAGATCTTAAACAAAATTAGTTCTTCAACTCCATCTACTCCTGCAGATCCTGTCATACTAAATTCATATCTACACAATGAGTCACTGACAGTTCCAGTTATTACAGCTTTTGAGACTATCTCTCTTGATACTTTGACTAAGTTCGTGTCAGCTTCTAAACCAACTGCTTGCCTACTTGATCCCCTACCAGCAAAACTGTTTAAAGACCTCTGGCCTTTTCTTGGACCTACATTGCTAGACATTGTTAATTTATCTCTTACTACTGGCATTGTTCCCAGCAGTTTGAAGACAGCTTTGGTTAAACCTCTACTTAAAAAACCGCACCTTGATCCAGGGTCTCCTAATAACCATCGACCAGTCTCTAATCTTCCATTCTTCTCTAAAGTACTAGAGAGAGTTGTGTATCAACAACTTTTGACCCATATAAAAGAAAACCATCTATATGAACCTTTTCAGTCAGCTTTCAGGCCCTGTCACTCCGCTGAAACTGCTCTGACCAGTGGTAAATGATCTTTTATTGGCTATCAACTCTGATTCCACTTCTGTGCTTCTACTACTGGACCTCAGTGCAGCCTTTGACAGCATTGATCACTGTATACTTTTAGATAGATTAAATTGTAATATTGGTGTCTCTGGCTTAGCTCTCTCTTGGCTTAAGTCCTACTTATCTGGAAGAACACATTGTGTCTACTATGATAACATTACATCAACATTTTCTGACGTTAAATATGGTGTGCCTCGGGGCTCAGTACTTGGCCCTCTACTTTTCTCTCTTTACATTACACCTCTTGGCCAAATTATACGCAGTTATGGAATAAATTTCCATTGCTATGCTGATGATACTCAGTTGTATGTGCCTATAAGGGCTGATGATCATACTCAAATCACTAACTAACAGAGGCCTGCTTGGCCACTGTGGAAAAACTGGATGTCACTTAACTTTCTGCTTTTAAATTCAGATAAAACCGAGATGCTGGTCATTGGCCCTGCTAGACACAGACACCAATTTGATCAAGTAACGATAACAATCGACAACTCTGTGGTTTCACAAAGTGTGGCAGCCAAAAATCTTGGTGATAAGTTTGATCCCAGCCTTTCCTTTGGTAAGCACATTAAATAAATCACCAGGACTGCCTTTTTTCACTTACGTAACATAGCTAAAATACAGTCTTTTCTCTCCATGGCTGACACAGAGATTCTAATACATGCATTTGTTTCATCCAGACTTGATTAATGTAATGTTGTGTTCTCAGGTCTGCCACATT